>NC_092507.1:19564113-19871613 GCF_047511675.1 Marmota flaviventris | reverse complement strand
TGGCTCAGTGGTAGAGCTCACCCTGGGTTCCATTCCCAGCACAGCTAAAAAGAGAGGGAGAAAAGAGTGAAAAACAGCTTCTAGTTTTCAGTCCCCAAGCTGGGAGTTGCCTTTTATTTGATAGGGAGGAGCAGCAATTCAGTTCAAGAATTCAGCTTTGAATATGCAAAGTTTGAGAAGATGATAAACATATAAGGAGAGATGTGGAATAAAATTAAGTAAATGAGCTTTACAGTCCAGGAGAGAGCTCTGGAATTTGGGGTTGGCTGGTGCACAGAGGGCATTGAGAGCCCACTAAGACTGCACAAGGTTGCCAAGGGAGTGGTGTAGACAGAAAAGGCAAGAGAACCCGGGAGTGCGTGCTAGGGTATTTCACTGCGGAGAGGTTGAACAGATAAGGAGGACCCACTGGGACAAAGGAGGCGACCAGGACAATGAGAGGTCTTAGAAACCAAGTATTCCAAGAGGGAATGATCCCTCACGTCACAAACAGTATAGAGATTGAGTAAGGAGCTAGGAGTGTAGCTCGACATAGGGTCCTGGGTTCAACCCCTAGCACCGCAAAAAAAAAAAAAAGAAGAAGGAGGAAGCAGAAAAGAAAAAGGGAAAGAAAGAAAAGGAAGGGGAAAAAAGAAAGGGAGAACAAAAGTAAGATACCATTTCACACCACTAACATGGCTACAAAATAAAAGGACTGATAAAATGGGCATGGTAGTGCAGCTGTAATCACTTGGGAGGTTGAGGCAGGAGGATCTTGAGTTCCAGACTGGCCTGGGCGGAGCAGTGAGCAGGAGTGCCAATAAGGGAGCCAGGGCATCCGCCTCCCTCCGCAGGCAGGAGCCCCAGCCTGGCCGGTACGCTGCACGCCCCCTGCTGCGAGGGCAGCTGGAGCTAGCAAAAAGGAGGGAGGGCTGCGAGGGAGCGCAGGTGCGGGTGGTAAGGGGAAGCCCCCTATCCGCCCCTCCCCCCTCCCGGCTTGGCCGGTCACCACCCCTCACACACCTCAGAGAGCAGCGCAAAAGGACAGTCAGTAGAAAGGAGCTCAACTCCAACCACGACGGCGGACGAGACCCCAGAAGAAGAACAAGCAGCAATTGATCGTATCGATGAGGTACAGAATGAAACAGACAGACTTACTGAGCAAGCCAGTGAGGAGATGTTGAAAGTAGAACAGAAATATAACTCCGCCGATCATTTTTTTCAGGAGAGGTCAGAATTGATCGCCAAAATCCCCAATTTGGGGGTAACAACATTTGTCAACCATCCACAGGTGTCCACACCGCTTGGGGAGGAAGATGAAGCGGCGTTGCATGATTTGATCAGAGTTGAAGTGACAGAATTTGAAGAGATCAAATCAGGTTACAGAATAGATTTTTATTTTGATGAAAATCCTTACTTTGAATATAAAGTTCTCTCCAAAGAATTTCATCTGAATGAGAGTGGCGATCCATCTTCAAAGTCCACTGAAATCAAATGGAAATCTGGAAAGGATTTGATGTTCAAGTCCAACGCAGAATAAAGTCAGCAGGAAGAGGCAGCAGGAACTGACAGCTTCTCTACCTGGTTTACTGACCATCCTGACGCAGGTGCAGGTGAGGTAGAAGAGGACATCAAATCATCAAAGATGATATTTGGTCTAATCCATCGCAGTACTACTCGGTGGTTCCTGACATGGATAATGAAGAAGGACTGGAAGATATTGATGAAGAAGGCAATAAGGATGAAGGTGAAGAAGATGAAGATGATGATAAATGGAAAGATAACTAACTGAACACCGATGGATTCCAACCTTTTTTGTTTTCATGTATTTTTTTTTTTTTTTTTTGAGGGGTGTGGGGCAGGTACTGGACGACTGAGCCACATCCCTAGCCCTATTTGGTATTTTATTTAGAGACAGGGTCTCTGCAGGCGGGGTGGCTGTGCAAGCCTGTAATCCCAGCAGCTTGGGAGGCTGAGGAAGGAGTTCAAAGCCAGCCTCAAGCAACTCAGTGAGACCCTGTCTCTAATTAAACTACAAAAAAAAAAAAAAAAAAAAAAAAAAAATAGGGCTGGAGATGTGGCTCAGTGGTAGAGTGTTCCTGAGTTCAATCCCTGGTACCAAAATAAATAAATAAACAAAAATAGAGATGGTCTCACTGAGTTGCTTAGTGCTTTCCCCCGACCCTCCCTGCCCCACTTATGCTCAGTGGCCCTGTTCTTGAGGTCTGTTTTCTCAATCCATGGTTCTCAACTTATTGGGGAGGGAGGGAATACCTTGAGCAGAGTACAATGGGAAAAGAAATCGCTACACCCTTCTGTTCTAAATTCATTTTTATCCCTTTCTGTCTCAAAAAACAAACAACAAAAACAAAAACAAACAAAAAGCCTGTATGGAATGTACACCACTGTGCTCTGTGGGGGAAAAAGAAAAACCTTCTTCTCTCTTCGCTCTGCCAGAGGCTGGAGGGTTCTAGGCCCCTGTGTAATAGTGCATGGAATTCTAGCCGTTTTCCTCCTTTCTCTGTATATTATTACACTGTGTCTCCTTGTGAATATGGACAGTTAGCATTTACCAGCATGTATCTGTTTTAAATCTTGTTTTAAAAAAAAAAGAAAAAAAACTTTAAAAAATGGGGTTATAGGCTGGGGCTGTAGCTCAGTGGCAAGCGCTTGCCTAGCATGTGTGAGGCACTGGGTTCAATCCTTAGCACCACATAAAAAAATAAAATAAAGGCTCACTATCCATTTACAACTATGATTTTTTTAAAAAATGGGGTTATAGAAGGTTAGTAAAGGGTGGGTTTGAGATGTTGGGTGGGTTAAGTGGGCATTCTGACAATATGGCTTCTCCTTTGGCATGTTTAATTGTGATGCTTAAAGGACATCCTTGCAGCTTAAGATGACACTTTTAAAATAAAATTCTCTCCTAATGATGACTTGAGCTCTGCCACTAGATGGGAGAATCAGCAGAATCTGTAGGATCTTATTGGGAATTGACATTCTCTATTGTAATTTTGTTTGTTTATTTTTAATGTTCTTTTTTGTTTTCACTGGAAAGGAAAGTGATGCTCACTTTTATTTTTTTTTAATTTTTTTTATTATTCGTTGTTCAAAACATTACAAAGCTTTTGACATGATGCTCACTTTTAAATGTTGAAAGTGTACAAGTTGCTTTGTTACAATAAAACTAAATGTGTACACAAAACTGGCCTGGGCAATTTAGCAAGACTATCTCAAAAAATAAACAAAAACAAAAAAACTGGGGAGGAGGCTGGATGTATAGCTCATTAATAAAGTGCTTGTTTTGTATATCCAAGACCTTGGGTTCAATACTCAACACCATTAAAAAAAAAAAAAAAAAAAAAGACAAGCCAGATAACAACAAGTGCTGGTGAGGATGCAGAGGAATTCGAGTCCTCATGCACTCTCGATGAGAATATAAACAGTAGAGCTGTTGTGGAAAACACTCTGGCAATTCCTCAAATGGCAAAACAAAAAATTACCTTATGACCAGCAATTCTAGCCCTGAACATATATCCAAGATAAATAAAAACCATATATAAATACAAAAACTTATACTTGAATGTCAGTGGCACATTCTTCAAAAATAGCCAAAAAGTGGAAACAATCCAAATATCCACCAACCAATGAATGGATAAATAAAATGTGGTATCTCATATAGTCATAGAATATAGTTGACAATAAAGGGAAAAAATGGGACTTTGGGTCTAGCTCTCAGCCCTGGGTTCAATCCCTACCACCAGGGATAATTAAAAAAAAAAAAAAAAAAGAAGAAAGAAAGAAAGAAATGCTGACACATCCCACAACATAATGAACCTTGAAAATGTTAAAGCCAAATAAAAGAAACTAGTCATAAAAGGCTACATATTGTATGACTCCACCTATATGAAATGTCCAGTATATGAAATCCACAGAGACAGAAGGTAGATTAGCAGTGGCCTGGGGCTGGGAGCTAAGGACACTGAGGAAATGGGGAGTGGCTGCTAAAGGGTACAACATTTCTTCTTGGTGTGATGGAAATGTTCTAAAACTGATTGTGGTGCTGGTCGTACAACTTTATGAGTACACTAAAAACCCCTGAGTTACACACTTTATATGGTGGGTTATATGTCATGTGAATTATAGCTCAAAAAAGTTGTAACCAACAGAAATTTGATGATTTGACTTAGCAACGTGACCTTGGCAAAAGCAGTGTTGGTGGAGTGTTCAAGTGTGTTCAAGAGGGAGCAGGGGAACCTTGGAAGCAGCAGCGTGTGTAGACATTTTTGGAGTGTTGCTGTCAGAAGGGAGGAGGGGCTGTCAAGAAACACTTTGCTTTCTTCTTGTGGGTTTTGGTTTTTGATTTGAGATGCCAGAAGTTCTGTTTCAATGCTGATTAAAGTGATCCAGTCAGCAAGTGAGGAAAAGTGGCTAGAATTGAAGCCCTTGAGCAGGTGAGAAAGATAGGGCCTGCAGTGGGCTCAGGGAGAAGGGAGCAGGCTCACCCCATGTGGAGGAGGGAGGCTGAACAGGAAGCACGGAGGAGCCAGGCAGATGGGTAAAACGGTGTGGAAAGGCCTGGAAATGCTCTTCAGGTTGCTTCTGCTTTCTCAGTGGAGTAGGAAGCAAGGTCATTAGCTGAGAGGAGGATGTAAGCAGAACTTCCAGGGACTGAGGAGAGAGAAGGTACGACCCTGTCCTCTAGGATAGTGGGAGAGTGAAAAGACTGGGTCATCTGTTAGGCTTTCCAGACAGCGCCAGGAGCACCCTGGAGTGGTGGGCCTGATGGTAAAGTGAGGTCAGTCAGAGGGCCTTGGCCTCCAGCTTCCGTCAGCTGTGTGGGCTTAGCCAGGGTGTGGTTTTGCCAGGTGGATGCAACTTAATGAGAGGGGAGCAAGGGGTTCCCGGTGTATGCAGGGAGGTAATTATAGCAATGGTCCATGGACTCCAAGTTAGTTCAGGAGGAAAGTCAGGTCATGAGAGAGAGGAGGAATAGAGACCCAAGTGGGAGGATCAGTAGATTAAAGGTCTGGTGGGTCAAGGAGTTATTGGAGTTGGGTGTTACAAGAAGTGAGCAGAAAAGACAGGAGGTGATGTTGATATTGAAATTATGCAGGGTGGGGTACAATTATCAGTAATGACAAGGTCCATTACTTTGGCCATGTGGGCATGAGGTAAGGTGATTTCCATGGGGGAGAACCATCTGTGTGTACATTTACTCCGCCATTCTCATAGGCAAGGTTCTGGGTAGGGCCTGGGCCTGGGATTCAGACAAACCTGTTCTGAAGTCTCTTTCCACTGTGAGGCCCTTCACAGATTACTGTTTCTCTGAGCTTCAGAGTTTCCTCTCCTGAAAAGTAAGAGGTTGCTTCTGTGTCATAGAATATTGTTCTGAAAAACTTTTTTTTTTCTTGTGAACTCAGGGTACTCTACCAATGAGCTATACCCCCAGTTACCCCCAAGCCCTTTTTTCCTTTTACTTTTTTTTTTTTTTTTTTTTTTTTTTTATATTTATTTTTTAGTTTTCGGCAGACACATCTTTGTTTGTATGTGGTGCTGAGGATCGAACCCGGGCCGCACGCATGCCAGGCGAGCGCGCTACCGCTTGAGCCACATCCCCAGCCCCTCCTTTTACTTTTTATTTTGAGACCAAATTGCCCAGACTGGCCTCAAACCTGTGATCTTTCTGCCTCAGCCTCCTGAGTAGCTGGAATTACAGGCCAGTGCTACACACCACCTGGCAAATGTTCTGAAAATCCAATAAGACTGTGGAAAGCTCTGGTTTAGTTCCAAGTACAGTTCCCAGAATGCTCTTGTGTCTGGGGTCTTAAAGCCAAGGAGGAGCCATTGTAGGGACCAAGACTCTTTCCAGGACCCATTCTCCCTCCCCACTACCTCAAATCATAGAAGGAGTGAATGGAAGAACCTGATTCCCATTTCACTCCCATTTTACAGAACAGGAAACTGATGTCCAGACAGGGAAATCACTTACCTATGTCATTAAGAATCAATTATCATAGAAAATAAGTTCCTTTTCAATATCAATTAGGGTCTTAAGATGGGAGTTTGGGGGGATGTGGGAGAAAGGCTCCTCTATAACATTGGGAGGTCAATTGAATTCATGAGGATATTCCTCAGCCAATGTTCCCCTCCATTCAAGGGAACAATTAAAAGCTGGTTTCGGTGAAAATGGAAGATCTTACTGGATATACACCCATGCTCTCGCTCAGTCTTCTACATCCCCAAGTGACTCCACCCCACTGGACAAGCATGGAAACCATCAGCTTTGGGGATGGACAAGTCAACAGAAGGGTGATTCACCACGCACGCATCTGCTAATTGCTCTTCCTAGCCCAGACAGAAGGGAGGAGAGAGAAAAAGAGACCTCAGAGTTTCCTTAGAAAACTTGATTCAAGTGCATAGGGTGGACACAGCTTTAACTGGCCCCCAGGAGGTCCTGTCCCCAGCACTAGCTAGGGTTTCCAGCCCTAGCTAGTCCTCCTGCAGTAAATCCCTCCTGTTTTCTGTACCCCAGTCTCCCATCCAGAAATTGAGAAGAGAGTGAACAAACTTGTTGTGAAAGGCCCGCCCAGCTGGGGCCTCCAGAGTCTAGGAATGGGAAGCCTTGTGCCTTTTCTGGGGCCCTGGCTGTCTAGGGACAGGCACAGGAGATGGGGCAGAAGTGGATCTGACAGACCCAATGGAAACATCACCTTGTTACAGAGTTCTTCCATGATCACAGCATCTAACAATGTACATTGATTTCCCTAGTTCTTTCTGTCTCTCCCTCACATACAGCATTATTCTCTCTCCTATGACCCTATTTTATTTTCTTCTTATCACTATCTGAAATGCCTTAATTTTTTTTTTCTTCATTAGTGTCTTTCTACATTAGGAAGTTCTAGAAAGGATCTAGGGATAGAGTTCAGTGGCAGAACATTTGCCTACCTAGTATGTTCAAGGCTCTTGGTTCCATCCCAGTATGGCAAAAGGAGGGCAGGAGAAAAGAAAAAAGAAAGCTCTAGAAAGACAAAGACTTTGCCTGCCTATCTCACAGCCTAGCTCAGCACCCAGTACACAGTAGGTACAATATATATATACACACACACTAAAGAATGAAAAAATGGATGGATGGATCTGGTGGGTGGTGCCAGGGCTGTGCCAAGCATGACTGTGATCTGTGGCAGCTCTTCTAAGAGGAGCACTTGGAAAATTGGGCTCTGGAGTCAGGAGACCTGAATTCGAGCCCCATACTGCCAATTAGTGATTGTTTGACCTTGGGCTTATCACTTGATTTCTCTAAGCCTCAGTTCCTTCATCTGTAAATTGGGAATAATGATACCACATCCTGAGGTATACTTTTAAGAATTAGAAGTCATTATGTAAAGTGATCTGGACATAGTAGGTATTCAGTAAATATTAGGTTCCCTTTTCCCCTTCCAGTGCTGTGGCTGAATCTCAAGCTCTCTCATCAGTAGCCTCAGGAAGACTTAGGGTTAGAGTTTGGAGACTGGACTCAACCTAAGGAGATTTCTTATCTGTTGTTTATCTTTCAACAGAAGGTAAAACAGGCTGGGCCTGGTGGCATGTAAACCCAGCTACTAGGGAAGCTGAGGCAAAAGTATCAAAAATTTGAGGCTAGTCTGGGGGAATTTAGTGAGAACCTGTCTCAAAAAAGGAGTGGGTGTGTGTTGGAGATGAATCTCAGTGGTAGAGTGCCCCTGGTTTCAATTCCTCAGTGCTAAAAAAAAGAAAAGAAAGTAAAACAGAATAGCAAGCAAGGACTTGGACTTGCCCATGGTCACATGGCCAACAGTGGTACAAGCTATAAGTCACCTCTCTGAGGGCCAGGATGCCCTCAGGCCTCCAAGTTGAAGATAGACAGGGGTAGCATCTTGCTTGAACTAAACTCCAGAATGGCTGCTCTGATCTGAGAGTTAGGCTCCTGAATTCTAGTCCCTGGTGCATCAAGTCAGGCTGGTAACCTCTGCGTGTAGTTTACTCTTCTAGGTCTTGGTTTCTCCTTCTGTAAATTGGTCATATTACTCTTTCACAACCTGCTTTACAGGAGAATGGGAGAATGTTAGGAAAAAGATATTTAACTTGATATATTACTAGGACAATTATATTTAAGAAAAAATATTGTAGTGATGAATCAGGTGGCCTCAATTTCTGAATTTTTGCCACAGTACATATATTTAAAATCAGGAAAAATGATTAATTCAAAAGTAACCATTACAATAAGTCTCACCTTCTAGGCTTTATAAAGTGGAGAGAAAAACATGTAAACATGGTATCCATCCTCTAGCCCTAAAAATGTCCTAGGTCAGTATAGGCGCAGCGGAAAGAGGATGCTCTACAGATTCTATACCCGTGGACCACGGTGACACTCACTTGCTGTGGGAGGTTGGAGGAACCACTCCCACTTCAATTTCACCGAACCTAAACTGGTACTTGAACGCTGTTCATACTTTGATTTGCAAGGACCAATCAGGAGAGGGAGCATCTACCCGTTATACACAGAGTGCTTTACCTTGCTTCTCCTCTGGAACACAATTGGCGAGTAGGAGGAACACTGAGCAAGCGGCACGATTTCTTCGGGCTTCTGAAAAATAGCGGATGAGCAGGACCAGGCCAGGCGATTCCTCAATTTCTTCCAGCGCAAGAAGAAAAACAAACAAACAAACCTCAGTGGTCTTGACTCTGCTACAAACTAGTGATCACTCCCCTGCCTTCTGCCCCTGAAGGGCACGGTCCCTTTAAATGCAGGCCCGCGGGGTCCAATCACGTTTAACCGAAGTTCTTTGAGGACCAAAGGAGGGAATTCAGCCTGAGCGGGAGGGCGGGGCAGCGGCGTGCCTTCCAACCAATCGGAATCTCCTCAAGGAATAGTGACTCACCTGCAAAGTTCTGTTGACCAATGGCAGGGAGGCCTAGAGGCGGGGCGGTTCCCACTGTGTGACAGATACCCGGACCAATGAGCATGTCGCCCGCGGCCTATAAGAGTCCGCTGAGCCCGGCACCGCAGGCTCTAGGGTCGGTTAGCCGTCGCCGACAGAGGTGTGCCCTGGGTTTGCCTCGCTGTCGCCCCGTCCCTGCATCCCCGCCCCAGCCTTGGCCCCAGCCAGCGCTCTCCTTGCCCTCCTCCCCTTAACCACCCCCCCGGTTTCTGCCGTCGGGGCTCGGGGCCGGGCGAATGATGCCGTCGGAGAGCGGAGCTGAGCGCCTGGAGGGGGCGGCTGCGCAGGTGGGGACGGCCGCGGCCTCGGCAGTGGCCACGGCTGCCCCAGCAGGCGGCGGCCCCGACCCGGAGGCCTCATCAAACTCCCCCAGGCACCTGAGCAGGCTGGCTTGGCCACAGGTGAAGCGGCTGGACGCGCTCCTGAGCGAGCCGATTCCCATTCACGGGCGCGGCAACTTCCCCACGCTGAGCGTGCAGCCCCGGCAGATCGTGCAGGTGAGAGGGCGCTGGGCGGGGTCAAGGGGAGTCTATCCCTAGGCTGGAAAGCACCAGGGTCGGTTCGATTTACTGGGACAGTCGAGAAACTGAGGAACGGGGACAGGTGCTGTAACAATTGGACACGTCTTCTCTGTACCTAATAAACCTTCCCCACTTGGATTTCCCGTTCCCCCTCCTTTGGCGGGGAGGAGCCCTAATTCTCCCGGGACTACTCACCCAGGCCTAGGCTAGGAGAGGGGATGGAGGGACTCTCCGGCCCTCAGGCACTCTTCCCCCGGTAATATGCATGCTTGGGTCCAAAATAGCTTTTCCTCCTCCACCCAGCATCTCTGGGCCTCCTCCCCCTTCACTCTTTCAAGGTTTTAGGGGCTCTGTCTTTGCACTCCCACAGCCCTTGGCTTAAGAACCCCTGGCTAAGTGGAAAAGCCCAGAAATCCTCGTCAGTGACTTCCTCGATGTCACTGGGGTTGCGGGGGAGAGGAGATTAATTAAGTACGAGGCCAGACCTGAGACTCCACCCCCGAGGGCAATATGAAGTGTCTAGTTTTAGATATTCCTTTTCTCCCCAAGATTGGAAAAGTTGGCCATCCCAAGTCTACCCCCATCTCTCCCCTGAAGGACAGATGAGAGAGAGAATTATGGCATCCTCTCTCTCCTTCGAACTTCTTCCCTTTTTCTGATTCTCAACTCCGGAACTGCTCTTTCATCTGTATAGCCCAGGCATGGTTATGTTCTGAGCCATAAGAGGATGGTAATTATTGTACTCATGTTATAGCTGAGGAAACTGAGACCTCAAGAGGGGCACTGAGCTATCTAAGGTTACCTAATGAGTGAAAATCAAACCCAGGTAATCCTGGACCTTCCCAGGAGAAGGTTGCTGCAGGTTCAAGGTTTTCCCACTTCTCTGGCTCTCAAGCTGAAGGTCTAGGTCTATCAGGAGGCCCCTGATGGGGGTGGGGGGATCCAATGCTGAGTGTCCCGATAGCTTTTCAAACAGGCTAGAAAAAGCAGGCCATTCTCCTGCCTCCTCCACCTTACCTCCTGCAGAGGGGGAAGGGCCTGCTGGGGGATTACCTTGCCCTCCCTCCCAAGGAACCAGGAACGGAGCAGTAGGGGGCCGGCAGATTTTCCTAGGCTGACTCACAGGCAGCCCCAGCAGAGCAGAGGCATTCCTCAAGGCTCCCTGTCATCTGGGTGATTGGGAAACCAGCCAAGGCTTTTCTCCCTGGGATGCAGGGTCAACCCTGCCCTCCCCCAACCCCTGAGCATCACTGTGACAGCTCCCCTGTACAGGATTCAAACTGTGTCCGCTCTGTTCCCATGCCCTGTGCAGGACACTAGGGGCAAGTTCTCAGCCTCTCTGCCTTCAGGTGCTCCTGGCCAGGTCAGGGAGATTGCAGTCAGCAGGACCTAACTTCACCATGTGGTAGTGGTACAGTGTCGTTCTCCGGCACCCCCCCCCCCCCTCCCACACACACCAGCAGCAGAGATATTACAGACCAGGAAGCTGTTGGATGTGGGGTGGAGACTTCAGAGCTGGACTGCAACTGAGGTTGGACATCTGGGTTCAGGGCCTGAACTTTTGTCAGTTGCCTTTGCTGGGCTCAGTGCCCCTGTCTGTCAAATGGGGATGGATTAGACTGCTTGCCAACACCTTTTCTGGTTCCAAACTCCAAAGGGAACAGGTGTCTTCACCTGGCCTGTTCAGCCACCTCCACAGGGAAGAAAGTCTGTCTCCTGGCAAGAATCTGCAGTTGGCTGCTTCAGAAGCTGTCAGGGATGTAAGCAAGGGGTGGGGACATGGGGAAGGGAGGGAGGTGCTGGTCAAAACTTCTCATCAGTGCTGAGTTCTCTTGTGGCTCAAGAACTGGAACTGTTCTCCTTCTGCACCCCACAGGCTTTGCTCTTGAAACAATCTGAGCAGTAGAGATGTGATCCTTACTTGTATCTGAGCTGAAGGGAACTCCCTCTTATAAGAGCCCCCTCCCCCACCTATAGCTCTTGGAGAATTGGTTCTAGTTAAGCTCAGCCACTTACTAGCTATGTGACCTTGGACAAGTCCTTTGCCTTCTCTAGGCACAGAGAATTAAACCAGGCAGTCTGAGCTCCCCAGCTGCAGCCATAGGGCAATTTTGCAATTTTGTAAGCCTGCTGGCTGACAGTGCCTATCAGTCTTCCTGCAGGTCTCAGCAGCAGCCCTGAAGCAGAACAGTTCTGGGGAGGGCCTTGGCATAGGAGAAAGGAAGGTACAGTCACTGCCCCCTCTGTGGCTGGAAAGTCTGATTCAGGAGGCTGCAAGCTGCCCTGCAGTCCTTGGGTGTGGCAGTATCTAGAAACTGCCTGCCAAACTGGCTGTAGTCACACCTGGGAAAGAGACAACAGCTGCTGGCTGGCTGACACAGCTGGCCCCATGGCCCTGACGCAGGGGATTTAATGAGGGTACTACTACCTACTCACCAGGACAGATGCCATGCCCTTGGGTGGGCACCAGCCTGGGAACAGGAGCTGGCACTGAGTAAGGCCCAGTCAGCTCTAATGGGACTCAGGGAGGGGGTTGGTCTGATCTGCAGGTCTGGCAGTGTCCTTTGACTGAGGTCTTTGGCCCCCTTCTCTTATTGGCTTACCTGGGCACTGCTTCCAGGTAGGTATGAGTTAGAAATCCCACAGGCTGGTTGCAAGGACTAGCCCTCTCTGGCTAAGAGTCCCCCAACCCCACCTTCCTGTTCCTCAACTACTCTGGCTCTGGGCTTCAGTGATTTCAGGGTTACTCTCACTTTGAAACTTGGGAAGGGAAGGAAGATTAATTAGTCTGTGCTCCTTCTGAATCCTGGGACTGGAGGAAGAGGATAGGCTGGGCTGAGAATGTAGCTCAGTAGCAGAACAAATGCTTAGCATGAAGAAGCCCTGGGTGTTCCATTCTAGCACCAAAAGTTTTTTTTTTTTTTTTTTTTTTAAAAGAGGATGAGGGTGCTCAGTGGTGCACACTTGTAATCAGAGTCTGAGGTAGGAGGATCATGAGTTCAAAGCCAGCTTCAGCAAAAAGCAAGGTGCTAAGCAACTCAGTGAGACCCTGTCTCTAAATAAAATACAAAATAGGACTGGGGATGCGGCTCATTGGTTGAGTACTCCTGAGTTCAATCCCAGGTATCCCCCGCCCCCCGAAATAAAGGACAGTCTTTGGAGCTAGTCATACCTGGGCTTGAAGGCACCTCCATGTGATGGAGAGCAGGTGACTTTGCTCCTGTCTATAGCACAAAAGACGATAAAGATCTGTTCCCCATGGTTATTTGGTTTGGTTTCATCCCCCCTATGTTGGGGATTGAACCCAGGGCCTTGCAAAAACTAAGAATGAGCCACTACTGAGCCACATCCTAGCTCCCCATAGATTTTAGTCAAGTGCAATGCCTGGCCCTCCCTGAGTACCTAACCACTGTACTCCTCTCCTCCACCCTACCCCTGGTCCTGCATGCTTCTGATGGCCAGTTACTTACGCTCCATTGCCATGACAACTCCCGGAAGCCTTCTTGGAGGGAGCCGCCCGCCTCAGATTGCCCCACCACGGCTTGCCTCCTCAGCACTTAGGCGCATTCTTTGCAGTAATTCCCTGGGAGGCAGGCGAACAACCACCCAGAGCTGGGCGCTGACTTGGCAGCAAGGTGGGGTTGCAGAGTCACTCAGAGCAGGAATGCTGCCTGGTCACTTTCAGGACAGTGTGTGAAGTACTTTGGGTGCTGAGAACACCTACGGTCTGACCCCAGCTTTTTTTTTTTTTTTTTTTTAATATTTATTTTTTTAGGTGTAGATGGACACAACACAATACCTTTATTTTTATGTGGTGCTGAGGATCGAACCCGGATCCCTCCCGTGCTAGGCAAGCGCTCTATCGCTGAGCCACAATCCCAGCCCTGACCCCAGCTTCTTTTCCCCACCTGTTGCCTTGAACTGGGGAGATGCCCTGAGCTAAAGGACCAGGTTCAAGCAGACTTAGAGGTTTGCTTGTGCTGTTCCTGTACAGTCAACCCTGGGACTCTCAGATGGGTCCTCCATCTCTTCCCAGTTGGCGTGGGAGGCTTCTGGAGGCTTTACCCCTCCCCTTTCTCAACAGTGAAAAGGTCTGGCCTTCCAGCCCTGCTATTTCTGAATGGCTTCTCCTTTGAGCCTTAGGTGTTTCACCATCATAGGCCTCAGTTTCCTCATCTGCAAAATGAATATAGTGTTTGCCTCATTGGGTCCTTATAAGGATGAAATGAGTCAAAAGAACATGCATGACTTGGCAATGCAACCAGTCTGGGTTCTAGTCTCAGCCTGTCTCCTCTGTGACCTTGGACATGTTTCTTACCCTCTCTGTCCACAAGTCCCATCTGTGGATTGAAATAGTAATGCTAAACATAAGATTATCATGAGGCTTAATGTGGTAATGCATGTGAACTGCTAACTATATTCCCAGAACATTTGAGCAGTTAACACAGTGCCTAGAACAATGCTAAGGATTTTATTTGCAGTTTTCAATAGTGGTAGAGCTCCCCTGGGTTCAATCCCCAGTACTAAAAAAATAGGAAAGTCCCCATCTTAACTACCTACCTGAGTTACATCCCCGGTCCTTTACATTTTGATTCAGGGTCTTGCTAAATTTCTGAGACTGACCTTAAACTTGCAGTCCTCCTGCCTCAGGCTCCCTAGCAGCTGCGATCACAGGCATGCACCACCACACAAGGCTCTGTCTAAATTTAATTCCTAGCTTTTCTTTCACCAATTATGTGACTTTAGGTAAAACCTGGTCTCTCTGTGCTTCTATTTCCCCATCTGCAAAGTGGAAATAATAGTACCTACCTCATTGGGTTATTGTGAGAATTAAGCAAATTTATATCTTAACATAGAAAGTGCTTCGATCAGGTCCTGGTGCTTAGTAAATTCTGTGCTTGTGTTTGCTCTTACTTGCTCTTCTGAGTCATACCTTCAAATGGATCATTCTCCAGATTTGGCAAATCGAGGCTTTCAGAAAGGGTTTGACTTTCCAAAGGCACAGCAGCTGGTACATGGTCAACAGTAGATGATGATACTGTAATGATTACCTCGAAGTCCTGCTTGCAGACGTTGGGAGGCCAGGCTCCTGACACTGCTCTTTACTGCCCTTCTCTCCCTCTGCAGGTGGTCCGAAGCAGCCTGGAGGAGCAAGGACTCCGCGTGCACAGTGTGCGACTGCACGGCTCAGCCGCTAGCCACGTGCTGCACCCTGAAAGTGGCCTGGGCTACAAGGACCTGGACCTGGTGTTCAGGGTGGACCTGCATAGTGAGGCATCCTTCCAGCTGACCAAGGCAGTGGTGCTGGCCTGCCTGTTGGACTTCCTGCCAGCCGGCGTGAGCCGGGCTAAGATTACACCACTCACACTCAAGGAAGCGTACGTGCAGAAGCTGGTGAAGGTGTGCACAGACACAGACCGTTGGAGCCTCATCTCGCTGTCCAACAAGAGTGGCAAGAATGTAGAGCTCAAGTTCGTGGACTCTGTGAGGCGACAGTTCGAGTTCAGCGTCGACTCCTTCCAGATAATCCTAGACTCCCTCCTGCTCTTTGGCCAGTGCTCATCCACCCCCATGTCTGAGGCCTTCCATCCAACTGTGACAGGTGAAAGTCTGTATGGGGACTTTGCAGAGGCCCTGAAGCACCTGCGGCACCGCGTCATCGCCACACGCAGCCCTGAGGAGATCCGTGGCGGTGGCCTCCTCAAGTACTGTCACCTCCTGGTGCGGGGTTTCCGGCCACAGCCCAGCACTGATGTGCGTGCCCTACAACGGTACATGTGCTCCCGCTTCTTCATCGACTTTCCCGACCTGGTGGAGCAGCAGCGCACGCTGGAACGCTACCTGGAAGCTCACTTCGGCGGGGCCGATGCAGCCCGCCGCTATGCCTGCTTGGTGACACTGCACCGGGTGGTCAACGAGAGCACCGTGTGCCTCATGAACCATGAGCGCCGCCAGACACTGGACCTCATTGCCACACTGGCACTCCAGGCCCTGGCTGAGCAGGGCCCAGCTGCCGCTGCTGCTCTGGCCTGGCGCCCTCCAGGCCATGATGGAATTATGCCAGCCACCGTCAACTACTATGTGACCCCTGTGCAGCCCCTACTGGCTCGGGCCCACTCCTATCCCACCTGGCTGCCTTGTAACTGACTATGACCCTGGCCAGAAGGGACTGGACCTCATGGGCTGGGGTGGGGTCACCAGGAATATGTGAGGAAATGGCGAGACAAGCAGGCTGTGCCAGCCAGCCCAGCACTCCTGCAGGGTTGGGCCTTCGGTGGAACATGGCAGACTTCACTGAAGGAGGCCTCTGTGGGCTTCAGGCCAAGCAGATTCTTGGCAGGAGGACCCTTTGGTTACTGCACTGCATTTTTGGGTCAGCATGATTGTGGGGCTACTTGTTTTGAGGGTCCATTGCCTTTAGGAGACAAAGCAAGTTTAGGAGGTAGCCTCAATGTTCAGCACCCTGGGTTTATTTCCATGGCCTAGAAAGAATCTTTTTGACTAGGGTCAGCCAGCCCAGAGACTGGTATGTGATGAGGGTGTCTCACTTTGGGTCAGGCTGAACCACTGAGTCTGGTGGCCCAGCCTGGCTAATCACTTGGGGGAGGGAAACTGAGGCATAAGGCAAATACCTGGGTTTGGGGAGGGAGGGTTTGACCCAATCTCCTGAAACCCATACCCCAAGCTGTGAAGCCTTCCTCTTGAGGGGCGGGGAGTATGCAGTGGGCCCGAGGTGTACAGCTAGGAGATGTAGTCCGACCCTCCCAGTGTGTCCTTCTTTCCCTTGTATGGTGAGAAGCCCTGCTTGCCTGGGAGCTTGTCCTTTGGAAGGTGCTGGGCCAAAAGTTTCACTGGCAATTTGAGTTGTCCCACCCCACTGGCTTGGCTAGAGGACTCTGACACGCGGGGGAGCCCTACCCTCACCTCCTTTTCCACTCCTCTGGGTTCGTTGCTATTTTGCACTGTTACCACCTACCAATAAAAATTGTCTACACTGAGCCTTGGGAGAAGGATCCTCCCAGTCTGAGTCTGGCTTCTATCTTGGGAGAGGAGGTGGGGTCTGAGGTCTGGACAACGCTGCAGGGTGGCCCCGCCTTCCCTCTGCACCAGCCCCAGCCTAACAGCTTGTGTCTTCCAGTGTCCTGCACCTGCAGCTTGTTGAGTCTAGGATTCTCTCATTAAAGATGAAATGTTTCAATTGCCCAGGTTTCCTACCTAGGGTCCTAGGAGGCCCAGACCTTGCCTCATACTGCAATACCCAGGGCTGCTTAATTCCAGCTCTGCCCAGAGCAGGTGGGGAACTCACTGGGTGAATCTGGAGTGAAGGACCCTCCAGTAATGGCAGCTGAGACTGGGGGGACTTCTTGTGTCCCCTAGAGTCCAGATAGGGTCCCCCATCTAGGAGAGTCTCCTTCAATCCTCCTCCTTCCTTTCCACCTACAAGTGCTCTGAAAAGCAGGTCCCCTGGGAGGGACAGGGTCTTTCCTTTCTGAACCCAGCTGGGGCCAAGCCAGGTTGTCTGGGGGAGCTGTTCCCCCAGGGCATCAGCCACTCACCCCTGGACGCTGCCCACTGTTTACCTGGTCTCTTTGATCCAGGGATTGCAAAGCCCTTAATATATTTAGCCTCATTAGGGGCCTCTGAAGTGGTGACTTTGATGGTTCCAGCCATGGTGGGGAAAACAAGGCCCCAAAGGAGACCTCAGGTCATCAAGGTGAGTCCAGCCACCTCACCTATTCTGTGGGTTCCTGCTGGGTGCCCCAGCTCCTTCTGCTGGGCTCTAAGGGGCTGGGAGGGCACTCACAAGGCTGTTCTGGCTTGATGACAGCAAACAGTCTCCCAGCCAAGCCCACCCAGCTTGGGTCCTGCGAGGGACAAACTTCGTCCCACCTCCCAATTTGACCATTTGAACCTGGGCATGAGAGGGACTCAGTGTAAGCAGCAGGTTCAGGTTGTGGGAGTGGAGCTCACCTGGAGGTGCTTGTTTTAGGAGGTGAGAAAATCAGAAACCCACGCAGCACACACGTGTACACACTGCATCTAGCCTGTGGGTACAGGTTACTGCTCCGGTGTTGGGACTACATCAGACAAGACAGATACCCCTGCCTTTGTGAAAATACATTCTAATGAGGTAGACAAAATAAATCCTGTGGTCTTAGAAGGTCAGGGATGCATAAAGATATATATAGCTAAGCAAGGGATTGGAAGAGCTAGGGTTTGCAAATTTTAAGACATCAAGGTGCACCTCATTTAAAAAAACGACATGGGTTGAAGCAAAGACATAGGCGGTGGGAAGCAAGCCACAGGACTGCCTGAGGAAGAGTGTTCCAGGCCGAGGGGACTTGTGGATGTACATGTTTGCACGTCTGAAGGAGGGTGCATGTGCTTAAGGGTATCTGGCTGCCCCTGGGCAGTGAGTGTGCTCGCTGGTGCCCATGTGCCTGTTTGCACCAGCATGAGGGAGCTGGGGCGTGTGAGACAGGAGTCTTCAGGAACAGCTGCTATCTGGCCTGCGCTTTACTCCAGGCCAGGCACGAGGCCAGGCACTCGACTCCGGTCTTTCCAATCATTCTCATTCATCTTGCAACTCCACAAGAGAAGAGCAAGTGTTTCCACTTTACACATGAGAAAACTGAGGTCAAGGAGGTCTGTCTGACTCCTCTCCCTACACTGTGATTTCATGTGGATGATCATGATGGTGTCTCCTGTACATATATGTGGCAGGGCATGCTTGACATTATTGTGACATTTGTCATTTTCCTATGATTGACTGGCATAGTAGTCTGCCAAGATGTACATTTTCTTGCCATGGCTTGTGGTGACTGTCCTGGACCCACAGTGGCAACAGCATGCCTGTGGGTGTGTTCGGGAGTGGTGCAGTTTCCGGGTTTGAGAAAAACACTGACTCAGTGGCTGACATTATTTCTCTGTGGACAATTCCTGCAGCGACCTGATATGTCAGGACAGGTGGGAATCAAGAACTAGGATCAGAGCCAGTGAGGAGCTGAGGGAGGAAGCTCCTGTCCTCCTTCTTCCATCTTCTCTGGAGCAATAACAACCCACCTAGGCTTTCCAGAGGGAAGAAACAGTGCTATGGCTGGCCCCTCCAGATCCACTCTCCATCATTCTCAGTCCTGTCCCTGGGGAGGCTGCCATCTACCCAGGGCATCAATGGCTCCCTTGTTCCCTGGCTTCCTGACGCTTGACAAGAGAGGCCCTGAGGAGACAGGAAGGAGGAAAGGTTTATTCTCCCTGGTCCAGGTTGTCATGGTTGGCCACAGTTGCTTCCCTTGCCCCTTCAGGCCCAGGAGACTAAAGTCTTTCCACCTTGGAGCCCCCAGACATGCACCATCCCTGGCTAATTTCTTTTCCTTCCCTGTTGGTTTGTTTCCTGTGCTGAGGATGGAACCCAGGGCCTCATCATGCTAGGTAAGGGCTCTACCATGGAGCTACAGTTAGTCAACTTGTTAGTTTCTTAATTAATAAGCCCAGCACCCACTGTTGGAAAAAGTACTTGCTAAAACTTCCCAGTTTGAGTGTGCCCTGTCTCCTCTGGGGACCCTGCTAGACAAGCAGTCACTAACAACCCCATAGGCTGTCATGATGCCATGTTATCAATAATGGGGACAACCTCCCCCCTCGTCATACAATCTCACACACACATTCCTGTCCCTCAGTTTCCACATCAGATCTTTTAACTGAGGGGACTTCTTTGGGAGGGTGAACTGTGAACCAGGTCAAGGAAGGTATCAGTCTCTGCAAACCAGTTGACAGGCACAGACTGCCAAATTAAACAGAATCTGCTCATGGAACTGTCAACTGAAAGAGCGGTGACAGACACAAAGGGAAGGCAGCAAAGACACTTGCAAAGGGGACCTCAAAACCACACACCTTGGCCTCATATTATTGAAATTTATTCTTCCTGAATGCATATGTCAGGGGACTGATTCAATATCCATTTGCTTGCAGAATTTTACAAGTTCTGAGCTGTATGTGAATAAATGTACACTTTCCCTCTTTAGCAGGATACTTTATGAATAAATATATAGTCTTCTTGTATTTAAAATGTTGCTTAGGAGTTTTATGTTGCCACTACCTCTTCCAGAGAAAGGGGTGTGTCCCCTGGGAGGCAGTAGCTGATTGTCTTGAGGGGCCCCAGGCACACCCTCATATGGGGAGAAGAGGACAGTGGGCAGGGAAACAGGCATTTCTCAGACCAGGGTTTTCCCTCAAACATCAGATTCAAAAGCAACTGATATCTACCAGATGGGGACTCCAGCTGTTCTGTGTCTTAAGAATGATGACTCTACCTTTAAAGAGAGGTCCTTTTTGTTGTCACTTTGAAAATGTTTGCTACACTCTCAAAAAATCTGATTGCATCTCAGGGCCCTGTGTTACCATCTTCAATCATACAGAGCAAAGCCAAATGTGGTGCATGTAGAGAAATTCATAGTGTGTGGGCAAGTTCCCCAGAACCCAGCCCTTTGCCATGGTGAAGTGGTGGCTCCAGACAGGAGGGCACTGAGGTCAGGTAGGGGCAATTCTCAAAGTCTTCCTGAAGGTGTCCAGGGAAGGAGCAGAATCTAGGAGTTCAGATCCATAGAGTAGAGGCTCTGAGGAGCTAGGAGGAGCTGGAAAGAATAATTCCAAGAGTTTTAATGACCTCTTTCCCACAGTCACCCAACCCCAGCCCAACACTTCAGCGACTACCTCTGGCACCAGCTTTCCACAAAGGCCCCTCTTAAGGAGGGGCTCAAGGAGAAAGCAGAGGTTCCCTTGGGCCTTTGTCCTTGGCTGGGATCCCCACTGGTCTGAGCAGCTAGAATGGAATGTTCCTGGGATGAAAAGCCTGCCTCTCCTCCACCTCTCCCCTTAAGGAGTTCTCCAGGGCCCAGTGGAGGGGAGGGACGTTCCAGGGATTCCTGATGTGGAGCTGCTCTGCTGTAGAGAAGCCAAGGCCCACTCTGCCCCACAGACTAGAGGCTGTTCTGGCAGCCTCTTCTGGCCTAGGCAGAGTGGTTCCATCATGCACAGACCTCCAGTATGTGCTAGGAACTTAGTGGGACTTCTCATTTAACGCCCAGAAGTTAGCTCCATCCTAGGCACCTCCGGCCCAGTACAAAAACAAACAGAAGAAACTGACTTGGAAAAGAGAAGTCAATGCCCAAAATTCCTCAACTGAAAAGTTTCAGGCCAGTACTGAATCTCAGGTCATTTTGTTCCACCTGGGCCCTTTTTGTACACCAGGGAGTGTGTTACTCTTGTCACCTGCCAGGTGAGAGCCCAGTGATACCCCTGGCAATGGAGCCATTATTAGCATGCCTAATGTTTAAGGGTTCACTTACAGGTTCTATGTCTTTGACTAAGTCTTCTGCCCTCCCTGACCCTGGTTATCCTCGTCTGTGGAAATGGGGATAACCTTTATTTTGCAGAGTGGTTGGGAGAAAGAAAAAAAACAAATAATGGGTGTGAAGTGCTTAGCACAGTGCCTGTCATGGAGGAGGTGGTTAATTTACTATTCCAGACCCAAGGCTTCCCCTCCCCCATCACTCCTGGCCAGGGTGTGGTCAGGGAATAATGGGAGAAGAAATAGATTGGGAATTTCCCAGCTTTCCTAAATACTTCCTCTCTGGCAAGCCATAAAACTGGGAGCCTCTCCTTCAGTTCTCCAGCTCAGGGACACCTGAATTGTTCTCAAGGAATCTGGTTGTAGGGTTGGGCTCCTCCAGGTCACTGCTCATTGTAGGACTGGAGCAGTTCAGACACAACCTCTCAGTTCAGCCTAATCTCTAGACCACCTCTGTTGCTAGGTGGTGCCAGGACAGGATGTTCTGATCAATTATCATTGTAACAAAATCTATGAATAGCGCCATGGGGACACACCCCTGTAATCCAGGGACTCACAGACTGAAGCAGGAGGATTGCAAAATCGAGGACAGACTGGGAAATTAAGCGATACCCTGTCTCAAAAAAAAAAAAAAAACACCCGACCTGGGGCGGGGCTGGGCTGGGGCTGTGGCTCAGTGATAGAGGCCTTGCCTAGCATGTATGAGGCACTGGGTTCCATCCTCAGCATCACACAAATATGTAAATAGCGAAAGAATTCTGGGCTTCTACTCAGAGGGGTAACCTCTTTCCAGGAAGTCATCCCTAAAGGACCTTCTTCCTGAAGAGCTGGGCCACCTCTGCGCCTCTCCCTGCCCCTACTTAAGAGGCACACAAGTTGAGTTTCCAGCTTGACCATCCAGGAAGCCATCACTGGAATTACACCGCCACCCCCGGGCCGATCCGACCGCCACCACCTGCTGGTTCTGCACACCCTTACAGCTCAAAGTCAAGGAAACCCCGGGACTACAGGAAAGGGGATGGTTTGTGGCGGCACCACCGGGGATCCAACCCGATCCAGACCACGCCTCCACGTCTCAAGAAGTAGCCCCACACTGCCCTCTGGTGGCAGCACCCACATACTGCTGAGCTCTGCCAAGAGAGGGAAGAGGCTAATCCTGGGGATGTGGAGCAGCAAGGTTCCATACTAGATCCCTGAACTGTCTCCAAGCCCCACGCTCCAGCCTGAAGAAAGGCTCCTGTTTCCCCTCAGTCCTCAGTCACGAAAGCCTCAGTGTCCTCAAAGTACAGGCTCCACAAGATTCCTGTACTCAGTCCAATGGCCACTGAGAAAGTGTTCAGAAAGTCACAGGAGGAAGGGAAGGGTCTGTCTCTTGCCAAAGGGCTAGTTATTAGTGGAGGTCTAAAAAAATTGCCTTCCAACAACACAAACTTCTAGACCCCAAGGGTCCTCTGGGATGGTGAAGCCAAGGAAGTCTGCCTGGAAGAGGGCTGGAAAACAAGCTCTCAGAAGCAGAGATTCTCTGATCTGATTCTGAAAACCCTGGACTGACATCAATATTTGTTGATTGAGGAAAAAATGGAGTCAGGAAGCTCTATGGCGGGGGGGTGGGGTGGTGGCAGTCAGGCATGAGTGGGAAGGTGACTTTTATTAGTTGGCTGAGGAGCAGTGGAAAAAACACTAACCAGGAGCTGGGGTTTAAGTCACTGAGCTCTTTATGCCTGGGCCTAGGTCCTTCGTAGCAAGCAGTGGGGCACCTGGAAGTGAAGGGAAGGGACAGAGATGTCTGTGACATCAGGACTAATCTCCACATACCCACCCCTTTCTCCTGTGAGTATCATCTCTAATTCTCTACGAATCCACCTACCTCCCCCTCAAATCAGGATAAAGCTGATTACCAACAAATCCCAGAGAAATGCAAAACTGATGGCACAGAGCACTTCATGCCATTAGCTAAAAGCTCCTCTGGACCAACTGCTCCTGCGACCCAGAAACCAAACAGTCCTGGTTGCAGCCCAGCACTGCTGCCTGAGCTCCCTCACTGTGTCACCTCCAGAAAGTCCTGGTCTTTGGACCCGAAATGACCAGAGTGGCTTTGGAAGGTCCTCTTTCTCCAGAGAGACTAGAAGATGCCAAGGCTCCTCACTGTTTCCCTGGTCCCCAAACTTTCTCAAGAGCTCTGAGATAGAGCTTTCCTCCAGCTAAACAGGGGTTCAAGAAGGCCTAGTTGTTAGCTGGGAAACCAGCCAAAAAGTTTGTTACCTAGGAAAAGGAAGAGCCGATTGGGGGGTGGGGCAGATGAGGGTCCCTGTCTATCACCGCAATGGAGCTAACCTTTCACCACTCACAGTCAGATTCCTGAGACTGACAGATTCATCACTTTCCTTCCCTCTAGTCTCAAGCCCTGATACAAAGAAGGACAGCTACAGTCAAAGAGGAGGACACTGACTCAAAGATGGGGCAGAGTTGTTTTTGGTCACACTATAGATGGGCCCAGAGGTCAGCTCTCTCTAGCCCCAGTATAGAATATTATGTGGATACACAGAGGACTGGGTTCCTTGTTCTGTCCCTTCCTGGCAAGTGACCTTGAGAAAATCCCTCTCCATTCTGTAAAATGAGGACTTTAAATTAGCTCCTGGCTCCATGTAGAAGCAGTGTGTGGCTGTAGGTGTGATTTAAAAGAGTAAAATATCTTTTCATGACTTACAGTGGAAGAAGACAGTCCTTTGCCCTTAATTTCCAAATAGCCCTTCTGGGAGGTAGTGATACCCACCTGACAGACTAACAAGTGAAGGTGCAATTATCTATGAGCAGGGAAGCAAGGACCAAGCCATCACAGATGAGTGGGGGCAGAGGAATGAAGGATCTGAAGGGCATCTGCACAGGAAGAAGCAGATCATATTTCTAGTCTGGCCCTTTAAAGCCCCACCTTTCTGGAAGATGATGCCATACCTGCCCCCTTGGGGCTGTTAAAGGGTGTCACACCTGGCGCCATCACTGGCAGAGCCACCTTAGAGATGAGTTGGGAGAAGGGCCGCTAGGTGAGTAAGTGCCAAATATCCCATCCTAATTATCTCAGACTTAACGAAGCTGCATGAAACATGAGAAAAGCTCTGTTTCCAAGAAGCAGAGGGTCTAAGTTTAAGTATGATGGGGACAAATCCTCAAATTCTCTGGGATTCTATCTCCCCAAATGGTAAAGGGGCTCAGAAGAGAACTCAGTCATACAGTCCTGTGCCAGCCCCCATCCCATCCTAGGACCTCATTATTCTGTCCTGATATTGTTGAGGCTTGAGGCTGCTGTTTTCTCGAAGTGCCAGAAAACAGCAGCCTCAAGGGCAAGACTTCTTACAGCCCCGAGGGATCCAGAAAAGGCAAGGAAAGTAGAGGTGAGGGTTCGGTGTTGTGCCAGTGCAGCGGCAGCAGCTGGCAAAAGTTTGCCACCAAATAAATCCCTCCTGGGAGTTGAGCACCCTCCATTTGTCCAACTCTATAACAGGAACTTCGTGCTGCCCCTTACCCCCTGGTGGTCTGCAAGAGGCGGCCACGGAAAGTGGACAGCCTTATTAAGGGCTCAGCAGACGCCAGAAGCCCCAGGGACAGGAGATCCTGGGCCCTGCAGCCCCACCGCCCCTTGAAACCACCAGCCACTAACACCGCACCTCAGCCTCCTTTACTGGGCTCCTGGCCCCCAGTATGTCTCTTCCTGTCGTGGGTCAGTCTGTTCATCAGCATAGGTGACACCGTCCATCCTGCCGGCATCCTCAATCCGTTGGTTGGCACCTCGGTGATGGCCTGACCTGGGTGGCCAGGGGTCCGGGCGCCTGAGCTCAGCGTTGGGGGGAAGCGGGGCCGCGGGGCGGGCTGCGGCGGAAGGGCGAGTCGGGCTCGGGGCCATGGCCGCGCCGCAGCCGCCCGGCGCCCCAGGGCACGCAGCTCCCCAGGCCGAGAGCAGAGGCCAACAGCGCCGGCGGGCGGCCGCGGCGGCCACGACGCGAGCCCTTCTTGAGGCGCGACCCGTGCGCCGCCAGGTAGAGCTCGGCCTGCGCCACGCCGCCGCTCAGGCGGCTCAGGCTCTCTGCGCGGTGCGCCAGGCGCAGCTCGGCGGCCAGAAAGACTCGGTGTAGCTGCAGCACGCGGCTCTCCAGCTCCGACACCAGCCGCCGGCGGCCCTCCACCTCCAACAGCCGCCGCCGCGCTTCGGCTAGCTCCAGCGCGCGGCCCCCAGCCCCCGCCGCAGCTCCGGAGCCACCGCCGGCGCCCCCTGCCGCCCCGGTGACCCCAGCGCCCCCACTAGCGCCCTGGCGCCAGCGCTGCAGCTCCTGACCCTCGGCCTGCGCAGCTGACGCCTGGGCCGCCTCCGGCAGCGGCCGGGACTGAGCTGGGGTCGGGGTCAAGGTCGGAGTTGGGGGCGGGGGCTGAAGGGACGACAGGGGCTCCCGGGGCGGCGGCGGGGGGGACCCCGGTTCTGCCGTCCCTTCCTGAGCCCCTGGGCCGCAGGCGCTGATGCGGCAGCCCGGCATCCCCCGCCCCCCGGCGGCCTGCGGGTGTGGGTCCGCGGAAAGGATGGACGCTGGGCACGCGAGGAGAGAGAGGCGGCCGCAGTGCCCACGCCCGCGCCGCACCCGCCGCCGGAGCGTCTTATAGAACAGGGGCGGAGCGATGGGCAGCCCAGCCAATCAGAGACGGGTATACCCTGAACCCGTCGCCACCAGCTCTGAGCTTTCAGGACCTTCCCCAAACCCTTTAGCTTCTCAGTTCTTACTCCAGCCCTCCGCTGTTAGGGCATCAGGTCCCCATTCACTTCTCCACAAATTTGGGGTGAAAAGCGGGCCGTATCTTCCTCCACCTCGTCCCTCAGTCAAAAACTGTGAAGGTTGGTGCTTAGAAGTCAAAGAATCCAGTGTCCACTTCGGGGAGGGGCCCCCCGCGTGACAGAGCATGGACTAGTACTCAGGAAGCTTGACTTTCACCTTCCCATACGTCCTGCTGCCCCTTGGCCAAATCAGCTCTGCCTGATTTGGGCCGCAGTCTCGTTAGGACCCCCTCGCATCTCATTGGGGTAATGGAGGGGCGACTTGGCGTCCCTTCAGCCCAGGGAATGGACATCTGGCTGGGTTGGTCCCATGCCAGGCCGGCCATTTGCTTGCAAAACAAACACTATAATCCTGCGGCTGAGCACGCAAATCTTGGTGCCTGCCTCCTCCCAGGACTCCTGGACTCCAAGGTGGGCAAAATTATTTCCCTGCCCCTCTCCTTGCCCCTCTGTATGCTCCTCTTAGCAGGTGTCCCCACACCTTTACACGAAGGGAAGACTTAGACGGTGCCTTGGGGCCTTGCCCGGGGTCACATTGCCCGCTCAGGGTCACATTGCCCGCTAGTGGCTGAATCTGGACAGAAATGCAAGAGCTTTAGCTATTTATGCCCTCTGAGGACTCAGACACCTTGGTCCCCTGCCTGTCGCAGAGGGACCCTCCATATTTGGAATTCAGTCATTCTGGAAAAATGAAAGCAGTGAGTCCTGCCCACTCTCCTGGCAGCAGAAATGGCCCTGCTGTTCCACTTACAAATACTGGCCAATTCACCATGGCCCTACCTCAGGTTCCGTCAGATGGCAGGTGTCTGTGGTGGGAGGAGGCAAGGTCTGGAGGGCCAGAAGCCCGCTCTGAAACCAGATGGGGAGGACCTAAGAGGAGTGTGGCCAGCGAGAAGAGGAGGCTGCTGACGGAGCGTCACTGACTTGAGGAGGAGGAGGAGGAGACTCATCTGTCCCTGTGTTCTCCAAGTGCTTACAGGTGCCTTCCGATGAGTGATGGGACTCGTGGGCGAGACAACTCAGCTCCAGAGAAGCAACTCGGCAGAGCCTCCGAGGGGAGGGAGGAGCCTCAGGGGGAGCTGCGCCCACTGAAGAGGGGAAGAGGGCTCCGAGGGATCAAATGAGAGGGAGGTGCTCAGTGACTGAGAGTAGGAGAGGCTCCTGCTGGGGGTGGGGGGTGGGGATGACCCAGTCACCCGGAGAATGCTCACCGAGGGCAAGAAGAACCTCTGAGGGCAGGCGAGGGACCTGCAAAGGAAGCTGAAATTTAGTGGGTGCAAAGGTGCGAAGGAGACTCGCAGTGGGGGAAGGGAGGCTTAGCGCATGAAGATCCTGGGAGCCAGAGGGGTTCGGTAAGGATGAGGGAGGCTTAGGGGTTCCCAGGTTGCTCCCAGCAAGGATGAATGCCCTCGAAATGGTGACATCCCTTTGAAGAGTTTCCTCTGTGTCATCAACCTGAGTCTTCTCAGCGCAGAACCTCCCCGCCACACACACACATCTTCATCAGGGTGGAGATTGACAGGTGTTTTGTCAGAATCAGGCAGGTCACTGCTCCTGACTCCTAAGGATGAATGAAGGGGAGTAAGACCACTTACCTCCACTTCTACTGTTGATTAGATCCAGAGAACCAGTTAGATCTGGTTCAAACCCCTCACATACTGTCCTTCCAGGTAAACTTGGACACTAATTTCTCTGAGTGGGAGGAGATTCTCAATAAATATTTACTGGGGGCTGAGGTAAAGCTCAGTGGTCAAGTGTGTGTTCAGCATGCACAAGGTCCTGGGTTCAATCCCCAGCACCACATAAATAAATAAATGAATGGATGAACTGGATGAATGTTCTCTAGATCAGCATCCTTTTCTTCCTAATGAAAACCCAGAGCCCCCCAAAGTTGCCTCTCATCTCCCTGTTATTGCCCCCAAATAATTCCTGTTCCTATCTTTTTGGCATTTCTCACAATGTATGTATTTGTTTAGTTTTATGGGGTTTTCCTCTCTTTTTTGGTACCAGGGCTTGAACCTGGGGCACTTAACCACTGAGCCACATCCCCAGCCCTTATTATTTTTGAGGAAGGATCTCACTAAGTTGCTGAGGCTGGCTTTGCACTTGAGATTCTCCTACCTAAGCCTCCCAAGCTGCTGGGATTACAGGCATGTGCCACCACACCTGGCTTATTGTTTAGTTTTTAATAATCTTCCCCTAGACTGGTTTTGTTTATCATTAGAATACTCTGGCTCTCAATAGAGGGCATTCAATATTTTTTTAAAAAATATTTATTTTTTAGTTATAGATGGATACACAATATCTTTATTTCCTTTCTTTTTTTTTTTAATGTGGTTCTGAGGATCGAACCCAGTGCCTCACCATGCTAGGCGTGCACTCTACCACTGAGCCATAACCCCAGCCCTCAATAATTTTCCCCCCAGTACTAGGGATGAAATCCTGGGTCTTATGCAGGATCAGAAAGAGCACTAATACTGAGATACACTCCCAACCCAATAAAAAATGTGATTGAATTAGGAAATAATGCAAGGATGGAACTTGCTGAGAATGAAGAGTTCTCTTTCTCCATCCATTCATTTATTCATTCTTTCACTCATTCAACAACTTGTTCATTACCTCCTCTGCTGGGCTACCTGCTGAGTGGCACAGCACTGATCAGATGAGCCCTATCTTCTGTGAGTCCAGCGGGCACACAGACAGGTGACTGTAGCTGGGTGAGATTTCTACTGGATGTGGGAGGCTGAGGGAACAGCACTAAGGCCAACTGAGTGGGGAGAGAACACAGAGGGTTTCCTCTAAGAAGTGGCATTTCGACTGAGACCTGAAGGATGAGTCAAAGAGAGTGATGCAGAGATGGTGGGGGAACAGGGAGGGAGATTCAGGATGCAAACAACACGTGCAAAGGACCAGGGGTGAGAGAGGTTTGGCATCTGACAGTTTTCTTGCCACCTGCCTTAACTGACCTGAGCTCTACAGCCCCAGGTATGAACAGTGGACACCTCCACATCCTTCCTCCTCTTGTCTTTTTCCATCTTCTCTTCAGAGTCCACAGTCAACCACCTACCTGTCAGTGCCGTCATCATGGAAAACACAACACTTAGAATGAGGGAATGCATTTCTAAACTATGACGAATAGTATGTTTTTTCTGATCTTTATAAAAAGTATACATTCTTTACATGGAAAATATTATAAATAAATAAATAAATAAACAATCAAGAGAGGAAAGGGACCTGAAAGAAGACACTTGTGTTTGAATCACACCAAGGACTTTTGTCCTTTCCCAGCTGTGCAACCCGAAGAAAAGAACTTTTTTCCTGAACTTCACAGTTCTCATCTAAGAAATGGAACTGCTATTGCCTCTGGCATAGACAAAGACAGATTAAAGACTTTGCCCAAGATCTCCCAAATCAGTCGTGTCTACTGACTCAAAACCTGTGCTCTGAGTCTGAGGCTCTGGAATAGAAGAGGCAGCCCAGGCCAGACTCCCGAGGCCTGTCCAATAGGTACCCAGTCCCTCCCTGAGGACAGTCAGGAGCAAGAGAGGTTTGCAGAGGGAATGACCAGTGTCAGATGGCCCCAGTCAGATCCCCTCCATTGCTGAGAGTTGGATGGGGTGGGGGTCAAGGCCTGAGGAGTCTACTTTCAGGCCAGCCTAGAAGATTCGAGGCTTCAGCTGAGATCCAACCCCTCCCTTTCAGTATCTTCCTGGCAACCTGGCCTGGCATCCTCTATGATGTGATCTCAGTTTAATAATTTAGTAGATGCTGACAAAGATAGCATGGGTCTGAAAATAACCCAGCCAGGCCCCAGCCTGCATCTCCCCTTCCCCCAGCAAATGACCCTGCCCTCTCCCTAAAGTCTCTAGTTACCCTGCACGCCTGTCAGTTCCCTTCCCTGCCGGTGGACACCTGAGTGGACACCTCCACATCCTTCCTCCTCTTATCTTTTCCCATCTTCTCTTCATTTCCTCTTTTTCTCCATTCTTCCACTTTTAAATCAATTAGGGCTTAAAGAAGCCAGTAGACTTGGGTTTAATTCCCTGTTTGGGCATAAGCAAGTCTCTTCCCCTCTCCCAGCCTCTGTTCCTGCATAAGAGGCCTCTAGATTCCTAAATGTTGTGTGTGGGTTACTGAAGGGTGGGAGGTGGGGGTGGGGGGGTTCCATGGACAGGAGACTGGATGTCTCCCCAGGAAGGCACAACTACAGTGGCAATATCATCTCAGCCAAGAGCACTCCAAGCCAGTCTGCTGCTCCATGCAGAAAGCTCGGGCTTTCTTTGTTTTTAATCTCTCCTGTGATGAAAATTTTGCCCTAGTTTTTATTCTGGGAATAAAAGGCTGTGACTTGTGTTCACAATGGAGGTAGCAGATGCCATGTGCTTTTGAGGCTTCATCTCATTATGACAAGTAGAAATTATTCTCTTTACCCCTTGAAGTCTTGCTCAAATTATCCTACTTTTAGGGTCTCCAGTTTCTTGTGTTTGTTTGCTTTAAGAAAAACAATTTTATTAGGAAGACAAAAATTATCGTATTCTTAATTTGAACAGGTAGGTTATATAAGAAAGGATCTGATAGCCTGCAAGACTTGGACCCCATTTTTTTCTTTTGGTACTGGGAATTAAACTGGGGCGTATTAGCACTGAGCTACACACCCAGCCTTTTCTATTTTTTATTTTGAAACAGAGTCTTGCTAAGTTGCCCAGGCTGGCCTGGAATTTCTGATCCTCCTGCCTCCAGGGTCGTTGGGATTACAGACATGAACCGACACTCCTGACTTAGATCCCATTTATATGCACCTTGGTTTTTTCCTCAGACCTCTGACTTCAGCCTGGAGTTGAGCGAAGACATGGCTTACTTTCCTTCAGATCATTCCTGGGCTGCAGACGAGATGATGGATCTTTGAATCAATAAGTAGGTTACTGGCAATAGTGCCCCTTAATGCTGGAGAATTTTCAGTGGTATATAGGAATAAGCTGCTTCTGAATCAGAAAGTCACTAATTAGCAAAGTATCCAAAACAGTAAAATCTATTATAGCTACTATTGTTACTGGAAAGAATAAGAAAAGCTAAGCAAACGCTAGCCATAGGCATTTACAGAACCTGGTATGGAACTAGCTCCCAGTTATCCAAGTAGGTTCAATGATACTGGCTCAGAGGCTAGCCCTGGGGGTAAGATGGGAAAGATGTTTGCTCCTCATTGTTACTTGTTTGTTTATGTTGTTGTTGTTTTTTGGTTTGTTTCCAGTGCTGGGGAAATACCTACCACTGAATCTCACCAAGATTTCAGTTTTCACATCTTGAAAATAGCCAGGTGGGGGCTGGGGATATAGCTCAGTTGGTAGAGTGCTTGCCTTGCATGCATAAGGCCCTGGGTTCAATCCCCAGCAAAAGAAACAGAAGAAAAGGAAACAGCTAGATGTTTAAAGGGCTAGTAGGACTACAGGGCTGAGATGGTGTGTTTTCATGCATTCATTCAACAATCCAATTAAGCACCTGCTATAATACCAGCCACTATGAAAGATGCTAGGGGCATAGTAATAAATACAAAAAGTATAATATCTGTTCCCACATCTCAGAAATCAAAATAATTAAATCCCAAGAGATGAGCCATGAAAGAATAACCAAGTTTCTGGTAACATCTACTTAGTGCCAGGTACCAATACTGTGAGGTACTATTTATAGCCTATTTTACAGATGAGGAAACTGAAGGATAGAGTGGTGAGTGATCAAGGTCACATGGTCAAGAAGTGGTGGGACTATGCCTAGAATTCAATGTCCAGGGAATCTGTCTCTTGAGTGCTTCCCTAGAAATCACCAACAAGGAAGAAACTAGTGACAGGATAGAAAAGGGGTTCAGGAAGGGCTTCTCCTTAAAGGTGACATTTAAGCTAAGACCTGAAACATAAACAGGAATCAGAAATGTGAAACTGGGGAGAGAGAGTTCCCGACGGAAAAAAATAGCAGTGCAAAGGCCCTGAGACAGAAATGTCAGTGTGTTCGGTGACTGGTGAGCCTGCAGGAAAATGAACTCAGAGATGTAACTAGGTCTGAAGGCTGGGGAGAGGATTTCAGATTTTACTCTCTATGCAGGGAGAGTCTTTGAAGGATTTATGTTGGGGATCAACATGATCTGATTTGTTTCTAAAAGATCATGCTGTTTTATGTGTAGAGAATGCAAAGAAGGGAGTGAAAAGGAGTAGGAGGGAAATGATGGGGCCCACTTAGGAGATTATTGTAATAATCCATCTGACAGAGGACAATCCCAGGAGTATTGGCTAGGAGTGGGCGGGGATGGATTTGAGTTTTATTTGGATGAACGAGAAGACTTGTGGATGGATTAGTGTCAGGGTGAGGGAATGTCCTCTGGGTTTGTGGATGAGGCAGCAGGATGGATTTTGATGCCCTTGACTGAGAAAAGGAGGAACAGATTTGATGGAGAAATCAAGGTCAAGACTTTTTCCCTTATGTGATAATTACTTTATTCCAAAAATAAGAACAAAAGGGTTTGCAGTAATAGCCTATTACATGTTTTTTTCTTTGGCGGGATGAGTGCTGAGGATGGAACCCAGGGCCTCCTTTGTGCTAAGCACACAGTATACCATTGAACTACATCCACAGTCCCATCTTCCTTTTTTTAAAAAAAAAAAAACTAAGAAATACCTAGTAGCGGGGTAAAGATTCAGCTTTAAAGTTAGAAATGATACCAGGAGCAATGGCACATGCCTGTAATCTCAGAGACTTGGGAGGCTGAGGCAGGAGGATAGCAAATTTGAGGCCATTCTCAGAAATTTACTGAGGCTCTAAGCAACTTAGAAAGACCCTATCTCAAAATAAAAAATAAAAAGGGTCGGGAATGTGGTTCAGTGCTTAGGCACCTCTGGGTTCAATCCCTGGTCCCCAAAAACAACAACAACAAGAAATTGAATATAGACTTATAAAATTGTGCTCACTATGGATCAGTCTAATATGGAAAGGCAAAACTCAACAACAACAAAAACGATATGAAGAGGAAAATGTGTGTGTGTGTGTGTGTGTGTGTGTGTATTTCTGGTAAAGATATACACAGAGGGGATAGATAAACATTTGGAAAAAACTTTGTTTTGGACATCCAAGTTGGATAGCCATGATAAACAGGCAGGTGTTTAGATGTTTCTGGAAGTCAGCAGTAGAGAGTCTGGGCTGGAGATTTAATTCAGGGAGTCATCAAAGTCTAGTTGGCACTTTTTTTTTTGCTGCTCAGGATTGAACCCAGGGGTATTTACCACTAAGCTACATCCCCAGTCCTTTATTTTTTTAATCTTTTATTCTAATTTGTTATATATGACAACAGAATGCATTATAATTCATATTACACATATAGAACACAATTTTCATATCTCCGGTGGTATAAAAAGTATATTCACACCATTCGTGTCTTTATACATGTATTCAGGGTAATGGTATCTATCTCATTCCACCATCTTTTTTACCCTCATGCCTTCTCCCTTCCCCTCCCACCCCATTGCCCTATCTAGAGTTCGTCTATTCCTCCCATGCTCCCCCTCCAAACTCCACTACGAATATAAGAGAAAACATTCAGCATTTGGTTTTTTGGGATTGGCTAACTTCATTTAGCATTATCTTCTCCAACTCCATCCATTTACCTGCAAATGCCATGATTTTATTCTCTTTTATTGCTGAGTGATATTCCATTGTGTATATATACCACATTTTCTTTATCCATTTGTCTACTGAAGGGCACCTAGGTGGGTTCCACAGTTTAGCTATTGTGAATTGTGCTGCTATAAACATGGATGTGGCTGCGTCCCTGTAGGATGCTGTTTTTAAGTTCTTTGGGTGTAGACTGAGGACAGGGATAGCTGGGTTAAATGGTGGTTCCATTCCCAGCTTTCCAAGGAATCTCTGAATTGTTTTCCATATTAGCTGCACCAATTTGCAGTCCCACCAGCAGTGTATGAGTGTGCCTATATTTTTTATTTTGAGACAGGGTCTTGCTAAATTGCTGAGGCTTGTCTCAAATTTGCGATTCTCCTGCTTGAGCCTCCAAAGTCACAGGGATTATAAGCAGGCACCACAACACCCAGCTCTAGATGGTACTTAAACCATAACAGGATGAATGACCTTGGGAGAAAATGTAGTGATGGCCAGGAACAAGCAAAAAATCCTGAGCAGGAGGAGGTAATAAAGGAGGAACACAGAAAAGTGACTAAGAGCCCCTTTGTGTGCCCACAGGAATGACCCAGCAGAGAGAGGACTACAGATGCCTTCAGGTGGAAGATTGTTTTGCTTTGTTTTTGTTGTTATTGTTGGGGTTTTTTGTTTTGTTTTGTTTTGTTTTTGAGACAGGCTTTTGCTAAATTGCCCAGGCTGGGCTAGAACTCAAGATCCTCCTGCCTCAGGCTCCAGAGTAGCTGGGAGTAACTGGGACTACAGGCATATGTCACCATGCCTGGCATGGGAGATTCTTAGAGTGCCTGGCTCTCTAACAAATTCATTCCTGCCATGGCCTTTATTAAGCACTTACTGTGTGGCAAATACTGTTCCAAGTTCTGGGAATATGGGAGTGATCAAGAAAGACTAAGCTCCTCTCAATCCAGAAGAAGAGAGAGAGGCCATAGCGAACCCAAACAAGAATCTTGCATGCTATGAAGGAAGAAAACAGTGTACTGAGCACTGTGATACACACCGATAATCCCAGACACTCGCGAGGCTGAGGCAGAGGATCTCAAGTTCAAGGACAGCCTCAGCAATTTAGCAAGGCCCTAAGCTACTTAGTGAGATGCTTTCTCAAAATAAAAAATAAAAAGGGCTGGAGATGTGGCTCAGTGGTTAAGCGCCCCTGGGTTCAATTCCTGGTACTAAAAAGGAAAGAGAGAACAGTGAAGTGTGGTGACCAACCAAGGACACCTACACTAGACAGGGAGGTCATCAACGGTGGAGTGGGTATCTGGGGTTCTTGTGTTCCCATCATCCATTTGTCTCATTTTGTGGGGGCGAGTACCAAGGATTGAACTCAGAGGCACTCGACCCACTGAGCCACATCCCCAGCCCTGTTTTGTATTTTATTTAGAGACAGGGTCTCACTTTGAACTTGCAATTCTCCTGTCTCAGCTTCCCAAACTGCTGGGATTACAGAGGTGCGCCACCACACACAGTTCCCAATTTATCTCACTTTTGATAAGAGTATCTTTGTATTTTGGGGGGAACCACTGCTCCTCTATATGCATATTTTGTGGGGTTGACCCCACCCCATCTCCAGGTCCAGGCTTGGCACCCTGGCCCTGCCAATGACACTACACTAATATATTTACTGGAAATAATGAGAAAGGGAACTCTTCTTCACTTAGGTGTTGTTGGCTGAACAGATTTTAAACTCAGGCTGCAGGTACTACCTTCTAGCCACAAGGGAAGTGAGTACCTGAGGATGAGCCTACCTGACAGGAAAGCCCAGAAACAAAGAGAAACCTGATGAGTGGTCAGATCTCTAGAGCACCTAATGCCAGCTGTACCTGAAGGTAGTTCTACCCTTGGATTTTTCAGTTAGGTTAACCAATAAAATGTCTTATAATTGAACAGATCCCAATTGATGGAGAAGACCAGAAGGATGTCAAGGAACCAGGCTGGAAGCACTGGGAGGAGCCATCTGGGTGGAAGGAAGAGGAAGTGCAAAGAGTCTGCAGAAGAGGGTTTGAAGCACTTAGGGAACATGAAGTTGGCAAATGAGGCAGGAAGACATTGACCCGTGTTGGTGGAATGAGATGGGACAGAGTCGCAGGAAGAGAGTCCCATTTCCACAAATCAGCAGAAGAGGGAGGGGAAATCCCATATATAGCACTTTAAAAATTAATGGCTATATTAGAAAATTATCTTCTTAATTTTTTTTAAATCTTTATTTTATTATTATTTGTTTATCTTTATGTGGTGCTGAGGATCGAACCCAGTGCCTCGTGCATGCTAGGCAAGTACCCTGCCACTGAGCTATGCCCAAGCCCCAGAAAATTACCTTTTGCAAGGTATTGATGAACCAACTAAAAAGTAAAAGGAATATGGACTCCAAGTATAGCTCTGGGTAGCTTACCTAGCACCTGAAAGGCCCTGGGTAACATCCCCAGCACCACAGAAAACAAGCAAAACGCTCTGGATATTTAATGGAATATCCCATTAAACAAGAATGCTGGGCATCCCAGAGACTCAGGAGGCTGAGGCAAGAGAGGTTTGAGGTCAGCCTCAGGAACTTAGTGAGACCCTGTCTCAAAATAAAATAAAGCCAGAGCCGGGCACAATGGCGCACACTTGTAATCCCAGTGGCTCATGAGGCTGAGACAGGAGGATCCCGAGTTCAAAGCCGGCCTCAGCAAAAGTGAGGCACCAACTAACTCAGTGAGACCCTGTCTCTAAATGAAATTCAAAATAGAGCTGGGGATGTGGCTCAGTGGTCGAATGCCCCTGAGTTCAATACCAGTACCCACACTCCAAAAAAAAAAAATAATAATAATAATAAATGTGGTGGCACAAGCCTGTAATCCCCACAGCTCAGGGAGAATTACTAGTTCAAAGCCAGCCTCAGCAACTTAGCAAGGCCTTAAGTAACTCAGTGAGACCCTATCTCTAATTAAAATACAAAAAAGGGCTGGGGATGTGGCTCAGTGATTAAGCACCCCTGGATTCACTCCCCAGTATCAAAAAAATAAAAGGGGTTGGGGATGTAGCTCAGGGGCAAAGTGCCCCTGGGTTTAATCCCCAGTACCAAACAAACAAGTGGTGGATACCTGGATATTCATTTTTAAAATATTTCTGCAATTTAAATGATGCATATACATTTATATACATATGTTTATATATTATTTCATTTATATGTATAAATAAATGTACACATACAGTCTTCTACACATATATTTCAAAATAAAAATTCTAAAACGGGGCCAGGGCACTTGCCTAGCATATGCAAGGCCTTGAATTCAATCCCCAACACTGCAAAAAAAAAAAAAAATCTAAGATAAAGTGTTGTAAGGACAGTAGGGCTGTGTAGACCAGGGCCCACTGCAGATACACAGTGATGCACAAATAATTAAACCCTGAGTCATTTACTGATATCTGGTTCTGGATCAAGTCACCGGCCCCTGCTCTCTTGGCTGAGGCTCCAGCTCTGGTTGGCTGCTGTCCCCTCACCTCCACTGGAACAGCTGGTGGAGATTCTGGATGCTCCCTAGGGTCTCTGACTGAAGTCTCCAGTCTCCAGGCCTAGTGGGACTGCTGGTTTGCTCCCAGTTGCTTGGTTATAGGATGCTAAGGGACATGGGCTCTACCAAGGGACGGATCCTCAGACCCAGGAGCCAGAGGGACACAAATGGTATGGCCCTGGGAGAGAAACTGCCTGGAGCTCCTAGGGACCACAATGGAAGGGTCCTTTTCCAACCTCTTAGGTGGGGTTGACAGTTCAGGCTCCCCAGTTCTGAAGAATGGATGGACACAGCCCCTGTGTTCAAGGGGCCAGGTGATGTTCAGAAGTCTGAATCCTACATGGGTGACTCCCAGGTCACCAAAGATTTCATGATCCAAGCACGGCTGACAGTGAGTGGAATAGTCTTTAACCTGCTGGGGTCAGATAACTGGAGTGTCCTGGGGACCAGACGGAGGGCTGTGTTCATGTCTGGTTCTGTAACATCTCTGAGCCATGGCCCAACTATGTGGGTTATGGACTGAGAGAGCCCAAGATAATGGAGACTGGATTTCCCTCCAGTCAGATGGCAGGAAGGCTCTGGGTGGGTCATAAAATATAAATAGCCCAATTTCTTGCCTATTTAAATGTGTGTACCAGTAACCATCTACCCCTGCTTCTTTTTCCTCTGTTTTGTCTCTTTCTGAATCTCTAGTCTCTGTCTCCACCTCCCTCTGCATGTCTTTCTAGGATCCAGCCTGTCCCTCCCACAGGGACCCTAAACCAGTCAGGGTCACTCCAGGAGAACTGGGCTGGCACGAAATAACTACACACAGACAGAGAAATACTTTTTTTCTTTGGGTTCTGTGACGGCTCCTCTGACCCAGCTCCCACAAGGAGGCAAGGCAGGCAAGAAAGAGAGGGAGCACGCCCCGAAACTGGGTTTTATTGGGGGAGGCTGTCCCATGGAACATTCTATCCCCCAAAAGGCAAAGGGGTAGGATTACAAAGAAACAAGGAGGCAGCCCACTCCAGTGGTAATGCCCACTCCCACTCCTGGAGAGGCACCTTTTTATCAGAGTGGAGCAGAGGTAAAGTCCACTTGCACTGCAGGGTGCCATGCCAACCCAGTACCTCTTTACTCAGGACTTAAAGGAGTGTGCATAGCTCCTGTCCAGGGCTCCCCAACACTCCTCCCCAGGTCCTCTCTGCTTCTCTCTGTGGAGTGCTCTGATTCCAAAGACAATAAGATGCTGCTTCCTCTCCTTCTCTCCTTCCATCTCCCCCTCCCATATCTGAGGTCAGAATACAGCAGTGGCCCCTCACCCACCCCCAAACCAGCGGAGGGGAGGGAACCACAGGGCTGGGGTGGGTTGGATGTGGGGCTGCCTTTCCTTCCGCAGGAGGCCGGAGTATTATTGAGCTGTGCTGGCAGCTCCACTTGGCAGCACTTGGGGACCCTGGGGACCAGCCTAGGAGAGTGGAACATGCTCAAGGTTACTCAGACAGAGGCTGAGCTGGACCAGGCTCTAAGCTTCCAACTTCCCTACTGACCTGAGCCCCTATAGCTACATCTGGTAACTAACCCCCCTTCCCCATTTGGAAGGGAACCTTACCCAAACCTGGCCAGAGATACTCCACGTTCTCTCTGGTCCTGTCCTATGACCTCTGACCTTCACTGGCTTCCCCTCTCTGTTGTGATTTGGAGAGGCCACATATCAAAGGCTTGGTTCCCAGTTGGCACTATTGGGAAGTGGTGGAAACTTCAAGAGGCGAGGCCAGGTGGGAAGTCTTCAGGTCATTGAGGGCACACCCTTAAAGGGGTTAATGAGACCCCAGTTCCCCGACCCCTTGCATCCTGGCCCCGAGGCAAGTGGTTTTGCTCCGTGATCTTGCACATGATGTGCCACCTGACACAGGCCCAAAGTAACAAGCCCACTGACATGGACTAGACCTCTAAGTGAGCCTAAGGTCATCTCAGGTATTTGTTAGAGCGGTGGAAACCGAATTCCCTCCATCCTTCATTCCTCTAGACTGGGGGTCCCTGAGATCAGACCTGTTCCCCGCTGTTAGGCAGACTATCCCTGAGGTCTGGATTACACAGGGACAGGAGGGCAAAACTGGATTTCCATCCCTAAACTGGGGGGCTCCTTGAGGACAAGCTTGGTTCTGCCTACCTCAGTCCAGGTCTCCCTTTAGGTTTCTTCACAAAGCTCTGCCCACGATGAGAAAAGATGGGGCTTTCTTAGGGAAGGTGACACAAGTCAGGACAGAGAGTGAGGCAGCCTGGCAGCAGTTCTGCACACTCCCAGCCCACTCAGGAGTGAGCCCTCTGCTTCCCCACCTTCTCTAGGATTTCAGCAAGAATCTCCCAGGGAGCAGGAAGCAGTGGCGCATGCCTGTGATACCAGTGGCTCAGGAGGTTGAGGCAGGAGGATCGCAGGTTCAAAGTCAGTCTCAGCAAGTTAGCGAGGCTAGTGAGTCCGTCTCAAAATAATTTTTTAAATTTTTTAGTTGTACATAATACGTTTATTTTATTTATTTGTTTTTATGTGGTGCTGAGGATCAAACCCAGGGCCCCGCATGTGCTAGGCAAGTGCTCTACCACTGAGCCACAACCCCAGCCCTCAAAATAATTTTTTTAATAAATAAATTTTTAAATTTTTTTTAGTTGTAAGTGGACACAATACCTTTATTTTATCTATTTATTTTTATATGGTGGGTGAGGATTGAACCCAGTGCCTCACACATCTTACGAAAGCACTCTACCACTGAGCCACAACTCCAGCCCTAAGTAAAAAAAGAAAAAAATTTCAAAAGGGTTAAGGATGGGCTGGGGTTGTGGCTCAGCGGTAGAGCACTTACCTAGCATATGTGAGGCACTGGGTTCAATTCTCAGCACTACACATAAATAAATAAAAATCCAACAACTAAAAAAATATGTTAAAAAAAGGTGTGGGCGGGGACTAGGGATATGGCTCATGGTTAAGCACCCTTGGGTTCAATCCCTGGTACCAAAAAAGAATCTGATAGGATGGAAGAAAGTCCAGGAGGTAAGGAGTCCTATCTGGTTTGTTACCTCTTCCCTAAGAGCCTCAGTTTGCTCCCCCGTAAAATGGGAAGAATGTTCCCTATGGGTGGCCTTCACAGAGACCCCTTCACAGCCAGGGTTAGGGGCACTGGCCTCTTCCTGCTCCAGCTCCACCATCTTGACTCCCCCATTGGGAGGTGCTCTTGGAATCCTTCCCTCGGCACCCCAAAGAGCCTGGGCAACCTTCTACTGCAGCACTAAGCTGTTGCCTCTCACTGTGTTGGCATTTCTGGGTGTGGCCTGGCTTCTCAAGGTCACAGTGGAGTCTTATTCCTCTCCATTAACTACCCAGGCAAGTCACAGAGCAGGGTGCAGTGGGACTTCTCAGGTTCTCTGTCCCCACTCCCACCTCACCGCGCATAACAGGGCCTGTATTTCTGCTGCTACTGGCTTTTCCAAGCCCACTGTCTTCCTCGGGGTCCAAATCAGGAGGTCCTGGGCAGAATGTGCCCCTCCAGCAAACTCTGCCCATGTCTTTTTTCCCCCTAATATATGTATTTTTAGCGATCAATGGACCTTTATTGCATTTATTTATATGCGATGCTGAGTATGAACCCAGGACCTCACACAGGCTAGGCAAGTGCTCTACCACTTGAGCTACAACCCCAGGCCTCTGCCTGTATTTTTTGCTCTTGCATTTCATCCATCTCCGAGATCACAGCCCCCATGGATGTGTTGAACCTTACACTAGTGGCCTCCAGTGAGACAGGCCTCTAGGTTTCTGTGCCTTTGTGTGGTCCCTTGCCATGGTGGCTCCCATCCTGGCTATTCCTTTGGCCAACAGGACATTCAGAAATCGTGAAGCAAGCAGAGGCTCAATAACCATTTGCATGCTGGGGTTTGTCTTCTTTGGAGACACCTGAGGAGCTACAAAGGAGGTCACCCAGACTTCTGAATGGTGAGAGGCTGAGGAGGAAGAGCAGCCCTCTTGAACCAGCCAGGCCCAGCCAAGCTCCCAGTTGAAACAGTCTTTTGAGGGATCCCATATGAAACCAGCAGCACTACCCACCAAGCCCCAGGGGAAGCACAGAATTGTTAGAAATAATATATTGTGGTTGGGGCTGGGGTTGTGCCTCGGTGGTAGAGCGCTTGCCTGGCAAGTGTGAAGCGCTGGGTTCAATCCTCAGCACCATATATAAACAAACAAAATAAAATAATGGTATTGTGTCCATCTACAACTAATAATAATAATAATAATAATAATAATAATAATAATAATATATTGTGGTTGTTTTAAGTCACTAAGTTTTGGGGTAGTTTAGTTCTCAGCAACAGGAAACTGAGACAAGAGACATCTGAGTTCTCACTTCAGACCCTGGCCTTCCATGTCCAGTCCTGTGGCATCTGCTTCCAGAATATGTGGTGGATATGACCACTTCCCACCCTGCCCTGGGCACCGTCATTTCTTGCCTTGATGACAGCAACAGTTTCCTCATTGGACTCTCTGATCCCAGCCTCACCCCCCCTCAGTCACCACACAGTATTCAGAGTGCAGCTTTTGAGGTTTTGATTAGATTAAGCTACTGCCCTACTCAAGACCCTTATCGCTAAGATCACAAGCCCAATTCCAGGACCTCTGGAGCCCCATGAGATGCGCTGCCTACTTGTCTCTCCATCGCCTTCTCCAGTCTCACTCAAGTCTCCTGGCCTTGCTCACCATACTCCAGCAGCACTGGTTCCCTTTCTGTTTCCTAAACATGCAGAGAGCTTATCCCTACCTCAGGGCCTTTGCACTAGCTGTTTCACTCTGCCTGGAAGACTCTTCCTCTCAGTTTTTCCATCTGAGTCTTTTAGTTCTCAGCTTAATTGTCCCCTCCTCAAAAAGGCTATTTGCAGAAAAGGAAACTAAAGTTCAGAGAAGTGAGATCATTTCCCAAGTTTGCACAGTTAGGAAGATGTTGGGCCAAAAATCCATCCTAGGTCAATTCTGCCCTCACTCCAGGGCTGTTTCTGCCACATCAGTGGTTTGTGAGGTGGAGGTGGTGGCAGTGAGAGCCCATGACACCCATGACCTTCCACAAACACTCCCAGCTGTAGCCCTTGAGCCCTTCTCTGAACTGGATGATGGGGGCTCAGGGAAGGATCAGACCAGTCCGCCCCGCCCTCTGGGAGCTCCCATCTAAAGGCTGAAAGCAGCAGAAGAGATCAAGGTCATTCAGAGGCTCAGACAGACTTCTGAATTAGCTCAGAGGAACAGCTGTCTAGCTGGGAGCAATCCAGAAAGATATCAGGGGAAAGAACGTGAAATTGGCTGGGGTGGGCAGAAAGCAAAGGGGGTGTTCACTTTCCTATAGCTCCCGCCAGTGATCAGAACACTCAGGCTGGGGGTGCAACTCAGCAGTAGTCATGCCTCTGTGTGTGGGAGAGGGAATAGGGTAATGGGGGGAAGAGCATGAGCAAGAGAAGGGCCAAGGTCCACCTTCACTGGGTCCCATTCCTTATTCACCATGTGACTGCAACTAAGTTTGTTTCTTGGCCACACTTGTTTCTCAGTAATTGAGGCGGTGGGAGGAATGTCCTTTTAGCACAAAGACTGTGGGAAATAGTCCTACTAGGGTTTGGAACAAAATTCAGGACCAAAGAAGCAGCCCTGCTTCGACCTGGTACAAGATGTTTCTTCAACCTGCAGCTCCCTCCAGGCCCAGGGTCCTGGGTGCAGCACAAACTAAAACCAGGGAGCCTCCAGTGTCTCCCAGTTTCAGGTGGAGCCAGGTCTTCCCACCCAACAGTGCAGCCAAGAATCCCAGAGCCCTCAGGATTACAGAGTTCTCACTGTCCCTCTGTCCACTGCACCCGCCCAGCCCAGAGCCCAGCTCAGCGGCCCTCACCTCCCAGGGTAACTGCCAGACTCCCCTGGTTCGCTTTAGCCTTCAGGAGGCGCCACCCTGTGGCCCGGAGAAGCAATAGGGAGAGGCAACTCTGAATGGCCATTGGCCCATTGTATGACCTGTACAGCCAACCTGGCCAATCAGAGAAGCCCAGATAGCCTCAATTCACACCTTCCCATTGGCCTTATCTTAGACCATTCTGCTCAGGTTCACCACACTGGGCTCCTCTTTCAGCTGGTTCCATTCCATTTATTCCATTCAGAACTCCAGGAAATTCTATCTAGGGAAAGAGGGGAACAGCAGGCAAAATTGGAATTTGTTAGAGAATTCTAGAGGAAGAATCTTCATTCTTCTGGGCTTGGGCTAACCCCACTCCAGGACTCAATTCCTGGGGTACCCATAGACACCACTCTAGAGAGCTCAGACTCTGAATCCAAATAAACTTAGGCTTCTCCTGGCCTGTCACTTACTATTGGTGGGTCTTGGACAAGTGGCTTAAATCTCTGAACCTCTGTTCCCTTTGCTATAAAATGGTATTTGGGATTCATTCATTGGGTTTCTGTGAGGATTAAATAGAATAAGGCTTATACCTAACAGGCAGTGATGGTCAGTAATACAGTAATTTGTTCTCTTGCTTATTCTCAGAGGCAGTGGGCTTGCCTTTGAGAGTCCTGGCCCCAGATTGGCTGAGGTTGGAAAGACAGAGGGTTTAATATAAAAAAGCTATAAAAAGTAAACATCTGTCTGGGAGCAGTGGCACATGCCTGTAATCCCAGCAGCTCAGGAGGGAGGCTGAGGCAGGAGGATCGAGAGTTAAAAGCCAGGCTCAGCAAAAGCAAGGTGCTAAGCAACTCAGTGAGACCTTGTCTCTAAATAAAATGCAAAACAGGGCTGGGGATGTGGCTCAGTGGTTGAGTGCCCCTGAACTCAATTCCAGGTACTCAAAACAAAACAAGAAAAAAAAAATCTATTTAGCAATTACCATGTGAACCTGTTACAGAGTTCTTCCCTTACCAGCAACCCCCACAAGTAAACGCCTGAAACCTTGAATAGTACTGAACCCTATGTGAATGATACATACATTCCTATGATAAAGTTTAATGTACAAATTAGACACAATAAGAGATTAGCAATAACTAATAATAAAATAGGAAATTTTAACAATATCCTATCATAAAAATGACATAATATGGTCTCTCTCAATACATCTTGTTATACTGTAAGTCTTAGCAATCTCAGCATGCCATCTTTTTTCTCTCCTGAAGGGAAGAACTTTCATCTTTTCACTTAACAGGAGGACTTTATGGCTTCTGTCTGGCATATCCGAATTGCCAGCATTGCTACTCTTGCCCTTTGAGGTCATTATCAAGTAAAGAAGGGTGACTTAGACAGAAACGCTGTGATACTGCCACCATTGAGTGATAACTGAGATGATTCCCAGGTGACTCATGGACAGCTCGTGCACAGAGAGAGCCTGGATCTGCTGTAATGCATGCAGGATGATTCGCATCCACCCAGGCCAGGGCAGAACAGCACAAAACTTGATTATGCTACTCAAAATAGCACTCAACTTAAAACTTATGACATGCTCATTTCTGGAGCGAGCCTGCCTGCCTGCCTGACTTTCTTGCTTTCTTTTTCCTCAGCACCCAGGGGTGCTCTACCAGTGAGCAGCATCCTTAGAACTTTTCATTTTTTATTTTGAGTCAGGGTCTTGCCCAAGATTAGCCTTGAACTTGTGATTCTCCTGCCTCAGACTCCCAAGACACTGAGATTAGCCAGGCAGGGTGGCACATGCCTGTAATCCAGAGGCTCTAAAGGCTGAGGCAGGAGGATCTCAAGTTCAAAGCCAACCTCAGTAACTTAGCAAGGACCTAAGCAACTTAGTGAGACCCTGTCTCCAAATAAAATATAAAAAAGAGTTGGGGATGTGGATCAGTGGGTAAGTACTCCTGGGTTCAATACCTGATACTAAAAACAAAAACAAAAACTAGGATTACAGGAGTGAGCCACCACCCCCGGCTATTTCTGGAATTTTCTGTTTAATATTTTTGGACTGAGATTGACTGCCTGTAACTGAAATTGGAAAGTGAAGCCACAGACAAGGAAAAACTAGTGTGCTATCTCCACTTCACAGATGTCTGAGGCACACGGACATTGAATAACTTGGTTAAAGTTAGATGGCAAGTAAGTGGGGCAGAGTTTCAAGCCCTCTGGCTTTAGAGCTTACACTCTACACCATCGTACTAGCCTGCCTCAATGTTAAAACCATCTTTGATGAGAAATGCTGAAGTTCCAAGATTATGTTCGAGCTGGCATGGTGGTGCATACATAGAATACCAGCCACTCAGATGGCTGAGGCAGGAGTATCTCAAGTTTGAGGCCAGACTGGGAAACTTAAAAATAAAAGAAAAATTAAAGTGTGGGGATATGGGTCAGTGGTAAAGCGCTTGCCTGGCATGTGTGAAATTCAATCCCCAGTACCACAAAAAAATTAAAAGTAAAAAAGATTATATTCACACTGGCACTAAGGATTCTAACTCTGATCCTGTGACACTGAAGTTCTGGCCATTTCCACTGTTGTGTGCTGCCCCCTAGTGTCCCTTGAGAGAAGCACACCAGAGGCAAGTTCCAGACCCAAGAGGAAGGGAGGCCTGGGAAGCCTTGGCTGCCTGATGCTGGCTCCACACACCACCATCCAGATTCCCCAGACCACTGCTCCTCCCCAGCCCTAAAGCTGCACTGTTGCAGCTTCTAAATAACACTCTGAATGTCATCCATAAGTACAACTGTGATGTGCCTGACTATCTCACAAGTTCTCAAATCCCACTGTTTGCATTCTTGCACCCTAAACTTGTACTCCAAGGCAGAAATCCAGAATCATTCTTGATACCTCCCTCTTACCCCCAGTCTGTCACCAGCCCAAAAGCCTGAATGGTGGCAGAGGAAGGTGACCAGAAAAGTAAAAATCAAATGGGAGCAGTCCCATCAATAGTGAAAGCAGAGGGTCAGGACAATGGCCCCAGGTCAAGGCCAACAAGGCAGCTCTGGTTACAAAGGGAGGCCTCTGGGTTGGGAGTGGTTCAGTGGCCCAGAGGGTGTAGCATGCAGGGGCCTTGGGTTCACCTACAGCATCACAGAGGGGGGTAAAAAAAAGGCAACCTTCTCATCTGTTTAGAAAGAGGTCCAAGCACAGCTTGAGTGGCTTGGAGTAAGGAGCACTGGATAGAGACAGGGTTCCCATCCAGCTCCATGACCCACCCAGAGCACAGCCTTGGGTAAACAGCGTGACCTTGAAGGGCTGCAGTTTCCCCGCCTGTAAAAGTGATAGCCCTCCTCATTGTTGTAAGGATCAAATAAAAGGTGGATTATTAATCTGGAAAATTCATCCATCCTAGGAGACCTCTCTTTCCTTTGTCATGCCGAATGCTGGATCAATGAGACACCCAGTTGTAGTTTCAAAGAGTGTGGTGTTTTGTTGTTGTTTGTTTGTTTGTTTGTTTTAATTGACAAGTAAAAATTGTATATATGAGTTTTTATCTGTGTGGGCACTGGGGATCAAATTCAGGGCCTTGTGCACGCCAGACAAGTACTCTGCCTGTGAGAAACGCCCCCAACATTTTTCTTTTTTGCTTTTAGACAAGGTTTTGCTAAGTTGCCCAGGCTGGCCTTGAACTTGTGACCCCCCAGTTTCAGCCTCCTGAGTAGCCAGGATCTGGCATGGGTCACTGAGGACTGGGGTTGAGAGGAGGGACTGATCACCATGCCAGCCTTGGTTTCTAAAATTATGGTATTTATATAAAACAAAGTTTGCCATTTAAGCCATTTTTAAGTATAAATTCAGCAGCGTGAATTATACTCAAAATGTTGTGCAATCACCACCTCTATTTCAAAAACCTTTTCATCACCCCAAACAGAACTCTGAACCCATTAGGCAATAACTTCCCATTCCCCCCTTGCTCCAGCCTCTGATAACCTCTAATCTTTCTGCATCTGTGAATCAACTATTCACAATATTTCAGATCAGTGAAATCATACAACATTTGGCTTTGTGTCTGGCTTATTTCACTAAGCATAATGTCTTCAAGGTTCATTCATAGAATAGCATACATCAGACCTTTATTCCTTTTTATGGCTGAATAATATTCCACTGCATGTATAGGCCATATTTCTTTAATCCATCCACCTATTAATGGACACTTGGGCTTTTCCACCTTTTGGCTATTATGAATAATGCTGCAGTACTGACATACATCCTTTGGGTCCCTGCTTTTAGTTCTTTTGGATGTGTGTCTAGAATATACATTTTTTAACATGTATTTTGACAGGGGGAAGGGCCCTTGGAACAGGGCCCAATGTTTTTGAGTGTCCCACACTCAAAAGGGATAGGGAAAAAGAAGGGAGGTAGTTTCAGTGTGACCGTGATCAGGAATAACAGCTAACCAAGCTGGGTGCAGTGGCTCATGCCTGTAATCCCAGAGACTGTGGAGCTGAGACAGAAGGATGGCAAATTCAAGGCCAGCCTGGGCAACTTTGTGAGGCACTAAGAAGCTTAGCAAGACTCTGTCTCGAAAAGGATTGGGGATGTAATTCAGTGGTAAAGTACTCTGGGGTCAATTCCCCAGTACCAAAAAAAAAAAGCTATTTGCCTATTGCATAATACTCCACATAACCCATAGGGGAAATATTATCCCTATTTTTATGAAGAGAAGGGAATGGCTTGCCCAAGGCCACATAACTGGTATGAGGCAGGGCTGGAGCCCAAAAGCAAGGTTCCCTTACATGCCACAGGGGTAGCCAGTGGTTCAGAGACAAAATTCTCCCCTTCCCTTACCTTTTCCACCTTCCCTCCCTTCCTTTCTTCCGTCCTGATTTTTCTTTCTAGGTAAATAAAGTAGATCTGAGCTGCTTCAGTCATAATATTTTTTTTTCAGTCATAATCCTAATCTACAGCATTTTAAGGACCACTGAATTGGAATTTTGTAGTACAACTGTGCATTTTTATAAGTTCTAGAAAAACAAACTATGGATACAGAAGAAAAGATCAGTGGTTACCAAGGACTGGGTTTGAGAGGAGGGACTGATTCTAAAGGGGTATGAGGAAATTTTGGGGGGAGATGGAACTGATTTATATTTTTTGGGGGGGATACTGGGGATTGAACCCAGGGGCACTTAGCCACTGAGCCACAGATTTTTACATTTTATTTAGAGACAGGGTCTTGCTTAGGGCCTCACTAAGTTGCTGAGGATGGCTTTGAACTGGCAATCCTCCTGCCTCAGCCTCCTGAGCTGCTGGGATCACAGGCGTGCGCCACCACACTTGTCTTAATATATCTTGATTGTGGTCATGCAATTGTATGCAATTTTCAAAACTCATAGAACTATACACTAAAAAGGGTGAATTCTGCTGTGCAAATTATGACTTAATTTTTTTTTTTTTTGGCATGGTGCTCATTTGACAGATGCTGTACCACCCAGCTATACCCCCTGGCCAATACCTTGATTTTTAAAGAAAAAGAAAAAAAATGAATAAATAAATGAATAGGGAAAAAAAACCTAAATGAGATTCTTACAAGTTTGCATACCTTAAGAACTTTGCAAGCAACAGCACCCTTAATTATTTAGCACTAGAGCACAAATTTCTGTTTTCTTTCATTATAAAACAAAAGCCCTTAATCTACCACCCTATTAAGACCCAGACCATTACTAACAATGAAGTCTGCCTATAGGATTCCTGTCCTTCGCCTCTATCCCTCTCTACTCCTAAGTAATAATTATTCTCAATCTTCGGTTCCTCATCCCCTCGCTTTTTTTTTTAATATTTACTTTTTAGTTGTAGTTGGACATAATGTCTTTATTTTATTTATTTATTTTTATGTGGTGCTGAAGATCGAACCCAGGGCCTGGCACGTGCTAGGCGAGTGTTCTACAGCTAAGCCACAAGCCCAGCCCACCCTGGCTCTTGTTTTAATAGTTTTTTTTTAACATATAAATTAGACTGAACTATATGAATGTCACTTTTTTATGTCAAATAACAGCAATTTCATGATTCAACCTAATAATGCCTACACACAGCAGTTCTAGGTATTTTTGAACTGCATGAAAACAATCCCATTCTGTATGCAATCTCCTGGGACTATCCTTTTTCCACTCCGTATTATATTAACCAATCCATCCAAATTGCTATTTTTCATTCATTTTCTACTGCTGTATAATTATTTCTTTGCTTGATTTTCCACATTTATCTCCCATTAGCAGTATTGTGTGTTTTCCATGTGGGACTACCATGGACAATGTTTCTTTTCTTTTTTGGGGGGCGGGTACAGGGGATTCAACTCAGGGGTACTCAGCCACTGAGCCACATCTTCAGCCTATTTTGTATTTTATTTAGAGACAGGGTCTCACTTGAGTTGCTTAATGCCTCCCAGTTGCTGAGGCTGACTTTGAACTGCCGAATCTCCTGTCTCTGCCTCCCAAGCCACTGGGATTACAGACCTGCACACTGCTCCCATCTATGAACAATGTTTTTATTAACATTCTTTTCCATATTTCCTCCTAGTGTCTGATTGCAAGAGATTTTTGTGGCTGTGCCTTAGAAATACACTTGCTGGGTCTTAGAGTACACAGATGTGCACTGTGAGTTGATTAGACCCATTTTCTCAGCTCCAAATGAGAATACAATGTGCCTCTTGCCCAAGGAGGGAACGTGTGTGAGATGTGTTGGAAGGGTTGCCGTTAAGGCTTTGGTGGAAACTGCACGCCTATGTCTAACTTAGCCAATGAACTTTTTCATATCTTTTATCTCACTGTTCATCCGTTTTTTATTCCTCCCAGGAGGGAGAGGTACCATTCTTTCCCCTTTTCGACAAGAGAAGGAAAGTGCCTTGTTCAAAAGTCAAATAGTTTGTGCCAACTGCCTGAGCAAATAATTTCCCCTCTCTAAGCCTCAGTTTCCACATCAGTAAAATGAGACTGATAATATCTGATTCCACAGATTAGTGGAAGGATTAATACTATGCAAGCTGGGAGTTTAGCTTAGATCCTGGAAAAGCTCCCTAAGTCATTTGTTTATTGGCACTATTGTTATTAAGGGTAGCAGGAAACCAGGGTAGGGTGAATTCTGACTTCTTGCCACCCAATGATGTTTGCCTCTTTCAGGGACCCCCTTACTACTCTTGGAAGGCAGTGATTATAACCCGTTTTGGCTTCCTCTGTTGATCCAGGAGGTACCTCTCAGAGCTGCATAGCCTGAGGCTCTCTCCATCCTACTTGGGCAGCTCTGGAGCAGAGCTTCACCTGTAGATTTCCCGGAACAGATGAGAGGGTGAACTGACTACTGGGCAAAAAACTCAGGTCCCTAGTTCTGCCTAAGGAAATCGGCGTCAAGCCATTTGTTCAGTGGAGAGTATTTGCTGAAAACATAGAATGTGCCAGGTCCTGTGAGGGACATCAGGAATATAGAAGACCAGACCGGTCCTCAAGGTCAGAGGCTAAAAAGCGGAAAAAGAAGACAAGAAAACAACCTGATGAGTACCGTGCAGGGAAGTTCAGAGAATTGTTCCACATTACAGAAAACAGGCAGGCTCAGGAGTCCGGGAAGGCTCCCCAGACATGCCCTTAGAGCTGGAGCCTTAAGGGCGCTGGGAGGCTGCAGGGACGCCCGCCCATTGACAGGAGGAGAGCCCGAGCCCAGCACTCGCCCGCCGCCCCCGCGGGGCCTCACTCTCCGGGCTAGGCCGTCCGGCTGAGCGTCGGGGCCCAGCCCAGGTGCCCGCCCAGAACCCCGGGGCGGGGCTTCAGCCCAGGTGCACGGCGGCAGCACTTCGCGGAGGCAGGAAGTGTGTCCCCAGCGGCGGCCCGTGGAGCGCTCCCGCGAGACGCTCACCTGCGCCCCAGGTGAGCGGCGAAGGGGGCGGGGGAAGCGCTGAGCCGGAGGCCGCTCACCTGGCGGGACAGGTAAGCCCCGCGCGGGCCCGAGGGGGCGCGAACTGGGGCGGCGCCAGGGGGGAAGCCCCTCGAGGCTGCGCCAGAACGGGGGAGGGTCCCAGGTTCGGTCCCCCGGGGGCTGCCCTCCCACTTCCGGGGTGCGCGGGCCGGGCCCGGGAGCGGCCTGAGCGGGCGTTGGGGCTGGGCAGGCAGAGTGGGGCGAGGGGGCCGTGCGCGCCCGAGGGCTGGGGACTGGGTGCGGGAGCCGCGCTCGCCCGAGGGTGGGAACGGCGTCGGGGCGAGGACCGAGCTCACTCCGAGGACCGGTGTCAGGACCCGGGAGCGGCTGCGTCTGCCCGCGGGCGGAGGCCGTGCAGCTGCAGGGATGGCGCTCGCCCCGAGGGCAGTGCTGGCAAGAGGCTGCGCCTGTCCCGGGCAGCGCAGGGTCTGGCTCCCCTTGACCCAGGACCAGGTGCCCACGGACAGGGAGTCTTGGGCTGCTCCTTTGCAGCGGGACACTGAAGGTGCATGGACGCCCCCCCGCCCCCCCCCGCCCGAGCCGACGGCTGTTTGGTGAGCGGGGCTGCTCCTCCCGTCGGGGGGTGGGACAGATGTTGCTGCGGCTGGACTGCCCCGGGGTCCCTGGGAGGAGGGTCCAGGACTGAAGTGCATCCGTTCGTGGGGACGATGGCTGAAAGGCGAAGCATTCGTGGGAAGTGGGCTGAGCTCGGGATCATCTCTGTGGTACCTTGGAATGCTCAGTGTCTGAGCTCCTCTCAGATGCCAGGCACTCTGCTAAACCCCTGTACACTGTGTTTCATTGACTCTTCATAGGAAGACCACGAAAGTACTCTCTCTCCTTATTTAAAAGATGAGGAACCTGAGGCCAAAGAGTCTTGCCCCCAACCAAAATAGAGGCCTCCCTCACTAAACCAAGAGAGTGTTCCTAAGATTGGGACGGGGGTGTGTGGGGGGGTAGCAGCAAGGAGAGGAAGATATACCCTGCAATAAATAGACTGACTTCAGGAGGAGAAACAGAAGCCAGGCACTGACCCCAGGTCTTGGTCCCCACATCATCCCACCCCACTGGAGGTGCATGGCACAGAGCAAAATGCATGGGTTCCAGAGCCTGGCAGAACATAGCATAAATCCTGCTTCATCCCTTTCCAGCTTGGTGTCTTGTGACAAGGCACTTCACCTCTCTCAGCTTCAGGTTTCGGATCTGTAAAGTGGAGGTATAGTACAGGGCAATTGTGAAAATCCTCTTGGGCTAGAGCCTGTTCCTGAACATTCACTGCTATATCCTCAGCATTTAATATAGTGCTGGGCCCAACAATAAATATGTTGGATTAATTTAATCAACAGTAGCAAGTCCTAAAGGATTGGAGGTGGGGAAGGAGACAGTGATCCAGCCCATCACCAGTAACTCCTGATGCTCTTACAAATCCAGACATTCAGAGCTCAGTATGGTTGAACAGTGTAGATCATCCCACACTCCAGATGAAGGCCTGAGCCTAGAATACTCAGGGATCCCCATGTGGGCCTCCTGGGACACAGGCTGTCCACAGAGCTGGTAGCTTTGAGTGCCTCTTTCCTTACAAGTAACAAATGGGCTGGGATGGTTGTCAAGAGCCCTCTTTTGAGAACTGGGATGGAAGTGGATGAGAGTCTGGGGCCAGGCCAATTGGGTACAAATAAAAGTGTGGCTATGGACAACTTATTTAACCTTTCTGTGCTTCTGTATATAATACCATAAAGAGAGTGGTCAGAATTAATTGGTTTATTACAGACAAAGCAGTTAGAACAATGTAAGCCATCAATAATCACTTTCTCTAAACTCTCAAGGCAGGGAGTTTTGTCTGTTTCATCACAGAATTTAGAACGATGTCTGGCATGTAGTAGGCCTTCAGTAAATATTTGTAAATTCGGTGAATGGGTTAAGCATGGTGTTGCACGCCTGTAATCCCAGCAGCTCTGGAAGCTGAGGCAGGTGGATTGTGAGGTCAAACCCAACCTTGGCAATGGCGAGGCACTGAGCAACTCAGTGAGACCCTGTCTCTAAATAAAATACAAAATAGGGCTGGGGATGTTGCTCAGTGGTTAAGCACCTGGGGTCAATCCCTGGTTGAGAGAGAGAGAGAGAGAGAGAGAGAGAGAGAGAGAAGGAGAATAAATAAGTCTGTGCCCAACCCTACATTGCTCAAACCATGGCAAAGATTTTTAATCAGGTGCCCCTGAATTTAAAGTCACTTATTACAATTTCAGAGATGAGATTTCACATACCCTCTCCTCTGGATTGTTGGTGCCCACTCTGGTCAGCCTATGGCCTTTTTCTTCTACCCAGTGGTCCTAATTCTACCCTGATGTCACATAAAATGTGTCTGTTCCCTGAAATACCTTCTGAACCTGACCTTGCTCCACACGCTGAAACAGAAAGGGAGCCAACACAGTTCTTGCCCTTCTGGGTCCTGGTTCTTGGGGAGAGAGGCTCATCTTAAAACAGATGGCACAAGGCTGACCCAGCCCACAGAGCCCAGGTGAAGGCTGTGGGGAGGGGTTTCCATCTGACTAGGGGTTCTCCAGGTCCATGCAGGAGGAGTGCTGTGTGACCTGTGGAGTGGAAGAGTTGCAGGAATAAAAAAAAACTCCTGTATCCTCCTCACCCCTCCACAGTCCAACATTCCTCCCTCCAGCTCTAAGTTTTTGTTGGTTGGTTTGAACCATTTGAGATTAGGTTGCAGAGGTGCATCTAAACCCCTAAGCGCTTTAGTATATATTGCCTAAGAATAAAAACAGTATCTTAAATAATTATAGCAATCAAATTCAGAAAATTTAATATTGGCATATTACTATTAAATAATTATCCACATTAGCTAGTCTGTTTTCTAATGTCAATAATTATCCACATTAGCTAGTTTTCCAAATTTTCCTCCTTTTCCCCAGTTCTATCCAGGATCACACAGCATGTGTTATCATGTCTCTCAAACTGGGCTTGTCTTACGTGTCCTCATGATCACATTCAGGATAATCATTTCGTCAGGTGTGCTTTGTAGTGGTGGGTCCTTCTTAGTGCATAGGATCAGGAGGCACTTGATGTCATTTCATCACATTATTAGTTATATTAACTTTGATCATTTGATTAAAGTGGTGTCTGCCAGATTTCTCTAATTTGTGGTGTTTTTTTTTTTTTCCAAAGTTTTCATTGGCTGCAAGTAGTAGGGAAGGAGGTAGCCTTAAAGGTCCTTAATGGTTAGAGAAAATGGTGGGCCTGTTCAGGGAGATGGCATTGTTTTGCTGATGGCACACAACGTATAAGGGCCAGAATGGAACTAGAAAAAAGATATCTTGGTGCTCAGTCCTTTCTTCCTCACACTTTACCAGGTTTTAGGACCCCAGTGTCATTAAATCAGGGACAAAAAGATAAAGAATGGTATCTCAGAAAATATAGGCTAAGGACAGTTAGTGCCCAGCAAATCCTTATATGTGATCAAAAACCCTCCAAAAGCCAGGCACAGAGGCATAAGCCTGTAATCCCAGAGGCTCATGAGGCCAAAGCAGAAGGATCACAAGTTCAAGGCCATCCTCAGCAACTTAGTGAGACCTTGTCCCAAAATAAAAAATGAGGGCTGGGGATGTGGCTCAAGTGGTAGTGCACTCGCCTGGCATGCATGCGGCCCGGGTTCGATCCTCAGCACCACATACAAACAAAGATGTTGTGTCCGCTGAAAACTAAAAAATAAATATTAAAAAAATTCTCTCATTCTCTCTCTCTCTCTCTCTCTCTCTAAAAAAAAAAAAATGAAAAGGCTGGGCATATAGCTCAGTGATAGAGAGTCCCTAGATTTGATCCCCAGCCCCTACAAAAAAAGACTTCCCAAATACACCACTGTCTATTCTTCCTCAGGCAGCTATTTATTCCCATAATGCCTCATTATATCTTATATCTTCTACCTTACAGGCTTTTAAGAATCTGTTTTTCTACAAAAGCATGTGTGAATCACCAAGTACAGGGTCTATAGTTCATTAATCTTCTACAGTGCCTGACAGAGCCAGGCTCAGTATTTATAAGTGAATAAAGTCTTAGCTCTGAGCCTCCTAGCAACCAAGTCAGAAAGAGAATGAAGATGTATTTTGTGTCTCAGTTTTTTCTAATCAGAGGAAGCAAAACTTCTTGGTGTTAAATATTGTTTAGGAGAGCAGCTGAGTCAGACAGGGGACCTATTACATTCCCATGTCTGATATGAAGGACAAAAAGAAGGAAGGGAAAGTGCTAGTGATCAGGTTTCATAGCAAGTGGATAGAAAGGCATTTCTTGAGTCCTTCAGCAGCTCTGTGCCACGCTTCCCAACAGTAGGAAGGAACTAAGGAGTCCATTTCTCATAAAGTGAGAGCCTGAGAAATCTTTCTGTTTTGTGGTAAAATGTACATTAAAATTATCATTTTAATATTTTTTAACCACTTTTTTTTTTGTACCAGGGATTGAACCCGGGGACACTTAACCCCTGAGCCACATCCCCAGCCCTTTTTATATTTTATTTATAGAGACAGAGTCTCACTGAGTTACCTAGCACCTCACTACGTTGCTGAGCTGGCTTTGAACTCACGATCTTTCTGCCTCAGCCTCTTGAGTCACTGGGATTACAGGTGTGTGCCATTGTGCCCAGCTTTTTAAAATACTTTTAAGCTTACAGTTCTATGATATTAAGTACAATCACATTCTTACACAACTATCACCACCATCCATCTCCAAAATTTCATCGTCCCTGGATGAAAGTCTACCTATTCAACCCTAATTCCCCATTCCCTCTGCCCCAGCTCCTAGCAACCACCATTATACTTTCTGTCTCTATGAATTTAGTTGTTCTGGATATTAATTAATTTATTTATTTTTGCAGCACTAGGAATTTAATTTAGGGATGCTCTACCACCAAACTGTAATTCCAACCATTTTTATTCTTTATTGTGAGACAGGGTCTTGCTAAGTTACTGAGGCTGGCATGGAGTTTGTGATCCTCTTGCCTCAGCCTCTTGAGTAGCTGGGATATAGGTATGCACCACTGTCCCCAACTATTTGATATATTTAAGTAGTGCAATACAATATTTATTCTTTGCTTTCTGGCTTATATCACTTAGTATAATGTCTACAAGGGTTAAGCATTTTATAGTATTATCAGAATTTCATTCCTTTTAAAAAAAATTTTAGCTGTAGATAGACACAATATCTTTATTTTATTTATTTATTTTATGTGGTGTTGAGGATCAAACCCTGTGCCTCACATATGTTAGGCAAGTTCTCTACCACAATCCCAGCCCAAATTTCATTCCTTTTAAAGCCATATAATATTCCATTGTCTGCATAGACCACATTTTCTTTAGCCATTCATTCATTGATGGAACATTTTGGATTGTTTTCACTTCATGGCTACTGTGAATAATGCTGTTGGGAGCATTATATACAAATAGATATTCAAGACCATTTTCAAGTTTTGCGAGTATGCCCAAAACTGGAATTGCTGGTATATATGGTAATTGTGTTTTATAAAATAATATTTTTTTCAGTGCCAGGGATGGAACCCATGAATGCTGGATTGAATGCTCTATCACTGACCTATGTCCTTAGCACTTATGTTTAATTTTTTAAGGAACTCCATACTGTTTCCTACAGTACTTGGCCATTTTTGCTGTCACCAGCAACACACAGGACTCTGCTCTACATCCTGCTAACACTTGTTTTCTGGGTTTTTGTTGTTTGTTTAGTTTAAGTAGTCATTCGGTGGGTGTGAAGTCCCAGGAGATTTTTGAAATTTGGGTCAGACCAAAAAAGTTTCTCTTTGGGGAGAGAAGAGCACAAACAGATGGTTAATGGGCACACTTGGCCTCTCAGAAGTCAGAAGTCTATTCTCTTTAGGACGGCCGGCCGGAGCTTGTCCCTGACCTCCCGTCCTGACTTCTTCCTGGCTTCTCCCGGCAGGTACCTGGCTGCAGGAGACCATGCAGTGAGCCATGCCCCGGCCAGGACAGCCCCGCCCATCATCTGGGCCACCTCGCTTGGGACCCTGGGAACAGCCAACAGAGCTATGCTTGGAGGCGTATAATGAAACACCCCAGCACCCACCAGGCCGCCGCACCCGGAGGCCAGACCCCAAGGACCCTGGCCACCATGGGCCAGAGAGCATTACCTTCATCTCCGGCTCTGCAGAGCCGGCCACCGAGCCCCCAGCCTGCTGCCTGCTCTGGCGCCCCTGGGGGTGGGACTGGTGTCGGGCTGCTTTCTGCTTCCGCCGCTGCCGGGATTGCCTCCAGCGCTGCGGGGCCTGTGTGCGGGGCTGTAGCCCCTGCTTGTCTGCTGGGGACTCCACTGAGGAGGCTGCTGAAGCCAGCTGGGCCAAGGAGCACAATGGAGTACCCCCCAGCCCCGACCGCCCACCCCCTAGCCGCCGGGATGGCCAGCGGCTCAAGTCTGCCGTGGGCAGCAGCTTCAGCTACCCTGATGTCAAGCTCAAAGGCGTCCCTGTGTACCCCTACCGCAGCACCACCTCCCCAGCTCCGGACTCGGACTCCTGCTGCAAGGAGCCACTGGCCCAGCCCCCTCCCACGCGGCACAGCCTGCCGAGCACCCTTGCCAGCAGTCCCCGAGGCTCAGAGGAGTACTACTCTTTCCACGAGTCGGACCTGGACCTGCCGGAGATGGGCAGTGGCTCCATGTCGAGCCGGGAAATCGACGTGCTCATATTCAAGAAGTTGACCGAGCTGTTCAGCGTACACCAGATCGACGAGCTGGCCAAATGCACGTCGGACACGGTGTTCCTGGAGAAGACCAGTAAGATCTCGGACCTGATCAGCAGCATCACGCAGGACTACCATCTGGACGAGCAGGACGCCGAGGGCCGCCTGGTGCGCGGCATTATTCGCATTAGTACCCGAAAGAGCCGCGCCCGCCCACAGACCTCAGAGGGGCGCTCCACCCGGGCTGCAGCCCCAGCTGCTGCCCCTGACAGTGGCCATGAGACTATGGTGGGCTCAGGTCTCAGCCAGGATGGTAGGTGGGACCAGAGAGTCAGAGTAGGGAAGGCTCTGGCCAAAGGAGGGGCTGGACTGGGGTCTTGGGCTATTGTGGGTCCTCCTTTCTCCCGTGCATTCCATTCCCCAGCTCCCACTCTGGCCCTTCCCAGTGAGATCTGAGAAAGGCTGAGAGGAGCATGCTCTTGGGTCATTGCTCTGTCCCAGAAGTGCAATGACCCACCCAGACAACAATTTGACCTAATAGGGTCCTCCACTACTACTTGCCCAAGTAGCTTCCAGACCTAGCCTGGGGCCCATATGAACTTGAACCTCTAACATAGCCTGGCCTAACCAAAAGACCCACCTGCCCATCTACCACAGCAACTGACAGGCACACATGCAGTTTATCTGTGTCCTTGTTTTTAAGCATTATTCCTCTAGCCCTACCCAGGGATGAGTGACCCCTCATTAGGCAGCAAACTGAATTAGGGGGTGGGGATAAAAGAATGTGAAATGATCACTGCTCCCTTATATTCCCTTCCTAGAACTGACAGTGCAGATCTCCCAGGAGACAACAGCAGATGCCATCGCCCGGAAGCTGAGGCCATATGGAACCCCAGGTGTGGTCCTGATCCCACAAGGAATGCAGAGGGTGGGGGAACTATCCTAGGGGCCCCTCACATGCCCCTTTCCCAGCTACTTTTTGGGATGGGGCGGATAAGGTCAGAAAGGGACAAGGGGGCTGAGCAGCCATAAACTCATCCCAGTCTTATAAACTGGCTTCAAATAAGAGGTGCTCAGAAAAGATGGGCTAGAAGGGACCCAATCCCAATTCCAGTCTTCAGCCTTCTGTTACAAAGGCACCCTGTGTGGTTCTACTGTCTTCTGGGCCTTCACAACAACCCCCTGGGAGAAGGAGGCTAGGATTCAGATGTTTAAAATTAAAAAAAAAAAAAAAGTCACTCAAGCTGAGTGACTTGACCAGGCTCAAGCCCTGCTCTGTTCCCTCTCATCAGGCTTCTCCCTGGCAGTGGGCCCTGGATGAACTCTTTCCCCTCTCTCAGCCTGTTTCCTCCTCCCACCAGGGTACCCAGCCAGCCATGACTCGGCCTTCCAGGGCACTGACACAGACTCCTCAGGGGCACCCCTGCTCCAGGTGTACTGCTAATCCCTGCTGGGTACAGCAGGCACAACCCTTCTTGGGAGCAACGTAGCCTACAAAATAAAGAGGCATCAGGACCTTCTTTGAGGGAGGCTGGACTGTGAGGCCAGAAGCAGTGCCCACTCTAGCTCTTCCTGCCTTCACTGACTGCTTCCTGGACCATGTGCATTTCACAGGGCCAAAGTGCCCACATCCCCAGCTGGCCTGACCCCTGCCTGGACCTATTCCTTTCTGTGGATCGATCATGGAAAACAAAGACTTAAAGTTATCTTCCAGGACTGAATCCCAACTCTGTCCTTGTAATGTCACCCCAAGTAGTCATCATTGCAAACTTGAAGCTTAAGTAGACTGAGTTGTGGGTGGGCAGTGCCCACTTCACTTTATGCTGTTGAGCAGTTTGTTCTAGCTAACAACCACAGTTGAAAGTACAAAGGTAATGGACTCCTATCTTATAATCTGGGCTACAACATAGTCCTTTCTGCCTGCTTTGCCTTGCCTAATGGCTGCCCAGGAGACAGGACATGGGTATGAGGCTGGGCTGTGTGGCAGAGTTGAGGTCATGATGTGGAGCAATACTGCCTGTGTTCCAAGAACAGTGTGGTACCTGAATAGCTTTTGGACTTCTCAGTTCTAGGGATGGTTGTTGACACCATCGCTGCTCCCCCTGTCCACTGCCTGCAGGCTGGCCTGTCAGCCATCCCAGTCCCCCCCCCCCCCCCAAATCCCTGATCATTTGTCAGCAGCCCCCACCCAGCTTAACCCTGCTGGTCCTCTCCACCTCTTCCCTGTGCTAACAGCACAGTGGTTTTCAGTTACCTTGGCCTTTCTAGCAACCCTAGAGTATAAGGGAACCTGGGGTTGAAAAGTCAAGGAATTAGTGGGTCACAGAGGTGGTAACTGCGGCTCTGGACCTGGAAGCTAACCTTGGGACAGCAGGAGGTTCCCCTTGCTTGGGCACCAGCATCCAGCCTATCCTTCACTGCTCCTCAAACAGGCTTGTCTAATAGGACCCTTTCAGCAGAGACTGGGGCAGGTCCACCAACCCATCTTCAACTAATAAACAAGCTGGAAGATGTTCATGGTCTTCCATTCCTACCCCTTTATCTGCAGCCCTTTTTATGTCCCCATGGGCACCCTTTGGAAAGTGACTAGACAAACTACTTGTTTGTCCAGTTTTCTATTAGATACACAGGATACTCCCCTAGGGCTATGACCATGGGGCCCAGTTGTAGCTACTGCAATCTAACTGGGCCCTTTCCTTAGGCTCTGTTGTCCCATCTAGGTCAAGGCCTGAGAATAAAACCAGGCTGGGGTGTGTGTAGCTCAGTGGCAGCATTTGTCTAGTAGTCAGGTCCTCCCTGGGTTTGATTTCCATCCAACCAACTACAGAGCACCACAGTAGGAGAGTAACACCAGTCCCTCCACTCCAGCCTCAGCCTTAAAGCACCTTTTTCTGGTAAACAGCCTTGTGAACTATCATCTGCATTCCCCTAAAACAGGATTTATCAAATTTGGGAAAAGAGACAAAGGTAAGTGCTGCAGTAACCTCTATGGTGCCTGCAATGACCTCTACCCTCTGGCAGAAGCAGGGCAGGGCCAGCTAAAGGTCCTGGGGCTGGACAGAGGTAACATGTCCTCAGCTCTGTTACTGCCTGGGGGCTGGCTCTGAGGCCTTAAAAATTGCACATGTCCAGATGAGAGACAAAAACAGTGGGGCCTTACCAGACTTTACCCTGTACTTTAGGGCAGGTCCCTGTACTACACAGAACAAATCTAAGGCATGGGTGATCCCATCTCCCTCACCTGAGCTAGGCAGTGTCACCAAGGCCTTGTTGCTCTTTTGCCCTGGGAAACAGTTCAGAATTGGAAAAATACTTGATTCAGGGCTGGGGGTGGTGGAGGGACTCTCAGAGATGAAAATAAAATCAATTAAGTCCAGCTAGCCTTAATCTTTGCTGGTTCATGGGCTCCTTTGAGAATCTGACATACGTCCTGCTCTGTAGCCAGAAAAACTCTCCTTTGCTTGGAGCCATACAGACTAAAAACCTTATCCTAATCCTCCAAGAAAGGAGGAGAAATTGAGGCCCCATGAAGGGCAAGGACTTGCCCTAGGTCACATGGCAGAATCTGGGCTAAAAGCCAAAACCCTATCTCCCAGCAGCAGCCAAGAGGCCTGCTCCAGGGAAAGGCCAGAAGGAGGAAAGGACACAGGTGGAGCTGGGTGAAGACGTTTAATGTGTAACAGTAGGCCAACTGGGGAGGGCAAGACCCCCAAGGCAGGCCCCAGACCTTCTCCCATGACGCCCCAGGACCTGTGTGCCTGGGCCAGTCCTATGCCTGCCCCAGCCCTGAGGCTCCCTGGTCCCAGGGAAGGATGGGAAAGAAGCTGGATGGCTGGGGGCTCAACCCCAAGAGTTCAGGGAGGCAAACACAGGAGCTAGTTGAATTTGGCCTTGGAGAAATCCATCTCTGGATGCTGATCCATGAACCTGGAGAAGTGGAAGAAGAAGGTCAAACAGGCAGTCCTCCTAAGCCAGTTCGGTCTCCCAGTTTAGATGTCAGGTCTAACCTCTTTAGAACCCTAGGAAACCTGGAGTCAGGCTTGGAAGGGGTGGGGTCCCAGGTGTCTGAGGCCCACTGGAGGCCCTGTGGCTGGAAACAGTTGCCAACACTGGACACACTTTTCCTGTAGGTGGCAATGACTGCCTGTAACCCCTTGCTTCCTACCCTGAGTCAGCCTTGTCCTAAGAGTGACCTCAGCAACTGATTAGGGTAGGTAAATCAAGGTCATAAAACCATAAACTTGGCTGGCTCATGCTGGAAGGGGGCAGGGCAACTCCTAAGTCCTGCTGGGTGACCCCACTCACTACTGTCACCCAGGTCTGAGCTTCAGGTATCCACCCTACCCAAGTCCCCATCTGAGTTGCTCACTTCTTTAGAATCTCCTGTTTCTTTTGCTCATCCGATGTGGGCAGCCCCATGGACTTCTGCCTCTGGTCGTACATCATTTTTTCCACCATGCTGCGTGTCTCACTGTCCAGGTCTGATAGCTGCAGGCAGGCAAGGACAGTGAAGGTCAATGTCTAAGACTAAGGTCCCTCACCTCCTTGCCGAAGCTCTTCCAACCAGCCAGGGCTCACCTTGGAGTTCTCAGGGTTAATCTTCTTGGTATTGATCTCAGGATCACTGGACACCAAACGGCTCCACCATTCCATCTTATTAATCTGTAAAGAAAAGGACACCCAGTGGTAGCAAGCTGGGGACCTTCACTCTGTGCCCCAGCAATCACCCTTCAACCATTTCAGAACCAAATTTCCTCCCATCCACATCCTGTACCTGAGACTCCCACAAGCCTGTGCTGGGACCAGAAATATAGATAAGCCAGACCTCTGCTCTCCTAGCAGCTGGGGGAGACAGACGCAGAGGCCAACAGTGACAAACAGCATCATAAAGGAAAGAAAAAGCTGGATGCTATGGCAAATACCTGTAATCCCATTGGCTCAGGAGGCTGAGGCAGGAGGGTCACAAGTTTAAAGCCAGCCTCTGAGGCCCTAAGCTACTTAACAAGTTACTTCCTGTCTCAAAATTAAAAATAAAAAGGGCTGCGGATGTAGCTCAGTAGTTAAGCACCCCTGGGTTCATTCCCTGGACCAAAAAATAAAAGAAAGTATGGAGGGAGACAGTCATGCATGGTGGAGGGAAAGAAGCTAAAGAGTGAAACCGGGCTTCTTGGTGACATGGGTTTAATCCCAGCTAACTGGGAGGTTGAGGCAGAAGGATGGCACTTCAAGGCCAGCCTAGGCAACTCAGTGAAATGCTGTCTCAAGTTAAAAAGGGCTGGAAGTATAGCTTAGTGATACTTAATTGTCTGGCATGTGCAAAGCCCTGGGTTCAATCCCCAGTACTGCAAAAACTATGTCCCTTGATAGAGACCCCTTTTATTTACTGCTGTGTCTCAGCTCTGGAAAGGCAGTGAAGTAGAGAAGGTCGGCTTCCTGAGGGTAGACTTTTCTACATTTTGCTCACTCTTCTCTCTCCAATCCTTAGAACAGCAAGCACATGCACAGAGTAGAGGTTCAAGTATGTGTGGAACTGAAAGCATGTGCAAACTTGATGGAAAGACAGAGAGAGACTTGGCACCAAACAGGGTTCAACTTGGACTCTCAATCACAGCTCTTTCCTGATTCCAAAGTCCCCTAGTATGGCCCAAGTGGATCAACAGGTCCCTACCCGTCTTGTCAGCACCCATGCTAGAAAACCAGATCTCACGCACCTTCTCCAAATGCACTGTCACCACCTTGCCATCCTCAATGAGCCAGGAGCTCTCCTCCACCTTCACTTCGTTGTAGAGTTCCCCATCAATGACTGCTGGTTGCCCCTTGAGTCCCACCCTGAGGTGCCGCCGCTGGATATCCACCACCACGTCCTTCCCCTTCAGCCGGAAATTGACACGAAAGGGCACTGCCAACTGCATGGACACAGACAGTCAGGAGAGGTCTCTAGGGGCCACCAAGACCCCAGGTTGGTTCCCTGACCTCCACCCCTGGCTCCAGTCACTCACATCCAGCTCCGACAGGGTCTGGGTCCAGCGGTAGTTGGGCAGGTCAGCCCCATTGCCCAGGTTGGGCTTCAGTTTCCCTTTGTCCTTCTCGTCCTCTTCCTCCTCCTCCTCCTCCGCTTCCTGCTCACAATCGGAGGTGCTCAGACAAAGACCAAACTCCACTGGGCCAGGCCCACGGCTGGCCCAGGGCATATAGCCACAAAACAGACCTGGCCCCTGTCCACTTCATGCAGGGGTAGATAGACCCAATACCCTAATCCACCAGGAACCAGAGGTAAAACTAGTTCTGATCTCTAAGAGGAACTCAAAACTATTATACCCATGTGACAAAGGACATGGCTGTACCCACAGACCCCCCAGCCTACTTTGGATGGTGCCCTATATAGGCACTGCCCTCTCAGGGTATTAGGCTTTCTACATAAGGCCTAAGGCTAGTGGGAGCTGTTTTGTTTTTTAACCCATATCCATGTGTTCTATGTCTGTGAATCAGATCTTGAAATATGGGGAGGATCCCTAAAGCTAGGGGTCAGAGGATGGTAAAGGAGGGCATTCCAGAGGACTAGAGAAAGGCTAGTTCAAGTCCCTAACTAGTCCCAAGTGTCAACAATCCATCTCACCTGCTTCCCTGGTGAGCCAAGGCTGCCATTCTTGAGCTGGGCCTCATGATTCTCTGCATCCTTTTTCTGTGGCAAAGGGTACAGCAGTTGGCAACACAGTCCCCACTTTCTAGTGCCAGTGGAAATCTAGGGGGGATAAAAAGGGAAGCCCACCCTAACCTGGTCAATCTCCAGCTGCAGCCTCTCTGCCTCCTCGTCAGTCAGCTCCTTGATCTGTGGCCCGGGGGTCTCTGCTTTGGCTTCCTTGGCCAACCTGGCCGCTCTTTCTGCCTTCTCCCGCCGCTCAGTCTCCTGCCGTGCTCGCTTCTCCCGCCGGGCCTTCTGTGCCAGCTGGTTGTGGTGGTTAAAGGTCTGTGTGATAAGCTGGAAAATGCAGAGAAGACAGTAAGGACAGTGTCCCAAGACCTGAAGTCCAAGTTTATCTCTACCTGCTGGGCACTGGGCAAAGCACTGTACTCAGAACTTGTTTCCTTGCCTGTAAAGCGGAGATAGTACACTTATCACAGAGTAATAATGAGAATACCTTCAGCCTGGCACAGTGGTGTATGCCCATAATCCAAGGAACTTGGGAGACTGAGACCAGAATCACAAATTCAAGGCCAGCCTCAACAACCCAGCATGGCCCTAAGCAATTCTGTGAGTCCCTGTATCAAAATAAAATAGGGCTATGGGTGCAACTCAGTGGTTAAGTGCACGTGGGTTAGATCCCTGGTACCAAAAAAAAAAAAAAAAAAAAAAACAGGCTGGAGCCAGGGGCATAGCTTAGCAGTACAGCACTTGCCTAGCATGCTTGAAGGTCCTGGGTTTGATCTCCAGCACCACATGAAAGAAAAGAAAAAAAAAAAAAAAAAGTAAAGCTGTTACAAGCAGAATCAAGCATCAGCCAGCCCCTTTAAGGGGCAAGTTGATCCTCTACTTCTTTTACCTGTGTGTGTCCTGTCCCCAGAAGCAAAGCCCCACTCAGGCAGCACCACACCAGAATGGCCATATTAGCAGAAGCCAGAAGTTTCCTAGGCAAGAGGCTGGTCTCCCTCTCCCTAGCCAGCAAGCAATCAATTTTAATCCATTCCTCTCCCATTAAGCGTTCCCAGGATGCTTCCATTCCACAACCTGCTAGCTGACCTCCCTGCCACACTGAAGTGCTACCCGTCTTGTCACCTGTCACTATCTGGCTGTGAGGCTTCACAAGTGAATAACTTTGACTCTTTCTAAGCCTCTCAGGTTCCTTATCTACCAGAAAGACTGAATATGAAAGCACTCATCAAGAGCTGGGTACAATCAGTCCCTTGCTTGGGTACAACAAGTCATACATAATGTGTTGCCTTCCCACAACCTTGACCAGCTGGGCTTGTGTGTACATAAACTAGGGGGAATTGGGAGAAGCACCTTCGACACAATAGAAAAACAGTGGCAGGCCAGCAGCTCCCAGCGGGGCTCGCCTGACTGACAGTCCCAGGATCACCTGGAACCCATTAGTAATGCTAAATCTCAGGCCCCACTCCAGACCTACTAAATCAGAAACTCTGGAGTGTCACCCTGAGGTTATCTCTCGGTGCCTCTCTAAAAGCAGCCTTGGCATGTGCTACTTTTTGCCTAGAACATCTTCATCCCCACTCCCAGGTTATCCAGCAAGCTCCTACTCACTCTCCAAGACCACTTCAAATATCTCTTTGACTTTTACCTCCAGTCCTTCAGCAGGTGCCACATTACCCAACATTACCCAACCCTGTGACCACCAATACATGGCACACATGCGAACACCTGTACCTGGAGACCTCACAGAATACCCACCAAGTGATCAGTGGTATAAAAACCATCTTCTAAACACCTCTGAATCCGAGCAGGTGGAGAAAAGGATCTGCAAAGGCTCAGGATCACAGAAGTCACTCACAGGCTGCCAGACCTGGGGTTCTGTCAAATGCCAATGGATTCTGATCCATCTGCTTCCATTCCTCAGGCTACACCCAAATGCAGCCCACATGCCACACCATAGGAGTGCCATACTCTGAAATGATGAAGGCCACCAAAAGCCCCCACAAAGCACATGAGTTAATAAAACTATGGGGGAGGGGTGAGAAATGAGCCACCTGAGGGCCATTCTGTTGTCAAGAGGAACAACAGGTCATGAGACAGTGACACAGCAGACTGTTCAACCACAGGGCCTTGCCCAAGTCCCTAATCAGGGGACCTTGAACTCAAGCCATTCACCAACCTGCAGCCAAGGGGAGGCGTGAACAGGACCCTCCCCTCTCCCAGTTCTATGAATCATGTCACATCCCATTTGTCTTATACCTTCCTAGCTCCTGGAGGTTAAGTGAGGGCAGAGATGAAGAGTCAAGGCCAATCACAGTGGCCTCTGACCCCTCCTCCTAGCTCCTCCTACCAGAAGGACATCCTTGGCAGTATGGCAGCCTCCACAGAGGTGCCAACCAAGAGGCTATCATGGAGTCACGCTTCAGGCACTAGACATACCTCTAGAAAAAACAGTCCAGCAGGGTGGGGAAGGGTCTGAGGGGGCTGGGCCTGCTGGGTGGGCACATGTGAGCATAGGCTTTCCCTGGCTGGGCTGAGTGATGGGGAGTAGAGTGGTTCTCATCAGTCTGGCCAGGGCAGACTGCAAAGTCATTTAAACTGAACCCAAAGGCATGAGGTCCTGAACTCCACCACCCTAGAAAGAGGGTACTCCACCACCCTAGAAAGAGGGTGCCCCAACACAGTTGAGGGAGAGGACACATTCAAAGAGCAGACAATAGCATGACTCTGGTGGGGAATCTCAACAACGACCCTACTGAATTCCTCCCTACCTGAGCAATTCTCCTGTCCCCTAGCCCTGCCCCACCCCACCCTTCCCCTACACCACAGCCAAAGAGCTGGAACAGTACACTCACCTCTGCCTTTCACTCAATTGCCCAAAACGGGCTCCTGGAGAAGGACCAAAAGGTGACAGCTGGGGGATGCCTGGGGAGGCAGTGAGAGGAGGCAGATCCTCACCTAAGGCACAGATCCAAAGGTCCCCAGCACTGCAACTACCAGAACATCACTGGGGGCCACTGCTGTGATGCCCAGAGCCAACCTGGAGTCTCTGCACCTTCACCCACAAGTCAGTGTCCTTGGCAACTTTCTCCTCCCCTAAAGCTCCCACCTTGAAGAGCAGAATTACCACCCATCCAGGTGCCTGAGGCACAGTCTCAGTCTGTGAGTATCCACCTGGTACCAATCTTACCAGACTCAACATTCTGCCATCCTGGCCACCTCAGGCTGGGCCTTATCACTCTCCCTGTCTGGACTTCCAGCAAAAGCAGAAACAGCTCTGGTGCAGAACCACCCCAGCTCCCCCACAGCCCACAGTGCAGCCCTAGTTCCTCAGCCTCTCTCTGCTCAGGTCCTTTGGTCTGCTCTTTGTTGACCTTGACCTCCTGGGAGTTCCTCTTCCTCCTCAGATCAGACCCAGTTTGTGCGGGTCATAGGTATGCCCTCTCTTGGTGGATTAAGAATTTCCCTCTAGAATTTTTTCCCTACCACAAGTTTCCTACTGTGCATCTTGTCACGGTGCCTCCTGCACCTGGGACATTGTCCTGCTCCTCAGCCATCCCAATCCCACTTCAGCTTTCAGGCCACTCCAGTGATGCATCCTCCCCCAAACCTTTCCTGATTCTCACCAACTAAGTGCCCTCTCTCTTCCTGAGGGCACCACAGAACTCCACCTCAACCCCTCCATCAGCACTTTTCCTCCTTGAATTTAACCATCTAGGTCTCTGACATATGGCCCTTAGAAACACCACCCTAGCCTGATTTAGCTTTGTAGCACCCAAAATACCTCAAACACTTTTCTGAGGGAAGAATTTTATGAAACAGTTCTTGCTAAAATGCTAATCCATTGGGAACTATCCCTGTAAAAACACAGAAAATTTAAAGAACAATGACACAAAGAACCCCCACATATCCTCTACTGAGAGCCAAGGACAGAAAGACGGACAGAAAGACAGAAAGGAGACTCACATTAAAGTAGGACAAAGGATTTGGGAAGTATGGTATGGCATAACAAAGAAACAGACTACTATATGGGCATGCACAAGCAATGGAGAGAGGGCTTAGCACTGGAGCTGACAAGAGTCTCAACATTATTATCAGGAGCCAAACTAGCCCGTGTCCTTTGACATAGATTTCCCTCTTGGCTTAACTCAGTAAAAACAATTCCAAGTGCCCGAAACACAGTTTACTCAAGTTCATTAATTTATAACAAAAATGAGGGGGAACCCCCTCACTGGTCACTTTTGGATTGGGAACCAAGTAATTATCCCAAAAGCTGTGAGGAAAGAGCTTTTCGTGTGTGTGCTCTGTCTACGAGTTCAAGACAGGTCTCAGGTAACCAAATGGTTGGTGAGGAAAGTTTCACCAAGAAAGAAAGAATGTAAGTATCAGCATTTTGCAAACCTTGAGGAATGAAATAAATTTAGGAATGATTAGTGATTGTTAACATCACAAAAAGAAACAACCAAAGGAGATCAGGCTGGGGTCAGTGGTAAGTGCTGGCCTAAGAGGGCCAGACACTGGGTTCAATCCCAGTGCCACAGAGAAACAGAGAGGGAGAAAGAAACAACCAAACATCGTGTGCTCCTCATGGAGTACACATGACCATCTATAAACACAGGAGAGGAAAAACAAAAATAAAAACAAAAACACTCACCTTGAGCAAATCAAACCTTGAAATACATCTACCAACATACAGGAACTCCAAAGGACAAAGAAGCATAAACAAACACCACAGGGATACAAGAGACAATCAGAAGCACAGGCAGTATTTGGTCCATACCCCAGGTTTCTGACACAGAGCTCCTAAATCCTTTGAACTTCCTAAGGAGCCTCTTTTGTTCTAATGAGGCCATTCTTGTTAGGACTCTACACATATAGCTTCAGGATAAAGACAAGTTGCCAGTAAGACCACCCAAGATCAGAAGATTGGATCTCACAGATCCACTTCCCAACACAGAGAGGGGACGTGGAGAGTGAACTGACTGCTTAATGGCCAATGATCTAATCAATCATGCCTATGTAATGAAATTTCCATGAAAGCCCCTAACACCAGGCATGGTGGCACATGCCAGTAATCCCAGTGGCTCAAGAGGCTAAGGCAGGAAGATCACAAGGTTAAAACCAGCCTCAGCAACTTGGCGAGACCTTGTCTTTAAATAAAATATTAAAAAGCAGGGCCCTGTGGGGGTGAGGCTTAGTGGTTAAGCACCCCTGGGTTCAAACCCTGGTACTAGACTTCATTTCTGGATTCTCTATTTTGCTTCACTGGTCCCTTTCTCCTTTCAGACAATACTACACTGATTTGATCACCGTGGCTTTACTGAAGTCTACAATTCTTTATTCATAATTCCTAGCCCCCAAAGTTATTAAAAACTAAAAGCATTTTATATTTTTTGTTTGTGATATGTAGATATTTATAATATTGATTACTCACATTTGGTATGAAGATTGATATGATTTCTCTGCAGAAATATTAATGCGTTTGCTTACAGGATGCTATTTCTGACCCCTGGATCAGGGTACACTATATGCAATATGCACAGTATATGCAAAAATCTTGCCTTTCTAAAACCCAAAGAATTCCAAATCCCAAACAGATCTGGCCCCAAGGAGTTCACAAAAATTATAGGCTGTATTCTCATATGCCTGTCACTTCATCTATTATTACCTTTTTTTTAATCCTTCAAACAGTCCTCTGATTTAAAGATTAGCCTCTCTCATAAGCAGGAAAAATTAGGCTCAGAAACTTAGTGGTCACAAGGTCACACAGTTATAAAGTGGAAGGGATTGGGGGAGCAAGATCCACAGACACATCTGTCCAACTCCAGAGCCCATGCTCTTAACCTCTGCACTTGGAAATGATGCATCCAGTGGCTCTTTGCATAGTATGTAGTCAACAGAAGAGCTACTGTGCTATAAATGATGACCAAGTGGCAATGCTAGATAGGTTTCTACCTAAGAGTCTCACCAATCTCCTGGGAAAGAGTGATCCCAAGGGAAGACAGCCTAGATAAGGCTGTGAAAACCTCTAAGGGACTAGAAGACATTTATTATCCCGTAGCTACCATCATCCCATGGCAGTTCTGAAACACCATTCCTCAATGTTATTGAGTTCACCCCTTGAAAAAAAAAAATTCACCCCTCTTCTTCCAGCTCCCTCTAACTCAACCTTCACATGTCCAATATCACTTCCTCAGGAAACCTTTCCCAAGCCCCAACCGAGGTTAGTCCCTAGGTTAGCCCTTGTTTTGTGTCTCCAGAGCAACTGTTCTCCACCCACCACTTTTTCACAGCAATTTTTTTTTGGCTACACCTAAGAGATCCATAAAAACCAAGACCATGACTATATGCACATTGTAATCCTGAAGGGTTTACCTTAGAACTGAACATGAACAAAGTATTAAGAATTCAATAGGGCTGGGGATGTGGCTCAAGCGGTAGCGCGCTCGCCTGGCATGCGTGCGGACCACATACAAACAAAGATGTTGTGTCCGTCGATAACTAAAAAATAAATATTAAAATTCTCTCTCTCTCTCTCTCTTAAAAAAAAAAAATAAAAAAGAATTCAATAAATAGTCATTGAACAGCAGGCAGCGGTGGCACAAGCCAATAATCCCAGTGACTTAGGAAGCTAAGGCCAGAGTATCTCAAGTTCAAAGCCAGCCTCAGCAATAGCAAGGCCCTAAGCAATTCAGTGAGACCCTGTTTCTAAATAAAATACAAATCAGGGCTGGGGAGGTGACTCAGTGACCAAGTTCCCCTGAGTTAATCCCCAGTACCAAAAAAAAAAAAAAAAAAGAAGCCAGCCTCAGCAATGTAGGGAGACCCTATCTCTCAAAATAGAAAAACAAAGGGCTGGGGGTTGGGGTCGTGTCCATGTGGGGTACCAGGTTCGGTCCTCAGCACCACATAAAAGTAAATAAAATAAAGGTATTGTGTCCATCTACAGCTTTTAAAAAAAAGGGGGGGGGGCGGCCCTGGGGATGCAACTCAGTGGTTAGTGATTAAACTCCTCTGGGTTTAATCTCTAGTTAAAAAAAAAAAAAAAAAAATCACAGAGAAGGACAGGAATGTAACTTTTTTTTTTTTAAATGAGACTGTCTTTATTTATTTATTTATTTATTTTTAGTTTTCGGTGGACACAACATCTTTGTTTGTATGTGGTGCTGAGGATCGAACCCGGGCCGCACGCATGCCAGGCGAGCGCGCTACCACTTGAGCCACATCCCCAGCCCAGGAATGTAACTTAATAGTAAAGCACTTCCTAGTATGAGCAAGACCCTGGGTTCAATTCCCACCACTGAATTAAAAAAAAAAAAAAAATTATGGGAAATAAGTGGATAAAGCACCAGTAAGGGGCTTTACTGTCAACCTTCTTCCCTTCTGTCAATCACTGGCATGGTTCTACTAAAAGTTCCTATCGTGCCAAAAGGAGATCAGATCAGCTTTTCTTCTGATGAGAAAGACTTGCCCAAGGGATAGAAGTCCCCAGCACTCACCTTCTCTGCCATCCCCTCTTCTCCTCCAATGAAAAAATCTGTTTTGCGTCGAAGGAAGCTGAAGAAGGTGTTCACAAGCTGAAAGACAGAGGAAGAAGACTTAGAGCTATGGGGTATCAGAGCCCTCAACTACTCAAAGCCACTTCCTTACTCTAGGAGCGAACTTGGTTGACTATTTCACCCGAAACTCCAGACTGAGACATCTTCCCAACAAGCCCCTTAGCCATTTGCACCAGGAAGCCTACCCTAACCTTATATAAATCACTTGAAAGACGGAGTTCTCATTTATTTATATCTGTATGCCCACCTCACTTTCCTTGTAGTGCTAGAAGCAGCCTGAGCCTATGGAACACTGTTCTTCTACATCCAGGCCTGAAATGCCTAGGCCCAGCTTTTGTCTCCAGAAAGTATTAAAAAAAAATCCATCAAGAGTCCACTAAGTAACTAGGACAGAGTCAGAAGGAGGGGAGCAAATGAAGCCACTTCAAAGGTTAAGATAAACTATCTCTGGTTGGAGTATCAAATAACCAAGTGATTAAGAGATGGATTTACGCATCACACTGTAATTCCAGGGAGGCTGAGAGGAGGAGGATTACAAATTAGTCTCAACAATGTAGGGAGACCCTGTCTCAAGTAAAAATTTAAAAATGACTGGATATGCAGCCCAGAGGTAGAGTGCTTGCCTAGCATGCAGGAAACTCCCCCTTCTTTTTTTCTTTGGTACAGGGGATTGAACCCACGGGCACTTAACTGCTGAGCCACATCCCAAATCCTTTTTATTTTGAGATTAGATCTTACTAAATTGCTTAGGCCTCACTAAACTGCTGAATCTGACTTTGAATTTGAGAACCTTTTGCCTCAACCTCCAGAGCCACTAGGATTACAGGTGTGCCACACCACATCCAGCAAAACTTCCTTTTATTTCTCAAGTGGCTCTAAATCTGATGCTAATCCAACAGGTCCAATTCCTGCTTTTAAACACTTTTTCATTTCATTCACTCCCAAATCCATTTTGAAAAGAAATAATGATTTTTTAAAAATTAATTTTGTGTCAAAAACTTAGGAAAATGGAAACAAGTAGACTTTTTTTTTTGGTACTGGGAATTGAACCCAAGGACACTTAACCACTGAGCCATGTCCAACCCTTTTTTGTATTTTATTTAGAAACAGTCTCATTGAGTTACTTAGGGCCTCACTAAATTGCTGAGGCTGGCTTTGAACTCCCAATCCTGCTTCAGCCTCCTGAGACTTTTCACACTTGCAAATTAGACCTTCCCCTCCCCACCCTGAGAATGGTGGCACATGCCTATAATCCCAGGGGCTCGGGAGGTTGAGGCAGGAGGATTCCAAGTTCCAGGATGGCCTGAGCAACTCAGTGAGACCCTATCCCCAAAATAAAAAGGGATGATCTCAAGTTCGAGGCCAGTTTTAGCAACTTTGGTGAGACCTTCAGCAATTTAGCGGGACCCTATTTCAAAATTAAAAAACAATAACAAAAAAGAACTGGGGGGGCTGGGGATGTGGCTCAAGCGGTAGCACGCCCGCCTGGCATGCGTGCGGCCCAGGTTCAATCCTCAGCACCACATACAAACAAAGATGTTGTGTCTGCGGGGCGGGGGGGGGGGGGGGGGGGGGGGGGCTAAAATAAATAAATAAATATTTTTAAAAAAAAAATTAACTGGGGATGTAGTTCAGTGACAAAGCACCTCTGGGTTGTTCAATCCCCAGCACCAAATAAAATTTTTTAACTTTTAAAAACGGATGGAAATGCAGCACAGGGGTATAGCATGTATGTGCCAAGTACATTTGAAGCCCTGGTTTAAATCCCTAGCACCACAAAACAAAAACAAAACCTTCCTCCTTAAATACATGGTTACCACAGGAACTTAAGGGGAATGGAAAGCTCAGAGAAAACCTGTCTTCAGTGAGTCACAAAAACAGCAACGGAGTGTGGAAAGTACACTGGCCTAAGGAGCCTGGTCCTGCCTAAGTCAAGAGACTGGCAGATGATTGTAAGACAAATCCCTGTCGCTCTCTGGCCCTCAGCTGCATTTCAGAACCGAGAGTTCTTCCCTGGTATCAACAGGCTTTCCTACCTATTTCTGTTCAAAATAACTCCCAAGTACAGGATTGAATGTGTAGTCCAGGGGTTGTGTGGTTGCCCTAACATACACAAGTTCCTATGTTTGATCCCCAGCACTAAAAAAAAAAAAAAAAAAAAGAATCTGTGCTAGTTGATGCTTATCATTCATACACTATGTGTTACTGGTCTGGTCACTCAATAGGAATTATGTGTTTAAAATGCTCTTTGCCAGTTCTATGATGGCAAGGAAAGGTTTCCACTCCTGTATCTCCAGGATCCAGTCACGGAAATGTCCAGCACACATTAAGCACTTATGACAAACGATTGTTGAATTAAGAAAAGAAGCCCTGTTACTGAGAACTCTATCCTTCACTTCAAAATACGACTTTCTTCCAGTTTAAGAAAACAGGGATTCGCGGTTCCAGCCCACAGATAAGGAAACTGAGGACTGGCAAATGCAAAGGTCTCCAGTTGACAGGTGGTGGAAACCAACTGCGAATACACGTTTCCTATCCCCCCCGAAAGCCTATAAAGGCCACGTGCTAACATCACTCTGTTCTCCCGCCCACTACGGTAAGCTGGCTCCAAGTCCGGGTACATGCAAAATTACAACGTCTGAGATAGTTCAAAGGATGCTGTTCGGCTTCAGGCATCAAGGAAGAAACGGGGCAAGAAGTGTGAATAGTACCCAGGGACGGATCCTACGGCTTTAGAGGAAATCCAGGGGCGAGTTCGAGGACGCCAGAATTTTTAAAATATAACTATTGAAGAGCGCCAGAGGCCCAGAGGCCAGGATTGATACCAGAGGGGTGAGCCCCCAGCGAGATGGCCGGACCGGAAGCTGGTGCACGGCGAGAATGTGCGGGAGATCCCAAGGGCCCACGAGACCCAGGGGTCGATCTCGGCTCGCACAGGCAGAGAAGGGCAGGGGGAGCGTGGCTAGGGCCGCTGGGCCAGGCGGGCCCACGCCGCGCGGGCCGTTACCTCCTGCACGCCGCCCTCGTGCTGCTGCGCCATGGCCAGCAACATGCCGTCGAACCGCTCCTCCTCCTGCTCCCCGCCCATTGCGCCGGCCCTGACCCACACTCCAAGCTCCGCACTAGCGTCTCGCACTCTCCCGGCTCCTTCGGGTCGCGTCGGGCCCAACGGCTCCACTAGTCCCCCTTCCGCAGAGGAGCCGGAAACACGCACGCGTCCCGCCGTCCAGGCCCGCCTTCTCCCTCTCTTCCCGCCTTCCTCCCGGTCCGCGGCCATTGACCGCGCGGCAGACAGCCCGCTTGGCCGACCATTGGTCGACGTGCTGAGCCAATCAACGAGTGCGTCCCTGGAGCGGTGGGCGGAGCCGAGGGCCCGGGAGTTTGGTTTGAGTTGCTATGGTCACCGGATGCTTTGGAGCCTTCTAGAAAACCCTGGGCTCAAATGTAGTGAATGGTGATGGAAGTTAAAAAGGGACAAGGTTTGTTTCTCCGCCTTACTAGTGATCTCCCAGAACTTGTACAACAATGGAATTGAAGATGTCTTTTGTCATGTTTTCCAATTCTACGTGAGGCAATTGAGACCCAGAAAGAAAGCAGTTCTGTAAGAAACAACCTGTTTTCATCATCATCATCACCCTTCATGGGCATTGTACAGGATCCCAGGTTTAGAAGGTTTTTGGTTTTGTTTTTTTTGGTTTGTGTGTGTGTGTGTGTGTGTGTGTGTTGCTGAGGATTGAACCCAGGGCCTTGTGCATGCGAGGCAAGCACTGCACCAACTGCGCTATATCCCCAACCCACTTAGAAGGTTTAATGTTCTTCTATTGCAACCTTGAAATTCTTAATAATTTTTTAATTAAAATTTAAGTTTTTTAATTTTTTTAAGTTATAGAGGGTCACAATATCTTTATTTTGTTTATTTATTTTTATGTGGTGCTGAGGATTGAACCCAGTGCCTCACATGTGCAAGGCAAGCGCTTTGCCACTGAGCCAAACCCCAGTCCCATAATGCTCTAATTAAAAAAAAAAAAAAAAAAGGAATGGCATTGGTCTCCACAAATAATGTCACGTGCAGGTCCCAACTCTCTTATGCAATGAATCTCATCATCTTGGTCTTCAGGAATTCTTTTTTTTTTTTTCTTGAGAGAGAGAGAGAATTTTAATATTTAGTTTTCGGCAGACACAACATCTTTGTTTGTATGTGGTGCTGAGGATCGAACCCGGGCCGCACGCATGCCAGGCGAGCGCGCTACCATTTGAGCCACATCCCCAGCCCCTTTTAACACATTTATGAATTACTCCAACTTTGCTTTAATGTTACTTGTTTTTTTTTTCTAATTCTGTGACCTCAGTTTTTCCTGTTATCTTCCCAACTTTCAGCACATGTTCACAGTAAGACTTGAAGATTGCTGTTCTTGTTGTTCCACTTCCTTACCTTCCGTCTCTCCTCAATTTACTCAAGCTTGGGTTTTTGTTTATTTGTTTTTGTTTTTTAAATTTTTTTAGTTGTAGTTGGACCCAATACCTTTATTTTATTTATTTTTTTGTGGTGCTGAGGATTGAACCCAGCGTCTCACGCATACTAGGGGAGCGCTCTACCACTGAGCCACAACCCCAGCCCCTGTTTGTTTGTCTTTGTTTTTGTTTTTGGATAGGGGTACTGAACTTAGGAGCACTTTACCACCGAGCTACATCCCCAATCCTTCCTGTTTTTCTATATTAATACAGGGTCTCACAAAGTTGCTTAGGTCTGGGGTTGGGGGTTGTGGCTCAGAGGTAGAGCACTTGCCTAGCATGTGTGAGGCTGGGTTCGATCCACATAAGAATAAAGCTATTGTGTGCACCTACAACTAAAAAATAAATGTTTAAAAAAAGTTGCTTAGGTCCTCACAAATTTTCTGAGGCTGACCTCAACCTTGTGATCCTCCTGCCTCAGCCTCCCAAATTGCTTGGATTGTAAGCTTACACCACTATGCCTGGCTCAAATTGTCTTTTCCTTAAAAGGCTCAGGTAAGGTTACAATGCTGCCAAAGCCAATGAATCACAGTTATCTTACTAGACCTCTCAGCTGAGAACATGACCAACACTGATACTTCTCCCCACTACATACAACAAATGAATTCCTCCCAGAGTCTTCCCCATTGAGCTAAATGGTCTCTTTAAGCACCCCCTGGCCAAAGTCAAACCTTCTACTCATCCACTCATTTTCACAAGCCCAAATGTAACTCATCTAATTTTTTAGTAGGTTCCTGTCCCCTTCTCACCTTACTGTGAAGAAAAGTGCCATTAGTAACTCCAGTCTGAGCCAGGGTACCTTTTGCTCGGCAACTATACCTACAGTTTCCTTGCTGATCTCCTTTTCTTTTTTCTTTGTCCCTCTGTCATCCATGCTACCCAGCAGCCACAGCAGTCCTTCTGAAGTATAAGCTAGACCTTATTACTCCCTTGCTTTAAATTAGCCCTTCAATGAACTGCCATTGCATTCAGGATAAATGCCAAACTTCCAGGCGTGGCTTCCTGAGGAACCACACCATCAGGGCCCTGGCCACCTCTTCATCTTGTCCTGCTCTGTTTTACTTTCCAGGCTCCCTCTCTAGCTTCCTTCAGCTCCTGAAATGTCTTGCCCTAATTCATAGCCCTGTGTCTGCCAACTCCTTCTCATCCATCAGGTCTTAACCCAAATGCTACTGGTGTGAAGGCTTGACTGGACCTGATTATCAGATGAAGTCTCCATCACCGTGACTTTTGTTTTCAAGTGCCCTCTGCTGAACAGGGCACCATGACGTACATCGTAATCACAACTCTGGAGGATAAGGCAGGAGAATCACCAGCCTCAGCAATTTATCAAGGCCCTTAGCAACTTAGAAAGATCCTGTCTCAAAATAAAAAATAAAAAGAAAGGAGCCAGCCCAGGGGCACACACCTGTAATCCCGGCTCAGAGGCTCTTGAGGCTGAGGCAGGAGGATCTCAAGTTCAAAGCCAGCCTCAGCAAAAGCAAGGTGTTAAGCAACTCAGTGAGACCCTGTCTCTAAATAAATACAAAATAGGGCTGGGGATGTGGCTCAGTGGTCAGATGCCCCTGAGTTCAATCCCGGTATCCCCGCCCAAAAAAAGGGCTGAGGATGTTGCTCAGTGGTTGAGTGTCCCTGGTTTCAATCTCTGATAGCACCCCCCCTCAAAAAAGAAAAGACTGAATATGTGACTCAGTGGGTAAGCACTGATTAACCACTGGTTCAATCCCTAGTACCCCCCCAAAAAAAAAAAACAACTTCAAAGTGCCCTCTGCTCATCCTTTTTTATTACTTACTACAATTGAAATATACAATTAAGAAATTTTGGTTCCACATTCATTTCCCCTCACTGGAATATAAATTTCATAGAAACTAGCAACTATGTGATTCATTTGAGCATTTAAATCAGAGCCCCAAACATTGTAGAACCTCCAAATATATTTGGTGGGCCAGGTCAGTGGCACATGCCTGTCATCCCAATGGCTCAAGAGGCTGAGGCAGAAAAGTAGCAAGTTCAAAGCCAGCCTTAGCAATTTAGTGAGTCCCTAAGCAACTTTTAATAAGACCCTAAGAAAAAAAACAAAACATAGGGCTGGGGATGTGGCTCAGTAGTTAAGCACCCCTGTGTTCAATCCCTGGTATACTCCCCACCAAAAAAAATTTGGGAATGAATAAATGGTCTTTGCCTGATGTCATTAACCAATTGTATACAATGTCAGTAAAGTTTACTGACTTGTTCTTAAGTGTTCAGTACTGCACTAAGTACTTATTTGGCTGAAAACACCCTTCCTATGTTCCTATGATATGAATGCTGTTTTGAATCTCATTTGAGAATGAAAGGAAGAAAAATGAAGTTACATACCCAAGGTCACACAGCTGAAAGGGAAGAGACAGGATTTAACCCAGTCAGACTGACTCCAGAATCCACTCCTTGCCCACTTCTCCTTAGGGTTCTACCTCCCTGAACTGACATTCTGATTTTAGAAAGCAGTCCCAGGTACTTCTATAATGTGACTCCTCGCTAAGAGACTAAAGCCTGATCTTGAGCCTTGAATTCACCAAGATATTAGATGTTGCCTAAGAAGTCCTCTCGGTGGAAAGCTGGTGACTTTTGATTGCATGTGCATTTGAACACTACCCACAGCAAACAAGTGGGTGATCGTGACACTATGTCATCTGAAAGTATGTGGGTGGTGGAAGAGAAAAAGTATATGTGTGAAGCAAGATGCGAATCTGTGCAAAATTCTTTCAAGCATCACATGTGTAAATTGCCCTTTCATATTGATACCAACTCAAATAGAAACTTCTTTCTTATAAAGAATATGCAGGGCTGGGGTTGTGATAGAGTGATAAAGTGTTTGCCTAGCATGCATGAGATCCTGGGTTTGATTCCCCTAGCACCACAAAAACAAAGACAAAACTAAAAAGTATATGGCATATGTAATCATAGATATTCCTTGCACAATTTTATTTTTTAAATGTTTTTTTTAGCTGTTGATAGACCTTTATTTCATTCATTTATTTATATGTGGTGCTGAGAATCAACCCAGTGCCTCACATATGCTAGGCAAGTGCTCTACCACTGAGCCACCACCCCAGCCCCAGTTTTCTTTTTTGATAGGAATTATACCAAATATCCAGGCAGTGGTGCACATTTGTAATCCCATAGACTGGGGAGGATGAGGCAGGAGGATCACAAATTGGAGGTCAGCCTCAGCAATTTAGCCAGATCATGTCAAAACAAAAATGGGCAGGGGATGTAACATAGTGGTAGAGAACCCCTGGGTTCAATACCCAATGCGGAGAAAAACAAAACAAAACAAAACAACAAAGCCCTGTACTCTCCTTGCAACTTTCCTGTTTGCAGTTGCTTCAAAATAAAAATAAACAGATCACTACCTGAAATAGAATGAGAGGAGCAAAGAAAATGCAGTTAAACCATGTAGGCACATTTTGTCAGTCAATTGTTAAGACCACTATTGTAAATATAGTAAAAGTATTTTGTTATTTTGGATTTGTGATGCTTATGGGGTTTTTATGTTGTTGTGGGGGTTTTTTTTGTGTGTGGATGTGCGCGCGTGTGTGCGTGTGTGTGTGTGTGTGTGTGTGTGTGTTTTCTTGTACTGGAAATTGAACCCAGGAGTACTTTACCACTGAGCCAAATCCCCAGCCTTTTTTATTTTTAATTTTGAGACAGGGTCTCTCTAAATTGCTTAGGGCCTCACTAAATTGCTGAGGCTGGCTTTGAATTTGCAATACTCCTGCCTCAGCCTCCTGGGTTGCTTGGATTACAGGTGTGTGCCACTATGCCTGGCTTCTTGTCACCCTTTTAAATATGAGGAAACCAGCTGGGCTTGGTGGCACACGTTAATAATCACAACAACTTGGCAGCCTCAGGAAACCAAGCCACAGAAAGAAAAGAGGCTTATTCAAGGACATCCGGCTAAGTGAAGAAGCAGTATTTGGACCCAGGCAATCTGACTCCAGAGTCTTCTTTGAGGGGAAGCTATGAAGCTTCAGTGAATAAAGGGGACATGACAGCAACTTTAAAAATATAAGGATCAAGCTGGGCATAGTGGAACATGTCTATAATCCCAGCTACTGTGGAGACAGGAGGATCACAAGTTTGAGGCCAGCCCTCAGCAATTTAGTACGATCCTGTTTCAAAAGTATAAAGAGTTGGGGATGTTGCTCTGTGGTAAAGTGCCCCTGGGTTCAATCCCCAGTACCCGCCACACACACACACACACACACACACACACACACAAATCATTCACAAATGAAAACACATGTCTGCCTGTCTTGGGGTACTTGGCCCCTTAGCTAGAGAACAGTAGGAAGCTAAATCCCCACACTGCATTTCAGAACTCCTTTGACATCCAGGACCTTGCTCTGTCCTCACACAGCCCTGCAGGAAGGACTTAGGATCACAGATGGACAGACAGATGGACAGATGACCAAGGATCAGCCCAAAGTTACACAACTGGCTGAAAAGTGATGGAGCCAAAAGCAAATGCCAGCTCTGGTGATGCCAGAGCCTCTCTCTCTCCATCCAGGGCACCAGATTGCCCAGCATGTAGCAGGCTGGACCTCCAAGTCCCCCTTTCTCCCACTCCTACTGTCTGAGACAGATGCCAGGACAGAGGAGCCATGGGGCAGCAGAGCAACATTTCTGTCCAGGTCCCAGGTGGGCATCTGCAGAGCAGGCCGCAGCGGGGCAGTGGGGGTGATCAGCTAGCCACCAGATCTGGGAAGCTCAGGCCTTGGCTGCACAATTGGGCCAGTGGATCTGGGGGAACAAAAAAGGACTTTGGGACAGACAAATCTGGGCTCTGTCCCTTTGTGTTTGAGTGACCATGGGCAAGGCACCTCACCTCTTTGAGTCTCACAATGTAAGTATCTAGCCTCACGAGGAAGCTCTCAATACTTGTAGAAAGTGACTGGCACATAGTAGGTGCTCCGTAAATGGCAACCATATTTCATGATCATTCTCTGAGGGTTTCTCAGCAGACATAACCTCTCAGGAGTTGGAGGAATCCAGGCTTGGGACAGAGAGTTCTGAAGGACTTTATTCCCGCAGGAGCCCAGAACTGGAGTCAGAGAAGGGGACCTCTTAAACTTCACAGTGGACAAAGTCCTCCCAGTCCCCCAGAGTCCTGGCTGCTTTCCCTGCAACCTGTTCCTTGCCACAACAGGAGCAGGGCCCCCAAGGTTACGCAAACAAGTTAATGATAAGGCACTTCCAGGGTGGCCTTTGCATTCAAGGCTTGTCCAGCTCTGTGGCTGGTTTCCTGGCTCTGCAAGAACCCTGGTCTTGGGGAGGGCTTGTGGCTTAGCGGTAGAATGCTTGACTAGCATGTTTGAGGTGCTGGGTTCAATCCTCAGCGCCACATAAAAATAAATAAAATAAAGATATTGTGTCCAACTACAATTTATATATATATAAAGAAAGAAAGAACCGTGGTCTTGTATACACAGAAGAGTGGGCACCAATAGAAACACCAGTCACAGCCACCTGCTGATTGTGCACCTGAGGCCTTGGTGCCCTGGTACAGCCTGGGTTAATGACCCTGTTTATCCACTTGAGTCATCCGATAAGGGGCAGCCAGGCCAGCAGGCCGCAGCCCTGTGCCCTGCACCAGCCACTTTCATTGACTGAAGCGATAGCAATGCCACGTGGAGCTCCAGATTCCCCCTCCCCCGCCACTTCCCCACCAGTCCAGCCAGGGTCAGTGTGTGTGCGCGCGCCTTGTTTTTTTCAATGAACATGACTTCTGGAGTCAAGGTTGTCGGGCCATCCTCCCTCCCGCCCTTTGGCGGTATAAATAACACCAACAGCTCAGCACAGAGGGCCAGAGAGCTGGAAGACATAGGAGCAGGTCCCTAACCATGAGCGCCAGCCAACCAGGGGCCTGCCCGTGCCAGGGTGCTACAAGCCACCCGACCATTCTGTACACACTTCTGAGCCCCAGCCTCCGGCCCAGGCCCTCAGTGCCCCCATCCCCAAGCCGCTGCCTGTGCCTACAGCACCGGCCTGTCCGCCTGTGTGCCCCCCACCGCACCTGCCGGGAGGCCTTGGATGTCCTGGCCAAAACAGTGGCCTTCCTCAGGAACCTGCCCTCCTTCTGCCAGCTCCCTCCGCAGGATCAGCGGCGGCTGCTACAGGGCTGCTGGGGCTCTCTCTTCCTGCTTGGGTTGGCCCAAGACACAGTGACCTTTGAGGTGGCTGAAGCCCCAGTGCCCAGCATACTCAAGAAGATCCTGCTGGAGGAGCCCAGCAGCAGTGCTGGCTGGGGACAGCCACCCGACAGGCCCCAGCCCTCGCTGGCTGCTGTGCAGTGGCTTCAGTGCTGCCTAGAATCCTTCTGGAGTCTCAAGCTGGGCCCCAAAGAGTATGCCTACCTGAAAGGAACCATCCTCTTCAATCCAGGTAAGCTCCCAGACACTCAAAGAAGGGGGCCGTGGTAGGAAGGGGCCAGGGCCTAGCCAAGGAAGGACCTTCTAAGGGCCTGACATCCACTATCACATTGGGTCCTTGGTATCATGGAATTATCATCTCACATTATAGGCACAGAGAAGCTAAGTGACTAGCTGAAGGTCCCACAGCCAGGTAGGGGCAAGCAGAGATGGGAACTCAGGTCTGTTCACTCCAGAGACTGGCCCTTGCCACTGTTCCTGAGAAATCTGCTATGACCCTTAGGGAATGTGGGGTGAGGAGCATAGCACAGCTGTGTCTCTGTCATATCTTCAAGGGCAGACTGTATGATGAAGTTCTGAAAGTGAAACTCCTCTATGGGTTCAGAAAGATCACACAGAGGAGAGGAATGAAGGGGAGCGGAGGACAGGAGGATGCCTTTGTAAAATAGGCCAGGAGAATAACAGAGAGTATTCTTGGTAGTGAGAGAGCATGGGGTGGGAGTTCCTCACCCTAAGGCCTTTGTGGCATCCATAATGCATATTACTATTGTAATAATAGTAGTGAACCCTTATATTACACATACCATATGTTAGGTCCTCATCTCAGGGTTTACATATACTGGCTTATTTAAACCTCATAAAAAGCCCAGCAGAGTGGAATTATTATTTTTTTAAGTGCTGGGGATTGAGCCCAGGGATGCTTAACCACTGAGATACACCCCTAGGCCTTTGGATTTTTTATTTTGAGATAGGGTCTTGCTAAGTTGCTTAAGGGCCTTGCTAAGATGCTAAGTTGCTGAGGCTGGCTTCAAACTTGGGATCTTTCTGCCTCAGTCTCCAGAGGAGCTGGGATTATAGATGTGTACCATTGCTCCTGGCTGAGACAAGTACTATTATTCCTCCTTTACAGATGAAGAACTGCAGGCTGGGCATGTTAATGCACACCTGAAATCCCAGCTATTTGGGAAACTGAGGCAGCAGGATTGCAAGCTCAAGGCCAGCCTGGGCAAATTAGTGAGATTCTGTCTCAAAATAAAAAATAAAAGTAGCTGGGGATGTGGCTCAGTGGTTAGAGTGTTTGCTTAGCATGCCTGAGGGCCTGGGTTCAATCCTCAGTATTAAAAAAAAAAAAATGGGAGAGAAAGAAACTAAGACACAGTTGACTAAGATTACTCAGCTATTTAGTGATGCCAGAGGCAGTCTAGTTCTTCATACTGCCTCTCCATAAATGGATGGGTGAGTAAAATGAAAAACTAAATTATGGAGGTGGAAGAGTGGGGCCTGGAAGACTGAGCAAAGGAAGCGAGGGACGGGAGGGTCGTTCAGTGGCAGAGCACTTGCCTGATAGGCACAGAGCCCTGGGTTCAATCCCTAGCACCTTCCTTGCCACCAAAGAAAAGAAAAACTACTTGAGCAAGTTTCTTGGGAAGCTGAGTCAGGAGGATCACGAGTTTGAGGCCAACCTAGGCAACTTAGCAAGACCTTGTCTCAAAAAAAAAAAAAAAGAAAGAAAGAAAGAGCTGGGGAAGTGGCTCAGTGGTTAAGTGCCCCTGGGTTCAATCCCCAGTACTGAGGTTGGGGAGAGAAAAGCGGGAGAGAGAGGTGCAGAAGGGTGTTTGCTGGTGGCCTCAGATTCTGGGCCAGCGTCATCCTTTGGTGGCTGGGAGTGGGATGCTCACCAATCCTCTCACTCTGTCCTCCTGCAGATGTGCCAGGCCTTCATGCCTCCTCCCACATTGGGCACCTGCAGCAGGAGGCTCACTGGGCCCTGTGTGAAGTCCTGGAGCCCTGGTACCCAGCAGGCCAAGGCCGCTTGGCACGGGTCCTCCTCACGGCCTCCTCTCTTAAGAGCATTCCATCCAGCCTTCTTGGGGACCTCTTCTTTCGCCCTATCATTGGAGATGTAGACATCACTGGACTCCTCGAGGACATGCTTTTGCTGAGGTGACCTGCAGAAGCTTGCAGTGCTGATTTGGCCTGGCTGTCCCCAACAGAGAGTCAACACTCCTGGAGAGGAAAGCCTGCTAGATAGCACTCAGCCCCCCAGGAGGCTCACTCAGCCACACCCCAACTTGGACTTCCACAGTTTGGACACAGTACTCCAGCTATCTGGTAGGCCCTTGGTGGTCCCCAGAGCCTCTGGGCCAAGAATGCTGTCCCCTCTGGGGATGGTTTGGAAGTTTGACTGTTTGGAAGTTAGATTGCTCACTGGGGCAGAATTCTTCCTGACTTTGTACAGAGCTAAATTAAGTTATTGTTTTTTGTAATAAAAGGTGTGATGCCCTTGGAGCCTGACACTGTAGTTTGTACATTTGAAAGGAACCAGCTCCCTCTGGATCCCCTTCCTTCCCCTACCAGAGAGACCCCAAGGGAAGGAAACACAGGGGCCCAGGAGACAAGCCTCAGACAGCTGGGGTATTAATTTTTCATTGGGATGGTGACTCCATTTCTTGGGATGAGATTTGTTTGGCATCTGGATCTGAATCCAGGAGATAGTATCAGTTCTTAATACCTTTACTTCCTTGCTTTTACTTTTGGGAGGAGAGGGTTTCTTTCCTATCCCCAGGTCCTCCACTAAACCACCAGGGCTCCTGTTCCCTGCCAGGCTCCCTCTCATCCGAGGGAAAGTCGGATCACAGCCAGTTGTGAAGCCGTCCCTGTGGACTGGGGTGTAGCTCAGTGGTAAAGCATGTTTGGCATATGGAAGGCCCTGGGTTCAATCCCAGCAGCAAAGACAGAAAGAGAGGTGGGGCAGAAAAAGAAGAAACGAAGTAATGAAGGAAGCAGCCCATTTCAAACTGAAACAGACAAGGTCACTGTGATTTCTGTAGTTTGGGAGTTTGGGATCATTCACATCCCCCATTTCTGTAGCCAACAGAAGAGGGTGGTCCGTTATCCTCCCAATGCAAGGGCACGAGGCACCTAGGCTGGCCTGGAAGCTGCTTAGAGGCTGGGGCAGGCCGAGGTTTAGCTGGCCACAGTGGTATGATCAGGCATTGTTGTTAAAGTTTGAAATACTTTCATGACAGTTGGTTCACAGCTACTGCCCTGGCCCACCCACCAGTCCCCTTCTACTGCCCCTCTGTCCTGTCCTGTCCAATGTCCCTTGGACATTCCCATCGTCTAGCCACTCCAGAGGCTGAGCCATGGCCTCTAGCACCGCTTCATTCAGAGCACAGCTTGGGGCTGTCCTAATTGGTCAATATCTGTTTCTCAATGTTTGTTAAATATTTTGACCTGGTCACCCTGGTCAGGGTGAATGACCTGAAGGGTGGACAGGAGGTAATGATAACAACACAAATGCCTATAGGACTTTCAGGTCTCCTCCTTTCTCCAGCAATAAGGTCTGTCCTGACCAGGCCCCACCTCCATTACCACCACAGTTTGGATTCTTCTCACGGGTACAAGTTAATTATTGCTCACTGAGAGAGGTCATTCTCTCAGGGACAACAGTCTAGGAGTCATCATTCAGGCCTCTTTCTTTGTCTTCTTCTTTTTTTTTGGTACTGGGGATTGAGCTCAGGGGCACTCACTCTACCCCCCCAGCCCTCTTTATTTTTTATTTTGAGACAGGGTCTTGTTGCTGAGGCTGGTCTTGAACTTGTGATCCTCCTGCCTCAGTCTCTCAAGTCACTGGGATTGTGGGCATGTACCACAGTGCCTGGCTCATTCAAGCCTTTTTCTAAGACCCCAGGTTAGGACCATAATGAACTGGCCATGTCCTCATTATGGGTACCTAGTGCCAGTAGCAAGGGCACCCCATCTCTTGCTCAGCAGCCTGCACATAAGTCAGACACCAGAAAGAGACAGAAACACATGGTTCAGACCCCAAATGTTGTATCATAACAAAGATACACGCAACTCAAGTGTATAACTCAGACACATCTTCATAGACATTCAACTCCCTCTGTCTCTCTCTCTCTCTCTCTCTCACACACACACACACACACACCTCCATCCACACCACACAGCACAGAAAAGCATGGCTCAGATATACTTGGTCAACAACACGCTGCAGACCCAAACACATTCACACAACAAAACACATTCCTTTTCAAATTTCCTCCTATCCCTCCATGGGGATGGGTAGCTAAACTCCCATTTCTCATCTTTATTCCTTGAGTCGTTCCCTGTGCCCTAGCTCTAAGTCTTGTGCTAGGAACATAAATTGTCTCAATAGAGACAATTATGGAACAATATAAGGATAATATTGCTTTCTCCATGAGATCACAGGCTTTTCAAAGGTGGGGGGCTGTGTCTCCATTATAACTATCCTGGGGTAAGACCTGTGTCTTAGTTTCAGGGAGGGAAGAGAAGGAAACAGGCCCAGACAGGGTATGGAACTTACTCATGGTCTGGGCTGTTCACTGTCTGGGCTGAGATTTGAGCTGAGACTCATGTGACTCCAGAGGCCAGGTTCTTGCCAACAGCATTGGCTGGCATGAGTCATGGCCAGGATCAGGCTGTCTGGAGCCAGCTGAGCCACTGCTTACTGACCGTTTACCTCTCAGCCATGATCCCTGTCCTCAGGCCCAGCCAGGGCTGATTCACTGGAAAGCAGGAGGGTGGCTGTGGCTCTGGGTCAGCCTAAGTTACCATTTTATTGCCTCGTTACTCTATCCTCATTAGCCAAATCATTGAGTGCTTATTAAGCAGTCAGGCAGCTCACATGTGCTGTGCCCTCACTGACTCACTTTGCCCTTGGGCATCTGCATATCCTATTATCCATCCATCCATTTGTTCACCCCATCATTCATTGTCTCTTGATCTCCACTTGTACCAGACCTTGTATTAGATGCCAGGAACCAGAGCACACAATAAATAAGATACAGTTCTTGCCCTCATGCAACATCCTACCCCTGGCAGAGGAAGACACAGAATTAAATATAACATGAAGAGATCTGAACTGTGTGAGAGGAACACACCACAGGCAGCTGGAATAATTCAATCTGAATGGAGGTAGGAAAAATGCTTCATTCAATTGGTGACTGTTTTGAGAATGAATACAGGTTTGCAAGGATGGGCATTCTGAACCGAGGGAATGACTTATGCAAAAGCAGAGAGGTGTCAGAGAACAAAGGGAATGGAATGATCAGCACACTGATGCACACACAGACTGCATCAGAGTAACATAGCAGAGAACAGAAATTCCAGTGAAACTGGTGGAGACCAGACTAAGATCTCAAGGGAATCCAGGTTAACAAATGGGACCTCCTATTCCTGACAGACATGGCCAGAGGAAAGCCCAGGCTGTGGCATCTTTAAAGAGTTGGATTAGGCTGGGCATGATGGCACATACCTGTGATCCTAGCAGCTCAGGAGGCTGAGGAAGGAGGATCCTGAATTCCAAGCCAGCCTTAGCAACTTTGATCGAGGCCCTAAGAAATTCAGCAAGACCCTGTCTCTAATAAAATACAAAAAGGGGCTGGGGATGTGGATCAGTAGTTAAGTGCCCCTGGGTTTAATACCCCCTACAAAAAAAAAAAAAAAAGCATTGGGCAGGGGGCTAGGGGTTGGGGTTGTATCTCAGTTGTATAGCAGTTGTCTATCATGTTGGAGGCCCTGGGTTTGATCCCTAGCACCACAAAATAACAATAATTAGCAAAACAAAACAGCGACAACAAAAAAGAAAACCCCCAGAGTCAGGAATGATCAACTAAAGAATAAACAGCAACTGGGCTGGGGACATAGCTCAGTTGGTGGAGTGCTTACCTTGCATGCACAAGGCCCTGGGTTCAATCCCCAGCACCACAATAAATAAATAAATAAAATAAGATAAATAAACAGCAGCTAAACTCCTTCTCTTCCTCACCCGACTATGAGGTGAAATGATGAGATATATGGCCTGTGTATTCTCCAAAGAAAGTGGCCCCACTTTACCTAGAGGGAGTTCATGGCCATACTCAGGGGCGTAGCCCCATGTTAGTGCCAGCAATATTCATTCCATCATTCATTACCTCCAAACCTCCCCCTCAACATTCATTCCATGACTTACTAAGTCTACTATGTACTGAGCATCCTGCTAGGTCCTAGAAATTTAGTTCCACAAATCGCAATTATGAGTAATTGTAAGTGTACAACTTCTTGGTCATCTCACAGCTTTTCCATAGCATGTCATCATTATTTTGGCTTTCATCATTTGCTATTAAACAAATGATGATTTTTGTAATAAGAGGTGTGATGCCCTTGGAGCCTGACACTGTAGTTTGTACATTTGAAAGGAACCAGCTCCTTCTGGATCCTCTTCCTTCCCCTACCAGAGAGACCCCAAGGGAAGGAAACTCAGGGGCCCAGGAGTCAAACCTCAGACTTGCAGACCCAGGGGCGGCACCACTCTACCACTGACCTATACCCTAGCCCTTTTAAAAAAAATTTTTTTTTATTTTGATGCAGGGTCTCACCAAGTTGCCAAAGCTGTCCTTGAATTTGCCATCCTCTTGCCTCAGGCTCCTCAGTAGGTGGGATTACAGGTTTGCACCACCACACCTGGCCAATTTCCAGATTTTTAAAGGTAGTAGTTACTTTTGTGGTGATCATATAGATACATATATATGTAATGAATAAAAAGATAAAAACATTCTAATGTTGTGTGCAGAGACATGGGAGGCTGAAGCAGGAGGATTGAAAGTTCAAGGCCAGTCTCAGCAATATAGCAAGGCCCTGAGCAACTTATCAAGATCCTATCTCAAAATAAAAATAAAATAGTAACAGGGCTGGGGATGTGGCTCAAGCGGTAGCGTGCTCGCCTGGCATGCATGCGGCCTGGGTTCGATCCTCAGCACCACATACAAACAAAAGATGTTGTGTCTGCCGAAAACTAAAAAAAAAAATAAATATTAAAATTCTCTCTCTTAAAAAAAAAATTCACTCACAGACAGCTAAAATTTTGACAATGTGATTTTCATTTTCATCATTTCCATATATTTGCTCCATGACTGTGAGTGGTCTGTGCTTCCTCAGGGATGCTAAGTTCTCTCATCTCTAAAAATTAAATAAATAAATAAAATAGTAATAAAAAGGGGCTGGAGACATAGCTCAGTGGTAGAGTGCTTGCTTAGTATGTCTAAAGCCCTGGGTTCAATCTCCAGCACCTCCAAACCTCCCCCTCAAAAGAAAACAAAACAAAAACAAACAAACAAAGAGCAACTCTAGATTCAATGAGACTTGGATTACTACAAAGGAAGAAAGGCCTTATTGCAATTAGGGGGACGGGGATTTTTGCAGTAGGGACTCTGACCTTGACCATGAGATTGGCAAGGGTTAGGTAAACAGGGGTTTTCTTTCATAGGAAGATTTGAAAGAATGGGTGTGAGGAAGTGGGATGACCAGAAGAAGCATCAACGGTCAGTAGATTAGAGAATGTTTTACCCTTAAGCCAACCTATTTTCAGGAGGGGCTGTTGAGGAGGAGTTGCGCTGGCTCAAGCTGAGATTGGGCCAGAGTTCAGGGACCTGGGGAAACAAGAGAAGTTAAACCAAAGTTGGTTAACAAGTATTTTGTTCTGATTGATCAATGGGGACAGTAAGTTCATCTAAACTTTTATGAGGCAAAGAATTGGAATTTGGAATCTGTGTCTGGCTTTGTTACAGGTCAACATGGGAACATCCATGAATCTAATCTAAGTCCTATGGAGAAGTGTGATTTGATTCTTCACAGAAAACTGTTCCAGAACACAAAAGAATAGGGGAGGGGATGAGTAGGAGTCCTTAATTTCCACCGTTTTCCAGGATCACAGGACTGTGTGCACAGTGTCATTACATCTCCTGATAAACATAATTTCAATAATTTCTTCATAGTATATGCCTGAAAGTAGAATTGCTGGGTCAAGACAGGGGCTGGAGGTGCAGCTCATACAGCTTCACTTTACTAGATAATGCCGAATTGTTTTCCAAAGTGGTTCTATCAATTTACACTTCCACCAACAGTGTATAATAGCTCCAGTTGCACATCGTTGCTTATATTTTTGAGTCTTAAATTTTGCCAATGTGGTGAAAGTGAAACGAATCTCAACATAGTTGCATTTTTATTGAGATCGCCTTTCATTATAATCAAACGTGTGTTCCCTCTTTTGTGAATTATCTTCAGTCCATTTTTTCTGAGTTAGTTTCTTCTTACTGATTTGTGGGAGTTCATTAATATTTTGGAAGAATAAATGATGGACGGCTAAACAGATTCTGAACTGAGGAAGACTGGTAAAAGTTTGGGTGACACACAACAGCTAAATGTCTTTAAAATGCTCTCTCCTGCACGTTTTCTACTTGATCCACACTGGACCCTTTTTAAAGAGCTCTACTGTTCCATTTTTCAGGTGAGTTTTTCCAAAATCGCAGGTTCCTTGTGGGAAAGGGACGTGGACCACTTCTTCCGGGCCTTCCCAACAACAGGTCTCACATTCACCAATCTGATTACCGGTTTCAAAACCTCGCGACACGGGCGTCCAGCAAGTCTCACGATGTTCTCGTGAGAATTGGTTCTAGCCGATCATGTGACAATCCAAGATGGCGTTGCCCGGCGAGGCGGAGGAAGAGGCGACAGTTTACCTGGTAGTGAGCGGTATCCCCTCTGGGTTGCGCTCGGCCCAGCTACGGAGCTATTTTAGCCAGTTCCGGGAACAGCCGGGCGGTGGCTTCCTCTGTTTCCATTACCGGCATCGGCCGGAGCGGGCCCATCCCCAGGCCACTCCCGACTCTGTCCCCACTTCTGCCAATCCTGTTGCTGAGGGTCAGGTTCTCTCCCAGACTGCGGCCACCGATGCCCGAAGTTTCTCCACTCGGAACACTGCTCCCGCTCAGACCCGCACCTGCTGCTGCGTCATCTCTGTTCGGGGGTTGGCTAAAGCCCAGAGGTTTCTTCGCATGTACTCAGGACGCCGGTGGCTGGATTCTCTAGGAACCTGGCTCCCGGGTCGCTGTGTCATCCACCGACTTAGGCTACCCACTGAGGCATCAGGTATAAGTATAAAAGATAATGGACTGGCCGGGCGCGGTGACGCATGCCTGTAATCCCAGCGGGGGAGGAGAATCCCCAGTTCAAAGCCAGCCTCAGCAAAAGCGAGGCGCCAAGCAACTCAGTGAGACCCTGTCTCTAAATGAAATGCAGAATAGGACTGGGGATGTGGCTCAGCGGTCCAGTGCCCTTGAGTTCAATCCCCTGTATGCCCCCACCGCCCGCCCCCCCCCCAAAAGATAATGGACTGGGCCTACATGCTCAAAAATAAAGGCACCTTTCCCGAGGGGTGGCGAAGATAAGTTACACCTCTCTGTTTACTACTCAGAGGTTAGTTCATTTCTGGACAGAGCTTCAGGCCCAACTTGAACCTTAGTTTAACTTAGGAATTAACAAAGGAAAGAAGCCTATTCAGATGCTCCATCATCCATTTTTCAGTTTATTTGATCCTCTCTGAGATCTTTTCTCAGAGAAGTTGATTTTGCACTGACAAAAAAGGAAATCAAGTTTTTGTCAACCTAATATAAGCAGTAGAGAGACTGGTTCTTCAAAAAAAAAGTTTATTTGGGAGCAAAGAGGAATTGCAGTCGGGGATCCATGTGCCATGGTGAACCTTGGAGGGCCTTAAGTGTATCAGGGAGGCAAAGGTAGACAAGGGTCTCAAAGGCGAAATGTGGAAGGTTACCTAAATTGTTTTGAAACAATGATCCTTGCTTACAAGGATCAATAATAAGGGTGGAGTCAGTTCAAGATTGAACAGGCAGTTGTTGGGTAGATGTCCTTATAGAAGTATTTTTGTTTAAGGTTCATAGTAGCTTTTGTGCAAGGTTGTGGTTTGGCAGTCTTGCAATAGTGCCTTTTATCAGGGAAATGTGGGTGAAGACCTCCTGCCTCCTCCATTTTGTTAATGTTTGGCATAAGTGTTTCCATTTTGATCTGACAATTTTCATATAGCCCTTTTGCACTCTCTTTGACACCCTTCCAATTTCTTTGCTTTGGATAGTTCCCACTTGCTTTGGTAATCATTTGGGGAAATAGGAAATACAGTGCATAGTCCTCCCATTTATTCATTTAACAGATGGCTATATTTCTAGACCTAATGTGATGCTAACTGGTATGCAGAGAACAGTTGGACACTCTGTGCTCAGAATCCACAGAGAAAAACAGATTTAGAAAGAGGTAATTGTTAGAGTTGTTATTCTAATTATTAATAGTTACTGGGTTAACTCTGTGTACTGTACTAGGCCTTTCATTTTCTTACTTTGGGTATATTGTACTAGAGATTGAATGTAGGTCTGCTGTGCTACTGAGCTACATTCCCACCCCATTTTATTTTATTTTAATTTTGATACCAGGTCTTGGTAAATTGCCCAGGCTGGCCACAAACTTGTGATTCTCCTGCCTCAGCCTCGGTGGCTGGGATTACTGGCATGCACCACTGGGCCTGGCTTTATTTATTTATTTTTAAGAGACAGAGTCATTAGTGGGATGTAGTGGCACACATCTGTGATCCCAGTGACTAGGGAAGCTGAAGCAGGAGGATCTCAAGTTTGAGGCCAACCTCAACAATTTAGCAGGGCCCTAAGCAACTTAGTAAGACCCTGCCTTAAAAGAAAAACAAAAGGGAGAGGGATGTGACCGAGTGGTAAAGTGCCTCTAGGTTCAATCTCTAGTACCAAAAAGAGAAAAAGAGTGTCTGTCTCACTTTGTTGCCCACACTGAGACAATCCTCCTGCCTCAGCCACTTCATTGGCCCAAATGGCTACATTTATTTTTTTAATGTGTGCTGATGATCAAACCCCATCACTGAGTCACACTTCCAGCCCATCATTTTCTTTCTTTTATTTTCCTTATTTCTTTCACAGTACTAGGAATTGAATCCAGGGGAACTCTACTAGTGAGCTAAATCCTTAGTCTTTTTTTCTTTTTTTTTCAAATAAGGTTTCCCTAAGTTGCTGAGGCTGACCTACAACTTGTAATCCTCCTGCCTCAGCCTCCTGAACGACTGAGATTACAGGTGTGCCTCACCATGCCTGGCCAGCCTTTTATTGTCTTATTGATCCCATACAACAATTCTATGAGATAGAAACTATTGTTATTCCCATTTTATAGGTGAGAAAACTGAGGAATGCAGAAGTTTGTGACTTGCCCAAGATTACAGAGCTAATAAGTGTCAGAGCCAGAATACAAACCTGTGTCTGCTGTAGAGCCTATGTTTTTTGTTTTTTTTTTTTTTTGGTACTAGGGATTGAACGCAGGGGCACTCAACCACTGAGCCACATCCCTAGCCCTATTTTGTAAGACAGGGTCTCACTGAATTCCTAGTGCCTCGACATTGCTGAGGCTGGCTTTGAACTCGTGATCCTCCTGCCTCAGCCTCCTGAGTTGCTGGGATTACAGGCGTGTGCCACAGTGCCCAGTTTTTTTTTTTTTTTTTTTTGTTTGTTTGTTTATTTTTAACAAGGGCTTACTATATATCCTAGACTGACCTTGAACTCCTGGGCTCAGGTGATTCTCCTGCCTCAGCCTCCCGAGTAGCTGGGGCTGTAGGTGCACACCACCACCACACCCTGCTAGAGCCTATGCTTCTTATTAAGTACTGTGAGTGACAGGAGGGAGGAACTGAATTCCTAGAGACCTTAGGAAATGTAGCTTTTAATCTAGATATTGAAAGTAGTAAGAATTATAGGAAAGTATGGTGTTCATAGTAAATGGCATTTGGAGACACAGAGATGAAAAATTCTGTGGAACTTTCTGGGTATGTTAAATTGTTTGGTGTGGCTAGAACACTGGCTATGAGAGAGTGCAGGAGAAGAGAGTTGGTGATAGTTGAGATGCTAAAGGTCAGTATGAAGCTGGGGGTGTGGCTCAGTGGTATACTACATGCTTAGAATGTACAAGGCCCTACAATCTCTAGCACCGAGAGGGAGAGAGAGAGAGAGAAGTCTGGTGCAGGTACACACCTATAATCCTAGTGATTTGGGAGACTGAAGTAGGAGGTTTACAAATTCAAGGGCAGCCTCAGCAATTTAGCAAGGCCCTAAGCAACTCAGACCCTGTCTCAAAAAATAAAAAGGACTGTAGATGTAGCTCAATGGTAAAGCTCCCCTGGGTTCAAACCCCAGTGCCAAAAACAAAAAACGGAGGAGGAGGAAAAAAGGTCAGCAGGAGCCAAATCTGTGAGAAACTTATGTGCTCAGCCAAGGTGATGAGAAGTGGCATGAAACTGCTGTAGGGAGGGACTCAGAGAAGTTTGAAAGGGAACTTCAGTAGGGTAATGGATTTAAACCTTGACTGATTTCTGGCTCAAGTATTGCTGGAGGCTTCTGGTTTTCAAAGTCCATTCTTCTTTCTTCTCAAGGTTTGGGCTCTTTTCCATTTAAGACCCGGAAGGAACTACAGAATCGGAAGGCCAAGAATGAAGTCTTCACCCTGGCTGACCTGAGGCAGCTGCCAGAACTGAACCCACCAGTGCTGATGCCTAATGGGAATGTGGGGACTCCCCTACGGGTCTTTTTGGAGTTGATTCGGGCCTGCCGCCTACCACCCCGAATCATCACCCAGCTGCAGCTCCAGTTCCCTAAGACGGGGTCCTCTCGCCGCTACGGCAATGTGCCCTTTGAGTATGAGGACTCAGAGACTGTGGAACAAGAAGAGCATGTGTACACAGCCGAGGGCGAGGAAATACCCCAGGGAACCTGCCTGGCAGATACACCAGCTGGTCCTTATGAAGATCTAGAGGATGAAAGGGAAAAGGAGGAAGAAGAGTCTCACTCAGATGATGTGAGTACACTATACACCCTGTCCTTGTTGGCAGCTTAAAGAGGCCAGAGCATTAATAATACTATGTTTCAATTATATATTACAAGGATTTAAAAAAAATTTTTTTTTTAGTTGTAGTTGGATATTTATTTATTTTTATGTGGTGCTGAGGATCGAACCCAGTGCCTCACATGTGCTAAGCAAGCGCTCTGCTGCTGAGCTCCATATATTACAAGGATTCTTAACCTGGGGTCCTCACGGGGCTTCCAAGGAGTATGAGAACTCCCTGACATTGACTATAAAACTGGATTTGCATGTATGTATGTATGTGTGTCTATATACACTCACTATACATATATGTACATGCCAATATATAGGTATATATACACATGCACACGTATATGTATATGTGTATGTATGTGTGTATATATATGTGTATATATGTATTCATATATACATATGTATATTTAATTTGAGGGAGAGGGTCCATGGTTTATATAAGATTTTTGTTGTTTTTGGTACCAGGTATTGAACCCAGTGCACTTAACCACTGAGCCATATCCCCAGCCCTTTTTTGTATTTATTTAGTGACAAGGTCTTGCTAAGTTGCTGAGGCTAGCTTTAAACTGGTGATCCTCCTCTCTCAGCCTCCTGAGCTGCTAGGATTATAGGCATGCACCATTGCACTCAGTTTATATAAAAAGATTTTTTAAAATGGTACTTCTTTTCATTCCCTTGGAAGGAAGGAAAGTTCCTTTTGTTTTTGGTACCAGGGATTAAACTCAGGGATACTCAATCACTGAGCCACATCTCGAGCCCATTTTTAATTTTTATTTATTTATTTTAAAAATATTTTTATTAGTTATTGACGGACCTTTATTTATTTATATGTGGTGCTGAGACTCAAACCCAGTGCCTTACACATGCTAGGCAAGCACTCTGTCACTGAGCCACAACCCCAGCCCTATTTATTTATTTATATATTTTAGTTGTCAATGAGGCCCTTTATTTATTCATTCATTCATTCATTCATTCATATGCGGTGCTCAGAATCGAACCCAGTGCCTCACACATGCTAGGCAAGTGCTCTACCACTGAGCTACAATCCCAGCCCCATATTTTTTTGAGACAGGGTCTCACTAAGTTGCTGAGGCTGGCCTTGAACATGCAATCTTCCTGCCTCAGCCGCCTGAGCCAATGGGACTACAGGTGTGTGCTCTCTCTCTCTCTTTTTTTTTTTTTAATAATAACAACAACAACAACAACAAAAAACACCTTAATACTGAATTACAAATCTCAAAATTAATTTAAAAGCTATTTTAACCTTAGGAAGGCTCCTTTTCATAGAAACGTACTGATGAAGAGATGTTCAGTTTGCCTAAGATCATCTAAGGAAGCAGAGACAGAGCTGGGATGGGAACCCAGTCCTCCTTGCTACTTCTCTAACCTCTGTGTGCCTTCTCTGTGTGGCTGAGCAGTTACCACTGGCTTCTGACCTTGAGTCAGTGGACTGAACACCAGCTTCTATACTAACTCTGTCAGCAAAATAGATAGTTCTTCAACTCCTTTGTCCAAATTTGGCTCATATATAAAATCAAGTGAGATGGGTTTTGTTAGGACAACTTGTTAGTTCTTTTTTTTTTTTTTGGTGGTGCTGGGGATTGAACACAGGGCCTTATGGATACTAGGCAAGCACTCTACCAACTGAGCTATGTTCCCAGTCCAGTCCCCAGTCCCAGTTAGTTCTTGCCTTTTCTTTCTTTGTAACATAATGCATGAAGGCCTAAACAGTGTGTGTTGATTAGCACTGAGAGTTCAGAGACTGGTGAGAAACCTGTAGGCCTTTAATAGGCTATAGGACTTGAGGGATTGAACTTTAACCAAGTGAAGAACTAACTGGTGTGGGAGGAGAGGGCACATATTTCAGCCAAGAGGATCTTCATGGCCAGGAGCACAGAACTGAAAGTGAGTTTTGCTCGTGGGAGGAGCAAATTATTTTGAGCAATGTTGGGATGGTAAGATGTGGTGGTGAAGGCTTCAAGGGCCAAATATGTGCTGCTTCTGAGACATCTGAAGGAATGGACCCTTCTAGGGAGGGAACTTTTTTTTTTTTTTTGGTATTGAGGATTGAACCCAGGGCATTTAACCACTGAGCCACATCCCCAGCCCTTTTTTTTTTTTTGTGTGTATTTTATTTAGAGAAAGGGTCTCACTGAGTTGCTTAGGGCCTCGCTAAGTTGCTGAGGCTGGCTTTGAACTCCTGATCTCCTAGCCTCAGCCTCTCCAGCCGCTGGAAGTATAGGCGAGTGCCACCATGCCTGGCTTTAGGGAGGGAAGTGAGGTCGGCAGCTGAACAGTAAGGTCACCTCTTTCCACCTTTTTCCAGGATGATGACCGGGGTGAGGAATGGGAGCGACATGAAGCACTGCATGAAGATGTGACCAGGCAGGAGCGGACCACTGAACGGCTCTTTGAGGAGGAGATTGAGCTTAAGTGGGAGAAGGGTGGCTCTGGCCTAGTATTCTACACTGATGCCCAGTTCTGGCAGGAGGAAGAAGGAGGTAAGGTGGTGTTAGTCAGCTTTCTGTCACTGTAACAAGTACCTGAGATATCAGCTTCTAGAGAGAAAAGGTTTATTTTGGTTCACTGGTTTTATTCCAAGGTCAGTTGACCCTGGGGCTTTTTTGGGGGGAAGGGACTGTGTGAGGCAGCACACTGACAGGGAAGCACATAGTGCACCAAGCCCATTCATCTAATGGCTGGGATGCAAAGAAGGAAGAAACCAGGGTGTCATAGGCCCCTTTGAGGTCACACCCAAAAATAACCCAAAAAACTCTCACTAGGCCCCACCACTTTGAGACAGGGTTTCCTTATGTTGCTAGGCTGGTCTCAAACTCCTGGGCTTGCCAGGTGTGGTAGTGCACGCCTATAGTCCCAGTGGCTTGGGAGGCTGAGGCAGGAGGATCACAAGTTCAAAGCCAGCCTCAGCAAAAGCGAGGTACTAAGCAACTCAGTGAGACCCTGTTTCTAAATAAAATATAAGAGCTGGGGTTATAGCTTAGTTGGTAGAGTGCTTGCCTCACATGTACAAGGCCCTGGGTTCAATCCACAGCACAACACATACCACACACAAAATTAATATACTCTATTAAATAAAATACAAAATAGGGTGGGGGTGTACCTTAGTGGTCTAGTGCCCCTGAGTTCAATCCCAGGTAACCCCCCCCCAAAAAAAAACTCCTGGACTCAGGTGATCTTCCTGCCTCAGCCTCCTGTTTAGCTGGGACTACAGGCACATGCCACTGTGCTATAGGCCCTCCACCCTTAAAAGTTTTCATCATCTTTCAAACTGGGATCGAGCTAATTTTAACATGGGTTTTGGGAGGATGTTTAAGATCCAAATTTTTGGAGGATGGCACTCAGGCAAGAGCAGTTGAACTCTCTATGCTCTTTCGGGGTTCTTTGTTCCCCACGGTGGATTCCCTGACAGTGAACCCAAACAAAAAGCTAGGAAACAGGCTTACTTTTATTGTATATGAGAGAGCAGTCATCCCTTTTTGGAGTGAAGGATCAGTGGGATGGACAGAAAAACACCTCAGTTCCAATTCTGAATTACGCTCCTGAAAATACAAACAAAAGCCTCAGATTCTGGACCATGTTTAGCTGTCAACAGAATTGGCAGTTCTTAACCCACTCTGCTGAATGCTTTTCTCTCTCTGCAGACTTTGATGAACAGACAGCTGATGACTGGGATGTGGACATGAGTGTGTACTACGACAAAGGTACAGGGCAAGGGGTGGCAAAAGGGGTAGAACTGTTGTCCTGGCCTTGGGGTGACACTTTGCCAGGCGTGCTTAGCTGACTGAAACAGATAGGAGACCAGCTCCTTTGCTGTCTTCAGGGGACTGGTTCCATGATCCTCACAGATACCAAAATCTGCAGATACTCATGTCCCTTATGTAATAAAATGGCACAGTATTTGCTTACAGCATACACACATCCTTTCATATGCTTTACGTTATCTCTTAAAAAAAAAAAAAAATCTTCAGATGACTTAATACAATGCAAATGCTATAACCATATTATATTGTATAATTTGGGGAAAAAAGTTCCAGAGTATTTTCAATCCACGGTTGGTTGTATCCACAGATGCAGAACCAGTAGATACAGAGGGCTGACTACTTGACATCTTGAGTACTTTAAGTGTTGGCTGTTTTTTTTTTTTTTTTTTTTTTTTGCTGTGTGAGGAGAAAGGACACATGAGGACAGTCCTCAGGGAGGTCTGAGTCTGATGAGTAGGCCCTGGTGAAGTGGGGTGATCAGGAACTCAGGCTCTGATCAGAGCATAGCTCTGAAGTAAAAAATTACCTGGGGTTGGGGGGAGACCTGGGTTCTGATTTCATCTGTCATTTGTTGGCTCTGTGAGTTTTCTGTACCAAAATTTCTTTATCTGTATGATGAGGAGAGCCATGGTTCCTACTCTTGGCACACTCCCCTCTAATGAGTGAAAGAAGGTAATATAATTGGATACCAAGAAAATATATCAGTAAATCTTGTGAGGGGATCCTAGAAACCTGGTCCCTCCCCTGCCCCTTCATTGAGAAGAACCCTTCTGCAAACTGGGTTCTGGTTCCTCAGATGGTGGAGACAAGGATGCCCGAGACTCTGTCCAAATGCGGCTAGAACAGAGACTCCGTGATGGCCAGGAACATGGCTCTGTGATTGAACACCAGGTGGGCACCTTTGAGCGCCACACCAAGGTGAGTGAGCACTGTGCCCATTCCACTGACCCCTTTCTTTTCCTTCTTTGTCTTCATTCCTTGTCCCATCCCCAATCCTCATGCCCTAGGAAGGAGCCCCATTTCTTGAATCTTGTCCCTTCTCTCTACAGGGCATTGGCCGGAGAGTGATGGAGCGGCAGGGCTGGGCTGAGGGCCAGGGTCTGGGCAGCAGTTGCTCAGGAGTACCTGAGGCCTTGGATGGTGATGGCCAGCATCCCAGATGTAAGCGTGGATTGGGGTAAGTGTGGCTTAGGGACTTCCCAGGGACTCAAGCCAGCCTTCCTGCTAGTTTTGGGATAGGTGCCGAGTATCCTAGGGGATGAACTTCAAAGCAAAGTTAGAAGGAAAAAGTGGATCTGAGCTGGACGTGGTGGTTCACACCTGTAATCCCAGCAGCTCGGGAGGCTGAGGCACAAGGATGGCGAGTTCAAAGCCAGCCTTAGCAATGGTGAGGCACTAAGCAACTCAGTGAGACCCTGTCTCTAAATAAAAAATACAAAATAGGGCTGGGGATATGGCTCAGTGGTTGAGTGACCCCAAGTTCAATCCCTGGTACCAAAAAAAAAAGTAGATCTGGCACTATTCATTTTTATTTTAGACCAAGCCCTAAGACAAGGTAGTCATTGATCTCCTGGGAGAGTTTTTACTTTTAGTCTGAGTTTGGACTTGAAAACTGTTAGGGAGTCTGTAGTGATGTGATAGAAGTTCTATCTGTGGTCCCTTGTTGCTGATACTATCTGTCAATAGATAGATCTGGAGGCTGGAGAGCAAAATTCCAGATTTAAAGCTCTTTTTGGGGGGCTGGATGTGTGGCTCAGTGGTAGAGTGCTTGCCTGGTATGCACAAAGCTCTGGGTTGGATTCCCAGCAGAGGAGTACCCCCCCGCCCCCCGAAAAAAAAAGGCAGCTGTGTCTTTCAGACACAGATATGTAGCAGCTATTTCCCTGTCCTTTTCCAACCCCTTTACTGAGTTTTCAGAGAGAGCAGCCCTCTTATTGAGAGCTCTTTCCAGGTACCATGGAGAGAAGCTTCAGCCATTTGGACAACCAAAGAGGCCCCGTGGAACTGGCTTGGGGCTCATCTCCACCATATATGATGAGCCTCTACCCCAGGACCAGAGGGAGTCACTGCTCCGACGTCAGCCACCCACCAGCATGAAGTTTCGGACAGACATGGCCTTTGTGAGGGGTTCCACTTGTGCCTTGGACACCCCCTCAGAGCCTAAGTGAGGGTTGGAGGCTTCCTTGCAGGATGACAGCCCTCTGCCTGGGCCTTGTTTACTACCGAAGCAGAAAGGAGTCTGGAAGCAGCAATCCCTGGCTGCTTGTCCGTTCTCTACCTCAGGGCTTTTTACAGCCCCCAATCCTTGGATATTAGGGCTTAAGGACCTTTCCTCATTCGTCTCCTACCCTTAGTCCCTGTTTGGGCTTGCGCAGTACCTTGAGCTGGACTGCCCGAGACCATTAGCACAATCTTCACTGGGAAGCCCCATGGAGGTCAGAGAGAGGGCGAAAGGAGAGGATTTGTGGTCCCTGGAAGAGAAGGTTTTTGGACAGACCATCCACCGCCTCTGCCCCCACTGGCTGGGACCCAGCTACGGGGGAGTCCGCCTGAGGTGGCCCGGGCCTGCGACGTAATGGGAGAATAAAAAGGTTTACGACCGGACATCGCTTTTCTCTTCTTATCCGGGCCTGGGGAAAAGTCAGAGGATCGAGACTGGTGCTGTTCGGCTCGCCAAGTCCCCAAGACAGACCCATGCTCCCACAGCGAATGTCCTTCTGTGTGGCCACGCCCAGCTTGGTAGCGCCGCTGCCTTAGGGCGGGACTTCCTCTCCCGGCCCCGCTGCTTCCGACGCCGCCCGGAAGTCGAGAGCTGGTGCCTTCAGTACCGGCCCCCTTTGCTGCCCTTTCCTGGCGCGGGTTCCCTGGGTTGCGGTCGTCATTCCCTGCAGAGACCACGTCGGTGGTCTCCCGCCCGTAGTTTCATCTCCTATACAGGTGTCCGCCCTGTTTTCCCGTTGGGTTCATCTGTTCGGTTCCGGACCACGTTCTCCCCATGGCGGGAGCCGCTCCGGCCACGGCCTTCGGGCAGGCTGTGATCGGCCCGCCGGGCTCAGGAAAGACCACGTACTGCCTGGGCATGAGTGAGTTCCTGCGCGCGCTGGGCCGGCGCGTGGCGGTGGTGAACTTGGACCCGGCCAACGAAGGGCTGCCATACGAGTGCGCTGTGGACGTGGGCGAGCTAGTGGGACTGGGTGATGTGATGGATGCGCTGAGGCTGGGACCCAACGGCGGCCTGCTTTACTGCATGGAGTACCTGGAAGCCAACCTGGACTGGCTGCGGGCCAAGCTGGACCCACTCCGCGGCCACTACTTCCTCTTCGATTGCCCAGGCCAGGTGGAGCTGTGCACGCACCACGGCGCCCTTCGCAGCATATTCTCGCAGATGGCTCAGTGGGATCTCAGGGTGCGTCTCGGTTTGGGCAGGTCCATTTTGCAGGTGGAGCAACTAAGGAAGACAGGGTCCACGCCCTCATGTTACACAGTGAGCTAGGGACCAAGTTGCTTTGAAGTAAAAACAGTTATGAGCTCCAATTTTGTTTCTGCCACTGACTCGCTGTGTGTTCTGGGTGGGATCTCTTTGAACTTCTGTTTTCTTACCTGTAAAACGATATGTTGGTACCCAGTTTGACACTTTGGGAAATAGGGAAGGAGTTTTATATATAAAGTTGGTGGACAAGAGTAAGTGGAAGAATGGAGGCAGATGTATTGTTGGGATTTGAATTTGTTGTCCACTTAAAGCTTTGTGCCAGGCATTTTATTTAAAAAAAAAAGGGGGGGGGGAGAAAAGGACTTCTGTAATTTCAGCCATTCATAAAGCTGAGAAAGATTGCAAGTTCAAGAGGAGACTCAAAACTTAGTGGAGAGGGGATGGCTGAGTTGTGGCTCAGTGGTAAAGTGCTTGCCGAGCATATGTGAAGCACTGGGTTCCAGTCTCAGCACCACATATGCATAAAAAAATAAGTAAAGGTCCATTGAAAACTTAAAAAAAAAAAAAAAAAGTTAGGGCCTGGGGATATTACTCAGTTAGTAGAGTGCTTGCCTTGCATGCACAAGGCCCTGGGTTCAATCCCCAGCACCTCCACCAAAAAAAAGAACAACTTAGTGAGACCCTGTCTCAAAATCAATTAAAAGGGCTGTGGATGTAGCTCAGTGGTAAACCACCCCTGGTTTCAATCCCAGTACTGCAAACAAAAAAGGAGAAAAAGTGACCCCATATCTTCTGGGAGAAGAGCAAGAGGATGGCTATTAGAACAAAACAGGACCAGGAGGAAACTATGGAGAAGGTTTACAGTCTGCCCTCAAGCTTCTAATATGATGAAACAACAAGCCAAAATGTTCTCTGCCTCCCGAGGTCATACTCTGTCTCTTCCCCTCCCAGCTGACTGCTGTCCATCTTGTGGATTCTCATTACTGCACAGACCCAGCCAAGTTCATCTCAGTATTATGTACCTCTCTGGCCACCATGTTGCATGTGGAGCTGCCACACGTCAACCTCCTCTCCAAGATGGACCTCATTGAGCATTATGGGAAACTGGGTAAGAGTTCCTGTTTTGGGTTGGCAAAGAATAGGGCAGCAGCTGGGCTGGAGTGAAAAAGATCTCAGCTGAAGAACGCTACCTCTGGGACCTTGCGTGGTAGCAGCCATAGCAGGTCCTAACTTCTGCCCGTTTGTTTTGTGCCACATGCTATTGTAGATTTTCGAGATAAGAGGGCTACAGATGTTAATGTGTTAAGGAAACAAGGTGATAAGACAGTGAGTGGCTGGGAGGGAAGAATGTCTTACTGCTCTTAGGCAGTGACATCTGAATGGTGAAGAGCCAATTAAAGGAGGACTGTTCTAGGCAGAGGGTCCAGTAAGGGTAAAGGCTTTGTGTTGGTTTGGGCTGCAAAAATACCATTAGCCACATGGTTTAAACAGCAAACATTTATTTCTGTTTTGGAGACTGAGAAGTCTTAAGATCCAAGGTTTGGTGAGAGCCTCCTCCTGACTTGTGAACAGCCACCTTATGACACTGTCCTCACATAGCAGAGATGCAGGGGAGTTGTCTAGGATCCCAGTGGCCAACATTTTTCTCCTGCTGAATTAGTGCTCTGTTGTACCAGAGGTGTTGGTTCCCTAAATAGCATATCCAGCCATAAAGGAGCTTACAGAAGAAAAGCTAAAATGACTAGTACACAGGGAGGGAGGTTGTTGGGGAAGTGAAGTGATATTGACCTTATTCAGGGAGGTTAACTACCTCTCAAGACATGAAGGGATGTCAGTACATTGAGAGGAGCCACCTCATCTCAGGACATTCCTGCCAAGGAGCCCAAATGCTTGACTTTTCTGGGCAGAAATGGACAGTGTAGGGAGACCTACTTTCCTTCTTTCAGTGGGAAATTAATTCACAGAACTGACTCAGGGACCTCAGAGCATCTATTTGGGTCTCCTTGTTTTATATTAAGAAGGAACTGAGGGCTGGGGATGTGGCTGAAGCGATAGTGTGCTCACCTGGCATGCGTGCGGCCCAGGTTCGATCCTCAGCACTACATACAAACAAAGATGTTGTGTCCGCCGAAAACTAAAAAATAAATATTAAAAAAAAAAAAAGGAACTGGGCTGGGGTTGTGGCTCAGTGGTAGAGCACTTGTCTAGCATGTTCAAGGCACTGGGTTCAGTTCTCAGCACCACATATATAAATAAGTAAATAAAATAAAGATCCTTGAACAACTAATAAAAATATTTTAAAAAAAGGAGGAACAGTCTTACAAAGGGAAAGTGATTTACCCAAGAGGCCATGCCTGGAATGTATCAGTAATTCAACTGGACCAGTACTTACAGAGTCCTTGTAGTGTGTGTGTTCCAGGCCCTGCAGGTGCTACGAGGCTGAGCTTCATGAGGCAGGGACTAAACACAGTTCTCAATACCTATTTGAAATTGTTATTTACTACCATTAGTCACCTATAAACGAGGTGCTCCGGTTTATAGCTTTTAATGCTTACAATGGAGATGGAGACCTGTCCATATAGCTAGTAAGTGACGGAGATAGCTGGTGAAACCAAGTATTTCTTATTAACTTCATTTCACGGCAGCAAGAAGTATGGAGTGACTAAAGAAAATACATCTGCCCCAGTCTTTGCGGGTTTTAAATATTTTGGCAGTACTTGGATCAAGTCCAGTGCCTTGCACATGCTAGGCAAGCACTCTATGACTTAGCTACACCCAAAGCCCATATATTATGGCCTTTTTTTTTTTTTTTTTTGCCTCCATTGGGTGTAGGGAGCCAGGGCCTCATGCTTAGTAAGTGTCTATGTTACCACCAAGCAACATCCTCAGCCCTTCAGTCCTCAGGTCTTTAGCCTGATGCTGGCTGCTCCTGAACCCTGGTTTCTCCCCTTAGCCTTCAACCTGGACTACTACACAGAGGTCCTTGACCTCTCCTATCTGCTTGACCACCTGGCTTCTGACCCTTTCTTCCGCCACTACCGCCAGCTCAACGAGAAACTGGTGCAGCTCATTGAAGACTACAGCCTGGTCTCCTTTATCCCTCTGAACATACAGGTACTGAGAGATCTCTTCCCCTTGGCAATACACTCTGGCATGCCTGGGATTCATTAGCCAAGGGCATATAAAGCTTTCTTTTTTTTTTTTTTTTAAAGAGAGAGTGAGAGAGGAGAGAGAGAGAGAGAATTTTTTTTTTTTTAATATTTATTTTTTAGCTTTTGGCGGACACAACATCTTTGTTTGTTTGTGGTGCTGAGGATGGAACCCGGGCCGCACGCATGCCAGAGGAGCGCGCTACCGCTTGAGCCACATCCCCAGCCCCATATAAAGCTTTCAGAGCTTAAACAATGGTCTCTGTCTTGAGTCTATCATTGGGCTCTCTTTTTTTTTTTTTTTTTAAACATATTTATTTATTTATTTAGTTATTGGCAGACACAACATCTTTGTTGGTATGTGGTGCTGAGGATCGAACCCGGGCCGCACGCATGCCAGACGAGCGTGCTACCACTTGAGCCACATCCCCAGCCCTCATTGGGCTCTCTTGTATTCTGGAGCAGGTCCTGTAGTGGGCAGGATTTAGTTTGCCCTATCTGTTGTATATCGCTGGATCCTCTCTACACATTTTTTCCTCAGTGTGAAAATGGATGAATGCAGAAAGTTATCAACAAGGGACTTGACTAGTAGCAAGTGTGATTAGGCCCATTTATCTGGGTAACTGTTGACTTTGCAAAGCAGTATCCCACCTCTGTGCGTCTCATCTTGCTTTGTGCAAAGATATGTAGGAGACACAGATGCTGTTAGATTCCTTTGCAGTTGGTAGACTTGAACCAACTTGTCTTATTTCTTTTTCTTTTCTGTTTTTTTTGTCTTTCTTTATTTTCGTGTGTGTGTGTGTGTGTGTGTTTACTGGGGATTGAACCCAGGCCTGAGCTACATCCCCAGTCCTTTTTATTTTGAGACAAAGTCTTTCTAATTTTCTGAGGGTCCTACTAAATATTTGAGGCTGGCCTTGAACTTACAATTCTCCTGCCTCCAGAATTACTGGGATTACATGTGTGTGCCACACCCCCAGACATTTTTATTTTTATTTTGAGAGCAGGTCTTGCTAAGTTGTTGAGGCTGGCCTCAAATTTGTGATCTTCCTGCTTCGGCCTCCCAAGTAGCTAGAATAAACCCAGTGGACTGAATGTTCATAAAGGAGCTTATCCATTCTGATCCGGATGGGTTGGTAGTCAGGAAAGATGGGATTTAGCTAGGCCTCTGGGACACACAAAACTACTCCAGGAAGCTACATGCACAAGAGCATTATGAGTGAGGAGTGAGGAGGATGTGTTTGGAGATTGTAGGCCATTTGGTATAGCCTCAATTCTGCATACCTGTCTTTCACTCATTTATTTATTCTCCATGCTCAGGACAAGGACAGCATCCAGCGAGTCCTACAGGCTGTGGATAAGGCCAACGGCTACTGTTTTGGGGTACAAGAGCAGCGAAGCTTGGAGGCCATGATGTCTGCCGCAGTGGGAGCTGACTTCCATTTCTCCTCGTATCCTTACTCCCTAGACTCACCTGCTTCCTGGCCACAGTTGGAGTATAAAGCATGGGGTGCAGGAATGGCCATGGGAGGTGCCATCACCACCCTGGTGGTGACCAGTTGGCTCTCTGGTGACTATCTTTCTTATGTGCAAAGGTTGGTCCCTTAGAATGCTTCAGGGTGGCTGTACTCAGAACAAAGGAGGATATTGACTGGAAATGTAGTAGCTACAGAGGCCTAAGAATGTAAGGGCATTTGCTCACTAGGGAAAAGTGCAAAGGGTTCAGTTTGCCTGGTGTGTTGCATGTGAAGGGGGAAGAGATGCCGGCATGAGGGAAAGTGGGCAGGACTTGCAGTGGAGGGCCTGAGTGTTCTGCTGGAGTGCGGCCTTCAGCTCAGGGCAGAGAGCCAGCGTTCAGTAAGTACTAAGAGTTGGACCCCCGAGTTTATGGCTTAGACAGTGGGATGTGCTAGTTAACTGGGATGAGGAGGAGGAGGATGGGTGGGTAGGGAGATGCACAGGTGTAATCCCAGCGACTTGGGAGGCTGAGGCAGGAGGGCTGCAAGTTTGAAGCAAGCCTGGGCAACTTAGTGAGACCCTGTCTTAAAATAAAAAAAATAAGGGCTAGGGATGTGGCTCAGTGGTCTAGCACCTGTGGATTCACTTCCTAGAATCCCCCCGCATACACACAAAAGGAGGGGGCAGGTTTCTCATTTGAAGGGATGAGAGCTGGCAGATGTGCTATTTAAGAGGGTCATTGGACATCTAGAGCTGTCTAAGAGACAAATCTTTGGAACTGGGTTATTGACCAGTAGGGGTGTCCCTCAGGTCACAGAGGCTATGGTCTGAGAGATTCAGCATCTACATAAGAAGCTGGAGACAAAGGGGGCTCCAGAGTCCTTGGGTACAGAGGAAAGTAATTCTAGCCAACACTTATTCAGGCCGTTTTACATGTAGGAAACAAAACTCCAAGGACAAATGAGTTATAAAATGATGGCAGTAAGATGGGCATGATACCACACACCAGTAAACCCAGATTCTTAGGAGGCTGAGGCTGAAGGAGTGCAAGTTCAAGCCCAGCTTTGGCAACATTGTGAGACCCTGCCTCGGAAAACTAATAAATTAATTATGGCAGTACAATGAGCAGGACCAAGGAGCTGCTTCACACATGCAGTCACTTTCTACAGCCAAGAAGAGATTTATCATTTTATTTGAGCCTCCATATGTTCTTTTCCTGGCAATGAAATGACAAATTTTATTGAGGACCTACTATATGCCAACCACAATACTAGGAACTTCATATTCACAGTCTCATTTGATCCTCACAACAGCTTTCAAGTGATATTTTACAGAGAAGAAAAAAGGAATGGCAAAAATCAGAATTTGAGAGGCTGGCTTGTAGCTCAGTGGTAGATTACTCACCTTGCATGTGGAAGGCACTGGGTTCGATCCTCAGCACCACATAAAAGTAAAATAAAGGCATTGTATCTATCTACAACTAAAAAAATACATATTAAAAAAAAATCAGGATTTGAACCTCTTCTCTCTGGCTCTGTAGCATGTGCCCTAACAAAGCTGGAAGGTTAGCGCTCTCTGGTCCTCTGATCTTCAGCTATGTGGGAAAGAAACAAATATAGACACATATACATCTGGAGGCTTTAGAGACTTCTCAGACCTAATTGGTCCCTTTTACCTGTGGCCTGAGACTTCACTTATGAGGAAAGAGGGGGATGGGAGGAGTCTGCTAGATATGGTTGGAGGGTGGGCCTCAGTAGAGGTTAAGTACCGCCCAGACCAGTCTTCCGTCCTGTGCCTACTGTCAGCCTTGACTCACCCTTCCCCAGCACGCTGGGCCTCCAAGAGAAGTACCTGGCACCCTCGGACCAGTCAGTGGAACAAGAAGCCATGCAGCTATAGCAACAAGCTGGGCCCTGATGCACAACCCAGCACTGGGGAAAGTGGAGGCTCCTTATAAGCAGCAGACAGCTCACAGGCTGCAGACCCAAGAGCAGGTCCTCCAGCTGGCAAAGGACTTCTGGACAAAAAGCCAGGCATGACAAAGAGCAGAGCACCTACAGTGCCCTCAGTGATGCCCTGGGCTCTGGGCCCTGCTGCACCAGAAGTACCACCAGCAGGCTGAACACTGGCTTTCCTTGGGTTTTGATGAAATGCACATAATAGAGTTTATTTTCTACTTTTTGTGGCTTTAAACTTTTCTTCAATCCTTCAGGCCCAGGGAATTGGGGCAGAACAAGAGACCCTCCAGAGGGTCATGTTTCTTCATACAGGTCAGTGTTTCCCCATAGTGCAGACTCTGCTGTACGAGAGGATTGACTCCTACTCTCCAGTCATGTGCTTTTGTCACTCTTCAGTTTTAACAGTGAACTTCACACTCAGACCTTCACAGGTGACATTTCCTAGCTAAACCTTATTTAATATTTTATTTTCGTTGTATTTATTTCATGATTTTGCTCTATTTTTGGCAAGTGTTAGCTTGTCAAAAGTTTGAAAGATTGTTTGCTTCAGATATGAAAAATGTATGCAAAGTGAGTTGTTTAAATAAAAATATTAGCCAGGCATAGTGGTGGTACACACCTGTAATTCCAGCAATTTGGGAAGCTGAGGCAGGAGGATTGCAAGTTTTAGGTCAGCCTCAGCAATTTAGCAAGACTGTCTTAAAAAAAAAAAAAGAAAAAAGTTCTGGGTGTGTAACTCAGTGCTAAAGTACCCCTGTGTTTAATCCCCAGTTATCCGCCTCTCCAAAAGAAAGAATTAAGTTGTTATGAGGGTGTGTAAAAATTAAGATGATTTGAAGCCAGGAAATACTGCTCTGTGCTTCCTTGACCATTCTTAATGCTGGATGGGAATGACATTCATATTTCCAACCAGGAGGTGGCACCCCAGACTTATTTTTGTGGTTGTAACCTGGCTGTTGGAGGGGACTCGGCTTAGGATGGGTTGTGCCAGCTGTCTCATTTGTATACACCTTCCAGCTGCTTAACATCTGTGAAGAATTTGACAGTTTATGAAGTGCCTCCACACACATCCTCAGGTGGTTATCACCACAACCCCTGGAGATTGACAAAGCAGGGACTGTCACTAAAGCATTACCCATTTTAGAAGGGGAAAACAGATGAGGAGTTGAAACTTAAGTCAGCCTTGCTGTTTCCCAATTTTTTGAATTGTGTGTGTCTCTCCTTTGCTATTGATAGTTAACAGCCTTTGAACTGGAATATATCTCAGTGATAGAACACTTGCCTAGCATGTGTGAAGCCCCATGTTCAATCCCCAGACTTCAAAGGGGGTGGATTAGATAAGCTCTTAACCCACAGTATTTGTGGCCAAACATGAGAAAGAATTTAGGCATCTCTAAATGTTTTAAGACTACTAAATCATAAATTGAGGAGAAAGGTCGCTGGTGGTTTGAACAGTTGGATAATTCAGTTTAGGAAAATCTATTCTGAATCAGCATTAAAACAGGCACTGGCCCAGCATGGTGGCACACACCTATGATCCCAGTGGCTCGGGAAGCTGAGGCAGGAGGATCACAAGTTCAAAGCCAGCCTTAGCGAAAGAGAGATGCTAAGCAACTCAGTGAGACCCTGTCTCAATATAAAACAGGGCTGGGGATCTGGCTCAGTGGTCGAGAGCCCCTGAGTTCAATCCCTGATACCTAAAAAAAAACAGGCAACTGATCTTTGCTTCCCAATTTTGGCACCTGGAGCTGAAAGCAGAAGAGTGGGGGGCTATGAGGAGGCTCCTGTAGCTGGAACAGTATGAAAGCAGACGACCTCAGCTCCCACGCTGGGCTATAGAGGGGATAATAACTGGGTGCTCCCTCCCTAGCCTCTTTCATCTGAGGAGTTCAAAGCACCTTACCTCCATTAACACCCTGCACAGTAGGTGGGAGTACCCACAGAATAAGTCAGGGAAACTGAGGCCAGGAGGCACAGCCTGGGGCTGACTGTGAGTCACCTGTAGGGCCTGGAGCCCAGGAATCCTGACGCCCAGGCTGCTGGACAAGTCCTTCATCAGGGTGTGAGGTGGGTGCTGTGTTTTTTAAACAGTATCAATAGCTGTGGTCATGGGTTTTAATGCTTACCCATCAGAGGCTCCGACTCCCACCAAAACAAGTCAGGTGTCGGGGCTGGAGCGTGTCATTTACAACTTTATGGCCTCATATCCAAGAACCCTATGCATTTATTCTCTCTAGTCATGGAGTAGAGATGGATGGAAATAATCCAGAACCTTATTTTCAGGCCTCAATTTTTTTTTTCCCCCCTCAATAAATGTAGTTCCTGGGCTGGGGATGTGGCTCAAGTGGTAGTGCACTCGCCTGGCATGTGTGCCGCTCGGTTCAATCCTCAGCACCACATACAAACAAAGATGTTGTGTCCGCCGAAAACTAAACAATAAATATTTAAATTCTCTTTCTCTCTCTAAAAAAAAAAAAAAAAATGTAGTTCCTGGTGGTTGGGGAGAGGGGCTCACTGGTACAGTGCTTGCCTAGTACATGTGAGGCACTAGGCTCCATTCTCAGAACCATATAAATAAGTAAATAAATAAGAATAAATAAAGGTCGACAACTAAAAAAAAAAAATTTTAATGAAAATAAATATAGTCTCCAAGCAAAATGATTTTCATTTCCTTGTGCATGCACTGAGGTGATGGCATAGGGAAAGCACAGTATAAAGAGAGAGATGTCTGTGAGGCTCATTCAATATGAAATGGGCAGGAAAGGACCATGTTCCAATGTGGCTGACACACAGCAGTCAACCTTATGACTATTTTTTTTTTTCTTTCCAGATAAAATAACTTGGAAAATGAAAAAAGAAGTAAGTCACCCACAATCCTATTTCAGAAATAATCATTAGCATTTATAATTAATAATAAATTTTTTTCCTTTTCCTTTTTTTGGGGGGCAGGGTAAGTGAATTGAACCCAGAGATACCCTACCATTGAACTATATCCCCAGCCCTTTTTATTTTTTATTTGAGACAGAATTTGGCTAAGTTGTGGAGGCTGGCCCGGAACTTGCCATCCTTCTGCCTTGGCCTCCCAAGTAGCTTAGCCCAGCCAATAGTAAATTTCTGATTCAGACGTATTCTTTCAATCTTATTTTTCTCTACATAAGGGTGATACCATTTATATCACTGGGATATTTTATAATTGCCTTGTTTGCTTGCTTGTTTTGGTACTGGGAGTAAAATCCAGGGCCTTGTGCAAGCTGAGGCGAGTGCTCTGCTCCTGAGCTACATCCCCAGATCTTTTTATTTTGAGATAGGGTCTTGCTAAGTTGCCCAGGCTGACCTGGGATTTGTGGTCCTCCTGCCTCAGTTTCCAGAGTACCTGGGATTGCCGAACCCAGTTGTATCCCACTGTTTTCAGTTACACTATTCCATGTAATTAAAAAATATATAAAAACCTTTCTAATGTGTACATAATAACATTTGGTGGTATGGCTATAACCTTGTTTACCTATCCAGACTCCCATGGTTAGCCTATAAGTCACTACCAAGTACTATGGCTAATTAAGAAGTATTCCCCCAAAGGATTATGTGTTGAAGGCCTGATCCCCAATGCAGCGATGTTCAGAGGTGGGCCTTTGGGAAGTGACTGGATTATGAGGGCTCTGATCTTATCTGTGGATTGATCCATTTATGGCTTCATAATTTAAATGGACTTTTGGGAGATGATGAAAACCATAGGAGTTGGGACCTAATTGAAGAGACTGGGTTCTTGGGGATGTGGTTGTCCACAGGCCCCCTTCTTCTTTCTCTCTGCTTCCTGACTACCATGAGGTGAACAGCTTTGCTCTGCCACACCCTCTGCCATGGTGAACTGCCTCATCACAGGCCCAGGAACAGTGGAGCCAGCCAACCATTGACTGAAACCATAAGCCAAAATAGATCTTTCCTTTAAGTTGATTTTTCAGGTATTTTGTCACAGCAATGAAAAACTAATACACCAAGCTTTTGTAATGGAAAATAGTGCTGTGATTAACATTTTTGTACCCTAATCTTTGTCTGAGTCTCTGATTTTTAACTCAAGTGAAATAGCTCACATATCCCAGGTTCTGGATTCATATTACTGAAATCCTTCCTAAGAGAGTGCTACTTTAGGGCTGGGGTTGTGGCTCAGTGGTAGCGTGCTCACCTAGCACGTGCAAGGCCCTGAGTTCCATTCTCAGCACCACATAAGTAAACAAAATAAAGATATTGTGTCCAACTACAACTAAAAAAATAAATATTAAAAGAAAAAGAGAGTGCCACTTTATGTCTTACTGAGTCATTCTTCCTGATATCTCTACTGGCAATTACCATTAGGATCTGTGCATTTCTTGACTCTGAAGTGGAGACTCCAATACTTGGAACACAGTGTGAAATTTGGAAGAACTCACTAGGGACCACAGATCATTGGTTCCCAGCCTAACAAAGAGGCTTAAGAGGGAGGGAGCCCTACAGCCCACAGTGCTGAAACATACCCAGTCTGTATGAGTTAGCAAAATGCTCACCAACAGCTGGCTCACGATGAGAAGTTTGATTCCATCAGGATCTGTAGGAAGAAGAAAGGGAAGGTAGATTTGAGGGATTTTCTGTCCTGTCTCAAGAATCCTGAGAGGGAGCCAGGTGTGGTAATATAAACCTATAAGCCTAGCCACTTGGGAGGCTGAAACACAAGGATCACAAATTTGAGGCCAGCCTGGGCAACTTAGAAGACCCTGTCTCAAAATTAAAAATTAAATGGCCAGGTGTGGCAGTGCACTCCTGTAATCCCAGCAATTTGGGAGATTGAGGCAGGAGGATTTCAAGTTTCAAAGCCAGCTTCAGCAACTTAACAGGGCCCTCAGCAGGACCCTGTCTCAAAATATAAAAAAGAGCTGGGGATGTGGCTCAGTGGTTGCATACCCCTGAGTTCAATCCCCAGTACCAAAAAACCCCAAAAAGGGTTGGGGATATAGCTCAGAGTGCCCCTGTGTTCAATGCCACCAAAAAAAAAAAAAAAATCCTGAGAGGGTGGGGGTGACTTTAGACAGACATACCCAACACTATTAAGTCTCCTACGGATCCCTCCTCTCCTTTACCTTCTCTTTTCTCTTACCCCTGCTACTGAGCCCTGACCCAACCTGATCTGGGCTGCCCACTCCCTCTTCTTCTCCTGTTTAGAAAAGAGAACCCCAGATTAGTGTACATCTGCTGTGGCTTCATGCCTACTGAGGATAAGGGAAAACACATGTCTCATTTCCCACCCATTGTATCCCTTCTTTTCCTGCCAGGGAACTAGCTCCAGACAGTTTCAGAGGCCCAAGTGTTCAGGTTGGCTAAGACTGACGGGCTCTGGATGAGCTGGGCATTTGACGCCTGTGAGGTTAAAAAAAGTTGAGTACTGGGGCTGGGGATGTGGCTCAAGTGGTAGCGCGCTGGCCTGGTATGTGCGAGGCACTAGGTTCGATCCTCAGCACCACATAAAAATAAATAAAGATGTTATGTCCACCTCAAACAAAAATATATATATATATAAAATTTGAGTACTAATAAGATGCTCTAGTGAGAATACACAGCAAGGTTTTAGTTTTAGTTTCAGTTTTACCCTCCTCATTCCAAAAACCTGAAGCAGATATGAAGGAGGGAAAGAAGAAACCCCTTATAAATCATCCCAAATAGAGCTGGGCATGGTGGCACAAGCTTGTAGTCCCAGCTACTTGGGAGGCTGAAGTGGGAGGATTGGTTGAGCCTGAGTTCAAAGACAGTCTGGGCAACACAGCCAGACCCTGTTGCTGTCTCGTTCCCCGCCCCACCCCAATACTGGGGATTGAACCCAGGGTACTTCACCACCAAGTCACATCCCCAGCCCCTTTTATTTTGAGACAGGGTCTCACTAAGTTGCTTAGGGTCTTGCTTAGTTGCTGAGGCTGGCCTTGAACTTTAAATCCTCTTGCCTCAGTCTCCCAAGTCACTAGGAGTTGTAAGTACGCACCCAGCTCAGACCATGTCTTTAAATTTTTTAAAATAAAATTTTAAAATCCCAAGTAAATATCAGGTCCTAAGCAACATGCTTGCTATGTAAATTTAGCTTCAAGAAATATCTCCTGGTGCTTCCCTTTGCACTGGGTCATGACCTCTGAATTCTTCCAGTCTTTTAATTCTGGCACCTCCACACTGCTTTGTGGAGTTACAGAAACAGCAAAGGAGGGAGATTGGGATTTGAGAAAGATTTCCCCCAATTTGTAAGTCATACCAGAGGTCACATAATCTATTTTGAGCTAAAATTCAGTCCCCACTGTAGTCAAACAAGGAGATTGAAGCTTCTCTCTGGAAAATAAAAGAGAAAATGTGCCTGCCTTCCTACCATCTGCCTCCTTCCCCTTTTCCTTTCCTTCTTTCCATTCTTCCCTTACAATAAACATTTATTGGCTACCATAATCTGATTTTTAAATGCAGTACCACTTACAGATTAGAAGACTCCGTGCTTTTAAGAGTCCAGGATTTCTCTAATCTCTAGACAAAGAGTTACAATTCCCAGAGCTGTAAGAAGATTGGGTGGAGATGAGAAATGAATCATCCTCTGGCACCCCCAGGGTGACATACCTGTTTACTGCCCCCACAGACATTCCTGGCTTCTGATTCAATGAGTAGGTGAGGCTGGGGGGGGGGGTGGACGGGTATCCTAAGGGGAGGGGAACCTGCCCTCAGAAACCTGCCTTCTCTACCCCAAACAAAGCAGGGATGTGGAGTGTGTGGGGTGGGCCCTGTGAATAGAGTGAAGAATTTAAAGGAATAAGGAATAGAACCAGGTCAAGGAAATGTTAACTTGGTGAGTGAGCCAGAAAACTGGTCCACTTTACAATCATTTAAGACAATTTCTTTCTGCCAAGCTCTGGAGTGGTCAGATTGAGAGTAGAGTAAGAAAAAGGCTTTCTTGTTTCTTGGAAAGTCCAAACAGAAACAGAGTATCACAGCACAATGTGGTTCTTTTCAAACTTATTTTTAACTCATGAAACTCCAATATACAAAACAGACATATGTGTGGCTATTTTAGCCGAAGTTGTGTGAAAATAGGAAACCCAGACAACCTGTGCTTCTATCCCATGGCAGCTTCTAGGGAGCTCTGTAAACACAGTTTGAAAATAACTGTAGTTGCTTAAAGATCGTGAGGCTTGAAGTCAGCTCCTCTCCTACTCTTAACACATAAGCAGTTTTATGACCTTAGTTATTAGGTGATTTAGCTGCTCTGAGCCTCAGTCTCTGCATATGCAAAGGAAACATGGTAATATGCATTGCTGTGAGGATTAAGGTATGAAACTACTTAGCACATATAAGTGATGTGAGCTGTACTCTGATCTCTAGTCAAGAGCTGGAGAGGGGCACTAATGGTCAGAAGAGCAATCTTGGTGCAAACATCTGAAATAAGTTTTCTTAAAAAACAAGGGATATTTGGATATTGTGTGTGTGTGTGTGTGAGAGAGAGAGAGAGAGAGAGAGAGAGAGAGCGCAATGGGGAGGAGTACCTTGCTTTTCTGGAAGGAACCACAGTGGCCTGCCTGACCTAGTGACTTGGCCTTACCTGAGGTAACTGCTTTGTTCTGAGAAGGCAGTAGTACCTTTGCTAGAGAATTTTATATTGCAAATTTTCCCTGTTACTACTCAAATTCTTAGGAGGGAAATCTTCATAAGCCCTGGGTCTCCATTTCCTGGAAGGATAATCTGGCAGTGTAGAAAGGATAGGACTGGGGTTGCTTGAATCTTCGTGAGCCTGGTCTCTGTCTAGACAGCCCTGTCTCATCTTAGGACCAGCCGTATCTCTTTTTCCAGAATAGAGAATCTGGCACTAACCTCACTCCAGGCATTTTTAAGAGGGTTTTAAACTCAGGTTCTGTCTTGCTGGAGTCACTGTGGGAAAAAAGAAATAATAAGACACACCATTTTTAGGGAACTCTATGAGAGAAATAAACCCAGGATATAGCCGCAAACTCACAGGTAGAATCAGATAGAAATGAAATTATAATTAAATAAATGCACCTATGTAAATGTAAGGGGTTAGGGGCTGAGGGTGTAGCTCAATTGTAGAGCACTTGCCTCATATGCATGAGGCCCTGAGTTCAAGTTTCAGCACAGTAATAAATACATAAATAAGTAATAATAAATAAAAATGGTAAAAACAGCATATCTTATCTCTGTTTATATGTTAACAGGAAAGGGAAGGTGGCTAGTCAATTTTGTGTGTGTGTGTGTGTGTGTGTGTGTATGTGTGTATCAGGGATTGAACTCAGGGGCATTCAACCACTGAGCCACATCCCCAGTACTATATTGTATTTTATTTAGAGACAGGGTCTCACTGAGTTGCTTAGCACTTCACTTTTTGTTGAGGCTGTCTTTGAACTTGTGATCCTCCTGTCTCAGCCTCCCAAGCTGTTGGGATTACAAGCGTGTGCCACTGCGCCTGGCCAGCTGGTCAAATTTTGATTTAGGAGTTGAGGTTGCTCAGTGATAGAGCACTCGCCTAGCATGTGCGAGAGCGTGGGTTCGATCCTCAGCACCACATAAAAATAAATAAATAATATAAAGGTATTGTGTCCAACTACAACTAAAGAAAAAATAAAAATATTTAAAAAATTTTTTTGACTTAATGTGACTTTGAAATTTGGAAAAGGTTAAAAAAATGATCAAGTGAAAGTAGTGGATAGCCACCATGAAATTTCAAAAGGAACTTGGCATTTTTATCTGTTTTGCCTTTTGAGACAGATTTTTAAAAAATATCCTTGCTGGGGATTGAGCCCAGGGATTTTCACATAGTAGGCAAGCACTCTACACAAGCTATACATTTAGCCTCTGGATAGACTTTTCAATCGAGATATAATTGACATACCATAAATTTCACCATTCTTCAGTGTTCAGCTCAGTTCATATTCACAAAGTTGTGCAACTTCACAGTATTTAAAATTAGAACATTTTATCACCCCCAAAGAAACCCTGTATTGCTGGGCACAGTGGTGCATGCCTGTAATCGTTGCCACTCAGGAGGCTGGGGCAGTAGGAGGATCACAAGTTCCAGATCACCCTCAGTAATTTAGTGAGGCCCTAAGCAACCTAGTGAGATCTGGTCTCAAAAATCTAAAAATAAAAATAAAAAGGTCTGGGTTCATGGCTCAGTGATAAAGCACCCTAGGGATCAATCCCCAGTACCAAACCAAACAAAAACCACCCTGTACCTATTAGCAGTGGGACCAAAATTTTTATTTATTTATTTATTGGTACCAGGAGTCAAACCCAGGGGTGCTTTACCATTAAGCTACATCCCCAGCCCTTTTTATTTTTTTAAATTTTAAAACAGGGTCTCTCTAAGGCATAAGAGCTTTGCTAAATTGCTGAGGCTAGTCTTGAACTTGTGATCCTCTTGCTTTAACCTCCTAAATGGCTGGGATTTCAGGCATGTGCCATTATGCCTGACTTGAAATTTTCAAAATGTCAAACATAGACCAGGAAAAGAAGGCAGTAAATCTTACTTTTGGTTTGATTAGGGTTTTGGTGGTGTTTAAATATGTCACAGACAAAAAGGTCTGACATCATTACAGTACCTCAACCAAGTAGTATGTAGCCATAAGTGTCTGATATGGTAATCCACTGCATCTGCTTTTGAAATTCTTCAACAGCAACACACAACCTTAGGACAGCTCTTTTCTCATTTCTTTTTTCTTTTCTTTCTTTCTTTTTTTTTTTGGACCAGAGCTGCTGGGATTACAGGTGTGCTCCACCGCACCCAGCATCATCTCTTCCCATATGAGTGGTCAGGAAACAAGAGGCAAAAGTCAGAGGTGGAGAGAAAAGAAGAAAGAGTTCCTTTCCCAGGACCTACCCCATTAAGAGAAAGTCACCAGACCTGTCTGATCAGAGAAATCAGGTCACCTCCAGAGCTGAGAGGAGTCACCTGCCCTAGCACAGAGTGTCTGTCAGGTTTGGAACCTTGAAACCCAACACACCACCAGGAAAGGAGGGGAGATAATAGGGAATCCAAAAGGCATCAGAATGTCCTGAAGCATCCCCTGTAGGATTAGGAACTGTGACAAGAGCCCTTCAGTTTTAAGTCCCATGAATGTGGCCAAATTTGGACTCTGGGGAACTTGATGAGGCTGGACTGAGTTCCCTCATTCTGCCAGGTGGAGGAGTGAAGCCTGCTGTCAGGCCTGCCTTTCTGGGGGACCCAGCAAACAAGCAAGCAAGCAGTCAGTTTTGGATTAAAACTGCTCTTCAGTGCTGGTCCTGGATGATTATTCTGCTTTGGGCCCAGAATGCTGGAGGAAACCCTAGATTCATTTATTCTAGAAGGATTAATAGCTAACATTTGTTGAGCACATACCCTGAGCTATTTACATGCATTTCTTTTCTCAAACTTCACAGCAACTCTAAGAGGAAAGCACTGTTTTTGTTTTGTACCAGGGATTGAACTCAGGGGCACTCAACCACTGAGCACATCCCCAGTCCTATTTTGTATTTTATTTAGAGTCAGCCTCTCACTGAGTTGCTAAGTGCCTCACCATTGCTGAGGCTGGCTTTGAACTTGCTATCTTTCTGATTCAGCCTCCAGAGAGGGCCAATGAGGGCCAAAAGGCAAACAAGGTCACCAGGCTTGGGCAAGGCGAGATGGGAACCAAACCCAGGCAGTTTCACTCCAGAAGCCCACGTTTTCACTTTTATCATGTGGAGAGCCTTTAGTTCAAGCCTCTTATGGTACAGAAGGGAAACTGAGGCCCACATAAGTATACTGCCTTTTCCAAAGTGGCAAAGCCAATCAGAGCAGAATGCAAGTCTCTAGGCGACCGGTTCAGAGATGCCTCTCAAGTGTAGTGGGAGCGACCAGGTGATTTGTTCCAGCCCACCCTGCTACCCAGCCTGGCCCAGGCACCGCCAGGTGAGCGGATGACTCAAAGGGCGGGGACTACGTTTTGCGCACAGCCTCGCCCGGTCCCGCTGCTCTGAGGAAGCCGAGCTCTCGGCCCAGGCGGGTAGTAACTTGTCTGAGTGAAACCGGGAAAGCGCCGCCCTGGGCGCTTGGCGGGCGGCTGGGAAGTCGCTCCGTCAGTCAGTTCGTCCAGCGTCTGCGGAGCAGGATCCGCGGCTGCAGCACTTGCTGCAAGTGCGCTGCGGCTCACTCCCGGGTTGGCCAGGCGCGTCCCGGGGGCGGTACCATGGGTAGATCCCTCCTGCGATTGGTGGGAGCGACCCCAGGCCCCGCCTCCAGTCTCCGGCCGGGACCGAGGGTCGGAGCTCCGCTGCCGCGGAGCGCGGCTTGTTGTTACCTGCTCGGGTAGGAGGCCAGGGTTAGGCTGGCCGGGCTGCCCGCGGCCCTTCCTACCCAAGTAGCGCCTGCTCCCCGCCCGCGCATCTCCTTTTGTCCCCATCTCCATACGCTGGGGTGGGGGTCGTTCCCTTCTTAGGTCTAGGTTTTTAATGCCTCAGATCGTGCACCCCTTGGCTCAGATCTGAGCATTTGATGGAACTGTTTGCCGCTTTCTTGTCTGGGGTACTTAGTGCCACTCAGTGAAGCATATCCCTGCGGCGCTGTCCTCACACCTCGCACCTGAGACCTCACTGGTTTCCGGCTCCCCCAGATCCGAGCTTTTCTTTCCCCTGCCCCGCAGCACCCATTCATCTTCTCAGCCGGGCAGAGGAGCCTCAGTAGCTCTCACCTGACTCTCCCAGGACCGGACCAGTCTGGGGCCCCTCTGTCAGAGAGAGCTGGACCCCCGCCTCTCACCTATATTCACCAGCCCCACGGGGAGCCAGCCCCAGGGGAGGTCAGGCCCCAATCCAGAAGTCCAAAGTCATTCCCTCTCCCAGCCCATGGCCAATGACTGGAAAAGACAGAAGGAGTGTCACAGGAACTTTATTGAGAGGAAACAGGGTCACACCCAGCAGACATGCTTTCCCTGATTCTCTCTCGCTCTCGATCTCAGTCTCTCTCTCTCTCTCTTCTCTCTCTCTCTCTCTCATCTCCAGCCTCTGCCACACAGTCCATTCTCAGCCACCAGGGGTGGGACACTCCTCAATTCCTAATAGACAGCAGGAGGGTGGGTAGCCCAGTCAGGGGCAGAGACGGGAGGAAAGGGGGTGCAGAGAGCAGGGGTGAGTGGGACCACCTGCCGTTAGGAGCACCTGACAGCTGCATGCAGAGTGGGATCCCCAGCCCAGGGTGGGCTCAGCTCCACTGCTCCCCTCCAAGGCTTTCGGAGTTGGGGCAGAGCATTGGGAAGGGTCTGGGAAGGCGGGGCCTCCCGCCCCATACTAGTCCTCTTGAAGGGCTGGGGACTGGAGGGCAGGGCTGCAGGTGGGTGAGGGGCAGGCTCAGCTCTGGGGCTCCTCAGGAGCCTCCCCACCCTCTTCCCCTGCGTTGTCGGCTGTCCAGAGGGTCAAGTTGTCTCGCAGCAGCTGCATGATGAGGGTGCTGTCTTTGTAGGAGTCCTCGCTGAGGGTGTGCAGGTCAGCCATGGCCTCATCAAAAGTGGTCTTGGCCAGCGTGATGGCTTCCTCGGGGCTGTTGGCAATCTCGTAGTGGAAGACGGAAAAGTTCAGGGCCAGGCCCAGACGGATGGGGTTGGTGGGCGGCATCTCCTTCTTGCTGATGTCCATGGCCTCCTGGTAGGCTGACCGGGCAGAGTCGATGATGCGCTTCTTGTCGTCACCAGTGGCCACCTCGGCTAGGTAGCGGTAGTAGTCGCCCTTCATCTTCAGGTAGAAAACCCGGCTCTCCGCCTCCCCGGCCTCCTTGATAAGGTGGGAGTCCAGCAGGCCCAGCACGGTGTCGCACACACCCCGGAGCTCGGTCTCCACCTTCTCCCGGTACTCTCTCACCTCGGGGCCCTTCTCTTCCGAGCCTTCCTCGTTGCTCTTCTGCTCGATGCTGGACAGGACCCTCCAGGCAGCCCTCTGGCCGCCTACCACGTTCTTGTAGGCCACAGAGAGCAGGTTTCTCTCTTCACAGGAGAGCTCCTCACCCTTTTCCACGGCGCCCTTCATGAAGGCTGCCATGTCCTCATAGCGTTCAGCCTGCTCTGCCAGCTTGGCCTTCTGGATCAGACTGGCTCTCTCCATGGCTCTGGGGACAGACAGACTGGCGGCGAGTTAACTGGCTGCCTTGGGACCAATGCTGGACTCTGTGCCTCTCCGACTCTCGGTCTGCCTTTTGGCTGGGTGGCCTGGCCCAGGGTAGGGTGGGGAGGAGCAGGGGCGGGACTGGGGCCCAGGACCTGCCTCCTTCTCCTCTTCTCCCCACACCCTTTCCGGCTCTTCCTTAAAGGTAAAAGGGCTGGGATGTGTGAGTGAGTCATCAGGACAGTCAGGAGAAAAGTAGGTGTGGGCTCCACCAGGGCAGGCACCTATGGGGGCTCCAGGCTGCCTCCTGCTGTTCAGGGTTGCAATGCAAGGGTACCCACATTAGGAAGTGGCCTGGATTCCCCAATCAGATTCTCCTTCCCAGCACCCTTTTAGGGGTAAGAATGGCTTCAGCTACCTGGCTACTTCAGCCTAGACAGAGTCCAGCAAGCCAGGAGCAGCAGAATGTGGATCCTTCCTTGGTTCAGGCTATATAGCTCATGTTTCCATAGAATCATAGTTTCCCAAGCACTTTCAAATCCCTGATCTAACTTAATTCCCATTATGTCTATGTGCATAGGTCCATGGAGATGGGAACACTAAGTCTCAGAGAGGGGCGAAATCTGCCCAAGGTCACACAGCTACCAGCTTCTTATATTGCTTCCCTCAACACCTTTCTTCCAGGCTTCTTCCTGAGTCTACCTAAACATCATTCCATCCCCTGGTCCTCATTCTCTCTCAAGGTCCCCTCTGAGCTCCTAGAATGCATAGGTAGGAGCTTTCAGGTTGCCACTTAATGAAGAGTTTAACAAGTGGCCTCTGACGCTCCAGCCCAGCCTTTGTAATTAGTCACCCAGTAAGTTCCTTCAACACCTTCCCCATCACAGCACAATTTTCCCTTTCAAGTTGGTGGCCTGTTGTCACTTGTCTGAGGACTTACCCTCTGGCTCTCCATGCCAGGTCACCTGCCCCTTGAAGCTGCCTACTATCATGTATCAGCTGGGCTCACCAAGGGTGGGGGCCCAGCTGGTTGGCTGTCCCATTTTCCTGTCTGACTCAGACTGCCTTCTGTCAGAGGCTGGGAAGCAGGCCACCAAGGTGCTCAGTCCAGTTTGATCCCCCTGGGGGGGAACGCTAGCAACCTGGGGAGAGACGGGGCTGAGGCAAGGGAGATGGCTACAACACATATCATTTTGTTTTATGGGGCGGCAGTTTGAGCTGAGTGATGTCTCCCCCAAACTTGTCTTCCAGAAGTTTCCCTGTTCCTTCTCTTTGACCATGGCCCTATCTCTGACCCCTTGAAAGAGGCCTCAGAGATGGAGATTCCTCTGTTGCCAACCTTCTGTCGCTGCTAGTTGAAGAGAGGGGGGTGTCCTGTCTTCAAGTTTCATCAAGAATCAACTAAGAGTGCTGGCTCTGGGCCCATGAGGGTGGCTTCCTGCTTTTCTACCCTGCCCTACCCAAAGCTCAGAATGGCTCAGAGATGATACTCCCCTCTGGGATTCAGCTAGTTTGATCCTTGACTTGGGACCATTTCACAGGCCTGTGTCTCCCCCAGCTCCCCTGAGTATCTGAGCACTCTCTTTGCCCACTGGAGGCCCAGAACTCTGAAGAACTGAAGTTGAGATCTGCCTCTTTGCCACAAGAAAAAGTAAGGACTTATGTGGGCTAATATTGTAGGGTTTAAAAGAAAGCAGAAGGGATTTTAGGCCTGACATCCTGAAGGCTTTGCTCTCATCAGAGCACTGACAGAAAATGATGGAAAGTAGTTACATTAGAATATCACTTATAGAGAGTGTCTTTAGGTAGAGAGACTCCCCGACTTTTTTTTTCCCATCATCTCCAACTTATTAATATGCCTTGTTTTCCACGAGACAGAGTAACCTGTATCTTTAGAATCAACTGCCTGAGTTCAGTTCTTACAAGTCGTGGTAACCTTGGCCAAGTGACAACCTCTGTAAGCCTCAGGTCCTGTAGGTGTAAAGTGAATGGTCACAGCCCCTCAGCACTGCCTCCTCTCTCCATCTAGGCCACACCTCTGGTCTCAGCAGGCCCTGGGCCCTCAAGGACCTTCTTTTGCACTAGTCATCGATCCTGGGCTTCCCTAAGTCCTGGGGGAAACCTAGGGATCCCAAGACAATGGGAGCCTGGTAGGCCTAGGAATTTCAGAGTTTCTCCTAAATCAAGGAGGAATTTTCTTCCCACCACTTCAGCCAGGGGGCCTGGCTCATATCACAGGTTCCATGCCTTCAGCATACCCAAGCAGAGGAAAGGAAGCCCTCTCATCCCCCTTCTCCTCTGTTGAGGCTCCAGGATGAAACTGGGAGTCAGGCTGCCTGACACCTCCTGCCAGCTCTGGCCTGTTGATCCTGACTCAGTTCCTGTCTGTTACCTCCTTTTGCCTCAGGCTTCCATTTCCCAAGTCCAGGAGCCCAGGCGGGCAGGAGGCAGCAGGCCCTGGCAGGGCACAAAGCTCCACATCAGCTGCCTGAGTCAGCAGGACAGGAGCTGGGGCTGCAGCCCAAGGGGGGCCTTCCTCATTCTGCCTGCCACCTTCCCACCCTCCTGGAGCATCCCCAGGCCCATATTCAACCAGTCCTTTCTTAGCTGGCTTTGAAGTAATAGGCTTTGAAGAGCTGTGCTAGAGAGAAAGCAGCAGCCAGTTGGTATCTATCTTCACCGAGAAAAGAGATGGGGTTTTCTGTTTGCAACTAGGGGGACTTTGGCTAGCTTCCAGAAAGACCTTCAAAGTAAATTTCTCTGTTTTTGAAATGATCAAACTAAACAAGTGATCAGAGAAGGCTCTAGTACCTTCTCTTCCTGCTTAGTTGTGAATAAGAGTCCAGTTATGTAGGTAAGAGCTCTCTCTACTAGTTGCTTTCAGGAATGGACCCTAGATTACTTTTAAGTGATTCGGCCATTCTCTTCAAGGTGCTATGGCTCAGAGTACCCCACATCTCCAGTCTGGTCTAGGAGATAGTGTGGAATTTATGGAGAGAGACTGGAATGAGGTCAGGGTGTTGGACTGCATTCCAGCTCTGTTATAAGGTCTTAGCAGGTCCGTTCCTGCCCCTGGGCTTCAACTTTCCCATCAGTTCAAGGAGGCTGGCCCATACCACCTCCAAACCCCCGCAGAGTTTAGGGCTTCTCCAAGATTTCATCCATTCCTGGGGTATGCAGAAGGGTTAGCAGTTGGGGCAGAGACCAGGTTCCAAACTTGGATTTGCTGCTCTGTTAGCTGGATGACCTTAGGCAGCTGCTGCACCTTCCTGGAGTCTCAATTCCCTCACCTGTATAAAGGCTGACATCAGCTGGGTGCGGGTGGTATGCACCTATAATCCTAACTACTTGGAAGGCTGAGGCAGGTGGATCGAAAAGTTCGAGGCCAGCCTTAGCAACTTAGTGATATCCTGTCTCAAAATGAAAAGTAAAATAAGGACTGCGGATGTAGCTCAGTGGTAAAACATCCCTGGGTTCCATCCCTAGTTCCAAAGATAAACAAAACAAAAGCTGACATCTTCTTGGGTTAAGGTGAGAAAATGGACCTGGAACTTGGCAAGCCCTTGCTAAATGGCAGCAGTAATTAGATTTTTTATTTAATCTTTTTGGTACTGAGGATTGAACCCAGGAGCGCTTTACCACAAAGCTCCACCGAGAGCCCTTATTTTACTTTTTATTTTGACATAGGGCCTTGATAAGTTGCAGCTGAGGCTGGCCTTGAACTTGAGATCCTCCTCCTGCCTCAGCCTCTGGAGTTGCTGGGATTACAGGCCTGTGCCACCACACCTGGTTTTTAGTTAATTAGTTTTTAGCTCCTGGTACAGTGTGCATGCCTGTGTGTCTCCATGTGGGATGGCAGCTGGGGAGAGGAAGGTTTCATGAGACTGTTACCCTGGGCTGGGCCCAGTTCAGGGGGTGTGGATCACAGACTGGAGTTAACCCCTGTGTTGGTCTGGGCTGGGCCTTTCAGAGTTCAGAGGTCAGCTAAAGCTCCAAGGTCTCTGGAATTGTGATGAGTTCTGGGGGGGACAGTGCAGAGGCTTTAGGCCACTTTCCCACTTCCCTCATGGTTGTGTGGTGTTCCCTTTAACTCTCCTTAGCAGAGGTGACATGTTGGAGCAAAGCTGGGAGTGAGGGTCAGCCATGCTTGCATACCACCATGGACCCGGCTGCAGACCCCAAAGTAAAAAGTGGCACCAGTCAAGGGTACAGCAAGAAGAGGGGAATCTTTATTTTGGTTATAAAAGGTCGCAGACAAGCAGCCCCCAGCCCTGGGCTCAGCTGATTTTCCCACACCTGGCCTGGTTTCCTTTAGGTCTTCTAAGGAAGATGGCGTTGTGCAGAGCCAGCTCCATCCCTCAGCGCTTGGGGCAAAGGATATAGGCTCCTTGCATCCTACCTACTGGGGGAGGGGATGGGGCTGTGGGAACAGTGTCAATCTGGTTGTGCTTAGAACAGTCACCAAACTTGTTCAGCAGCGTCATCAACACCCCAGACGGCTCCTTAAGAAACCTGCTCAGCTTGACTATGGCTATGCCTGATTTGGGGGGTGAGGGCTGTAAGGCAAGATTCCTGAAGAGTCTTGACACTTCACAAATCTGGGGAAGGGGAAGGAAGGGGAGGAGGGTGGGAGAGTTTCAGCATCATGTTACAGGTATTGTGCTGACAGCTGCATTATGGCTTCCTACACTCTGGCCAGCATGGGGTGGGGCAAAGAGGCCAACCCCGGTCCCCTCTTGAGGGCCCTAGAGAGCACACATTGTAGGGCAGGCGGGGGCAGAGCCTATAGGCACAGATGGTGGCAGATGGGCCACAGGTTAGGCAGGTGGAGGTGCCGGGTGCCTGGCTCCCCCCAGGCCACTCCTGGAGAGGCAGAGAGCAGCGGTCCTCAGGAGGTCCTTAAGCCCCTGCACACACTGGAGATCCCAGGCAGGATGGCAAAGAAGGAGAAGAGAGAGGGTTAGCAGGGGATGGGAGGAGAGAGGTGACCTAAGGGGCCCACAGTGGGGACAGGGTCTGCCACAGTGCCTGCCTTTCCATTAGAGAAGGGCCAGGGCTTGAGCAGAAGGCAAAGAAGCAGGAGAGAAACAGGCAGGTGAGAGAAAGTTCAGCAGGGACAGAAAGCCAGGACCAGGAGTGTTGGTGACCAAGGGACCCTGCACATCAGGACACTACCATAACAGGTCCAGGCACCTCAGAGCAGGTGCCCCATCCTCCCCAACCTCACCCTTCACCTCCTCTTCCAGCAGGACAGCTGCTCTGAGAGAAGCCACTTTCTCAGTCCAGCCTAGGGCAGGACTAAGATCCTTCCGCTTGAGGGGAGCCCTGGGGACCTACCACCACTAGCACACACACCGCGCACCACATACAGACAGATGGATGGGCTCCATGGGGTTGGCGAGGCATGCGGTGACGATGAAATGGTGTGTGAGGGGAGCGGGCAGTGCTGGCCGCCAGGCGAGATACGGTCTTACCAGCTAACCCTCTGCAAAGAGGCCTGTTAGCCCCCTCAGGCTGTGCAGGAGATGGCAAAATCCTGACAGGTGTCCTCCTGGGGGAGATACCAGAGAGGTGGGCCAGTGTTATGAGTTGTCTGGCTGGGCCCTACCACCCAGGTGGGAGGCTCTGCTCACAAACTGGACTCTCCAACATTTCCTTAGCCAAGCAGTCAAGAGGGCTCCAAGCCTCTGAGGCAGGGGAAGGGGAGGGGGTGAAGAGGGGACAAGGTGGCTTAGTCACAGCCTCCTCCTTTACTCTGCCTCCCACAGACAGAGCTCCATGAGGGGAACTTCAGCCAGACCGTTCAGTCGGATCTTTCTGTCTCCCCAGGAAAGACAAGTTTGTCTGAAAGAACCCAAGGCTGCCAGCTGGGGCCTCAGCAAAGGAAAAGCAAACAAAAACCAAACCAAAGCAAATCAACTCTTAAAAACAAAAGTTTTATTACAAGCAGAATCAAAGAAGAATACTGGCTTAAATAAAAGGCAGGTGGGAGCCCCCTCTTCCAACCAGTCTCCTCCCCACCCCACAGGGCCACTGCATGAGGGCCCAGGGTCCTGAGGCTGGGCGGAGCTGGTTCTCCCAGAAGGGCCCTCTGCTGTGGCCACTTCCCAGCTCTGTGACCCACCGGTCTCTGGAGCAAGGAAGGACAAGATCTAATGACTTCCTATGTCACTTTTCAAGGGCTTTGGCCCACTTGAAGGGCCAAGAAGGAGTCTGGGGGTAATTCTCTATTTTTATAAGAAACTACAGCTTCTGGCAAAGGAGGGACATCCTCTGAGCTTCTGGCCCATCCTGCTTCTTCCTTCCTATTCTCTGGACCGAAGCCCCCAGTTGGCAGAAACACCTTGTCCTCTAGTCCCTGGCACTGGGTTCCATACTCAGAGCTCTGGGGAGGAGGTGTGGCTTGTGGGATGAATGGCAGCCGCTCCCCAAAGCCATCACCCCACCCACCACGCCTGGCCACAGCCTGTCTGGGCAGATCTTAGCTGGAAGCCTAACCTGGAGGCTGGGTGGCAAGGGAAGTGGCGGCAGAGTCCCCAGCTCCTGCCTTTAAAGAGGATGGGGTCTGAGCCCCAATGGGAGGCCAGGGGGCTCTTGTGACCAACACACATGTTCCCTGCCCCATGGCTTAAGTTGCTCCTGAATCAAGGGGGACAGGGAAAAGGGGCAGCCCAGCGGATGTGGGAGCCAGCCACACTCATACAAGGGCACACATGAACACACGCGCATACACACACATTCACAGACAGAAGGTCTCTTGTAACAAACTTATTAAAATGAACTAGGCTTCCGATAACCCTTCACCTTGCACTACACATCATTTAAAAAAGACTATGTAGAAAAGAGGTCTATAAAATTGTGCAAAATACCCAGCAATAATAAACCCGTTTCAAGTATTGCCAGCATGAGAATAACCCGTCTATCCCCAGCCCTGACTTGCGAGAGACATAGTGGGGTAGCCTGGGATCCTTTAGAGAGCCTCCACAGGCGGGGGAAGGGCCAGGACCCCTTTCCTATGTGCTGCTCAGGACTCTACAGGAGCTAAGGTTCTGGCTGCCTGGCTGGCTTCCCCCTACCCCCGTGGAACCCATCCTATTGGTCAACTCCAAACAAACAAAAAAACAAAAAGACCAAAAACCCAATAGTAGAAAGAACAATGATCATCATAAAGAGAATGCAGGAGCCCCCACACCAAAGCAGCCCACTGGCACATCCTCTCTGTGGCCTGAGGTCCAGAGCTGGCTGCTCAACAGTCCTGTCTCACCAGAGGCCCCAGCTCAGCAAGGCCCAGGCAGTGCCCCACCTGGGAGGCTTCACACTCAGCTCACACCTTCACTCACACAGGGCTCGCCCTGGCACAGTCAGAGACTTGGCATGGTCCCCTTGATGGCCTCCAGAGGCTCTGGCTCTCCTGTCATTCCTGCCACTGATCAGCTGAGAGACCTAGGGCCCATGGCTCTGGGAACCTGGGTTTGGGGAGCAGGGGGTACAGCCATGGAACGGTTTGGGAAAAGCCACGCAGAGTGGAAAATAAATATGAAAAGACACCAGTCTTTGGCAGCTCTGCTTCCCTTGGATGGAATGGGGAGGGTCCCAGCAGGTGTGGAGGGCGGCAGGCGAATACGGAGGGGTGGACAGGCCAGCAGGTGGCAAGTACTGAGCCGTGTTCAAGGGTGGCCTCCTACCATGCTGGCATCTGGCTTGGCTCCACAGGCTGGCTCATCGCTTCTGATGGGCGAGGGCAACACGGTATCAGACTGCACAAATCCCCTCCGGTCAATCAGGCTTCCAAAACACAAGGGCACAATGATACATGAGGACCGTGTCCAATGCCAAAGCTCCAGGCCAGGAGCTAGATGGCAGAGTCCGACTCTTGGCCAGGGAAAGACTGATCCTAGCAAGGCTGAGGAAAAGGAGGCTGCTCTCCATCCGGGGCTAAGACACTCTCTCTGTCTCTGGACACCTAGCTTCTGGCCACAAGATTTATTCACTGTTAATTCAAACTGACCCACCTGTCTGATTGGCTAACAAGAAGCCAGGCTGCAGGTTAAGGGAAAAGTGAAAAATAAGCATTCGGAAATAGTGAAATTCCTACTGTCCCTTCTCCACCAGGCAGGACAGGTCACAGGAACACTGGGTGGGACCAGGGGTTGCAGGGACAGGAGAGGGCACAGGACCACAAGGGGAGGTCTAGTCCTAGCAGTGTCTTTGGCAATTTAACTCCTGTTCTGGAGCTCTGGTGCCCCCTGGTGTCATGATGGACAGGAAACTTCCTGGCAGGGCTGAGCCACCAGGGTTCCCTTCTGCCAGGAGAGGGTAGACACCCCACCCAGCACCAGCCGGAATGGCAGGGTTGCTCAAGTGTGGCCACAACAGTCCCTGTGATGATCCCTGAGGGGGTAAGATTATATGTAATATCTAATAGTCCTTAATATTTTGTACTTAATTTTTTCCTACAATGAGCTCATGTGACTAAAAATGACAAACTTGCACAGAATCTCTTTACATGACAAATCCAGAATGCACTCTGCATGGAGCAGTGGGCAGAGGTCTGTAGTGTAGAGAGAGGTCTGCTGAGGTCCAGGACCTCTGTGAGGATGTGCCACCCTCCATGGGACCTCTCTCTGCACCCTGTGGCTTACCTGGGAGGTAGGGGGCCACAGAGCACAGCACAGCAGTTGGTGATAATACTTTTATGGCTGTAGGGGTTGACAGAGGCCTCACCGCCCCTCTTGCTGGACCACGAGCCTTTGATCTGCAAGCATGAAGGAAGCCTGGGTCAGCTCTACCTTCCTTTTTTAAACATGCTGCTGGAGTTTGAACCCAGGGCCTTGTGCATGTTAAGTACACACTTTACCCTAAATTCCTCCCCTTACCTTTTTTCTTTTTCCCCCCTCAGTACTGGAGATTGGAGCCAGGGCCTCATGCAGTGCTAGACAAGTGCCTTACCACTGAGCTAAACCCCTCAGCTATCTTTTTTTTTTTCAAAATTTTTTTTAGTTATAGATGGACACAATATCTTTATTTATTTTTTGTGGTGCTGAGGATTGAACCCAGTACCTCACAAGTGCAAGGCAGGCAACCTACCACTGAGCTACACTGCCCCCCCCACCCCCAGCTATCTTTTTGGGGTCCATTTGTCTTTCTTTCCTATTTTTTTTTTTTTTAATACTGGAGGTTGAACCCAGGGGTGCTTTACTGCCGAACTACATTCCCAGTCCTTTTTATTTTTTATTTTGAGATAGGCTCTCACTGAGTTGCTGAGGCTCTTGCTAAGCTGATGAGGCTAGGCTCAAATTTGTGACCTTCCTGCCTCAGCATCCCAAGTAGCTGAAATTACAGGTGTGCATGCCTGGCTTGGTTTCACTCTTCTAGAGGCTGGGGAAAGTTTACCAACTCTGAAGCCAGTTCTGACTGAAGTATTAGAGGGAACAGGTCTTTAACCCAGGGTCATTCAATGACAATGTGGGAGACCATCAGATGTCAGGGATCCCCAGCAGAGATCAGAGGCCTTAACGAGGACAGAAGACAATAGAATCAAAGAGAAATCTCCAGAGAAAAGTTTGTGGGTCAATCTCTCCCTGCTCTGGGTAGCCACCCAAGAGGAAGGACAGTATTTAATGCACAGGGCTCAGGCTGACCTGGCTGTGAACCCTGGCCCTGCCACTCACTAGCTACACAACCCTGGACAGATTATTCTCAGTCTGTCACCATATGAAGAATAGGGACAATAATACTAATTCTCAGATAATACTACTAATTCTCAGACTAGTGAATCATTAGACAAAATCTGGCTGATCTCTAGCTCTGTGAAGTCAGCTATTAAAGGCACTGGGAAAGACCCACCTAGGTAAAACCCAGACGTTTCTAGTCTCATTGTGCCATAGCTGCCCTTTTGCTTAAGCTCTGGAACTACCCTACAGAACCAGTACCCAGGAAACCACTCTGGGACATGGTGGCTGATGTCACTTCTGCTCTTGCCAATTACCAAGCACAGGACACCCTGTCATGCATGTTAAATTTTGTTTCCCCAAGTGAGATGCCGAGGTCATGGAATGTATTTTCTTTGGATAATGGTCTCTGATCAGTACCAGATGGTGAACCAGGGAACATATGCTCAGGTTTGCTTTTTATTGTTTGGAGCGTGGGGAGGAGAGATCAGGACTGGCCCTAGGTAGGGAGGGACAGTAGAGCCCCACGGTCCTGTCCTTCTGCAGCTCTCAGAAAGAATGCCTCAGGGAGTCGCAGTCACAGAGCTGCTGCCTACAGGTGCAGTGCGGCAGAGCACAGCTAGCACAGATGTGGCTTCTGGGCACCAACTCTGGCTCTGCACCTTCCCAGCTTGTGACCCTGAGGCACATCTCTCAGCCATCCAATGGATAAAAGCATCCCTGTGCTTGTGCTTGGGCTAGGCAAAGGGACCCAAAGAGATGATGGGAACTTCAGGAACTCTGTAAGTGGCCACACACTGGCTAGTCATGAGTACCCCGGCATGAGTGCTGCCTTCACAGAGCTCTGAGAACAACTTGGGGACCTTAGTAGGCTGCACTGAGAGGCCAGAGCATGCTGGGATCTCAGGAGCCTGCTTGGGGGCCAGGGAGCATGTCTGGCTGCCCTCTACCTCCACCCTCTCCCCCAGCAGTCTGCCAGCAGGGCTGCCCTTGGCCACCCCAGCTCCCCCAGCCCAGCTTCAGCCTTACTCACATCTTCATTAGTTGTCAGGTTGGAGGCGACGAGGTAAGTGTGAAACCCTGAGAGGCCCAGAATGGACCAGATGGAGAAGAAGCAGATCACCAACTCCAGCACAGTGGGACAGTCAAGGACATCATGCATAGGGTGGAGGAGGGTAGGAGCCTCTCTGGGCCTGGGAGCTTGCCACAATTCTCTTTTCTCAATATCCTTCTCTGGAGTTATTTCCCAGACAGGTGAACAAGTTTTGGAACCTTCCTGTGGCCCAGTCACCACTTCTCAGCGGGATCACCTCCTGGGTTCCCAGGAGGAGTAGGGAGTTCCCCACCAGAACAAGACCAGATTGGGGTGATGGACAGCAGGGGGAACCGAGGCTCCCAGATATGGAGCCTCAGACATACCCCAGTCCAGGGAGCTCAGTGTGCTTTCTTCCAGGCCCCTGAAGACAGTGGATAGGGCCTCCTGGGAGTTCTCAGCCAGCTCAGCCCCAAGATGCCCTATTTAGGATGAGCCCAAGCCTGGTGTGAACAGAGGCAGCTGGTGCATGGGATTCTAGAGGCCAGATACAGGCTCTACTGTCCCCTGTGGGGACTTGCCCTAGTGCAGGGACTTATTTTCCACCTGGGTATCCACTATCTGACAAAGGATATCTTGCTGGTGTCTCCTTCAGAGTGGAGAGGAAGTTGCTTCTCTGAGAGCCTGGGGAGGAAGAAACAAAAGACACAGCTCAGAGGGGTGGTGTCCTCACTGAGCTTGCTGCTCAGACCTGCTGCTCCCCGTCCCTTCCCTACAACTTACGCAGCGTCAGGTGAGTGACCACGCAGGCGAAGATGAAGGCCGTCAGGAAGGAGAGGGAGAGAATAAACGCATAGAAGAAGCGGTAGTTCCGTCTCCCCACACAGTTGCCCACCCAGGGGCAGTGATGGTCAAACCGTTCTAGGAAAGGGCCAAGGGGACGGGTTAGTATGAATCTGGCCTTGACCAGCATAGGAATCTAGAGTTCTCATCCTGGACCAGGGCTCTCAACCCCTGCCCTCTCCGCACCAGCAGGCTCCAGGCCTCGGACATGCCTGGCTTTGGGCCTGCCCCGCACTGGTTCCCACTGCTGGACACGTTCTTCCCTCTCTTCTTGGTGAGCAGTGATGTCTCCTTCATGCCTCAGCTGCAAAGCCACTTCTTTAAAAAGTCCCCTCAGACCCCAGATGGTGGAGGTCCCCTGTGGTCTGCTCTGTTGCTCCTCTTGACTGCACTGGGCCCGTGTGTGTTCAGATACTTGCTCATGATCACTGGACTGGCCAACTGTCCCTGCTTGATCATGAGCCCCCCGAGAGGGACTGTGGTGGCCTCCTCATACAGTGGCTGAATCCCCAGGGTCCACCATTGTCCCTGGGACAATGACCCACAAAAAGTACATGCTGCCTGACCTGCTACCCCAGCCATATGCCAACAGCCAATGATCCTGTCCCCTGCTCTAGGACTAGAGGTTCAGGGAGGGGCCGGGCCGCTATGTAACTCATGGAGAGCAGGCATCTGGGCCAGGGCTGAGCTCACACCAGTGCTATGTCCCTGGGGGTGGGCCACACCCAGACTGGTGAAGAAAGTCCCTGTGGGAATTTGGGTCACAAGCCCGTTGCAGGCTTCAGGCCAAGACTAGTGCCCTTACAGGAGTCGGGTGGGGCAGACTTTCAGGGGCGAATGACACCCACTGAGTCAACCCCTCTGCTGCCTGCCGTCATGGGTGTTCCTTATTGCTCTCCCACGTGGGACATGCTGAGCTGGCACAATGAGCTCACTGCCCTGAGAACTGTGCACTGTCACCATGGCTCAGCTCACCTGGGCCCTCACGAAGTGTCTCCCTTATGGCACCCTCCCTTATGGACCTAGTGAGGTCCCATCAGAGCTGCATGCCTCTGAAGAGCAGGGCCAGGAGGCAAAGCAAGCACTAAAGTGTGGGTCAGGAGTCCAGTTTCCAGCCCCAGATCTATCCTCACCACTTCATTGGCCTGATTCTGTTTTTTTGTTTTTTGTTTTTTTTGGCAGGTTGGGGGCGGGGCGGGCATGGTACCAGGGATTGAACTCAGGGCATTGGACCACTGAGCCACATCCGCAGCCCTATTTTGTATTTTATTTAGAGACAGAGTCTGAGTTGCTTAGCGCTTCCTTGTTGCTGAGGCTGCCTTGATCCTTCTGCCTCAGCTTCCCGAGCCGCTGGGATTATAGGCATGTGCCACCGCATCCAGCTACCAGCTTGATTCTTGACCCTCCCCAACCTGGAAACCAGAGCAACATCTACAGTACTTCTGGCCACTGGGTGGTAAACCATTCTCTTTCTGGTCTGAACATATCTGGAATATTACTGCTCCAGGCTGAGAAGCTGGAGTCCTGAAGACCAGCTGAAGCCAGGAGAAGTGTTCAAGGTCTCTCTATCTGCTCCACACTTCAGAGCTGGGGGTTAAGGGACCTACTGATCCTAATGCCATTGGTCACACCCAGAGCAAACCTGAGCAAACCAGACTTCCTGCCCAGCCCTGAGTATTTAAGACACTACCCACCTTGCTCTACACAAGACCTCCTGTCCCATGACTCAGTCTGTCTCAGGCACCCCTGCATCCTCCCTGAGGCCTCCCACTCACCCACACAGTTGTCGCAGACGCTGCAGTGTGAGGTCCGGGGTGGCCGAAACATCTTGCAGGTGAAGCAATACTTCAGCTTCACCATCTGCCCATTGATCATCACCTCCCGTGTCCGAGGGGGCGGCCGGTATGTGGAACTGCCTGTGTTGTCTGAGGGCAAGAAGAGAGAGAGGTAGGGGATACCCAGGCAGCCCACGGCAGGACTCTGCCGCCTGGTTGCAACAGGAGAAGCCTCAGGGAAACTGTTTCCCAGGAACAAATGAAGGTGTATCTGTCCCTGGCCTAAGGCAGGGACAAATATGAAGAGCTGCTACTAGGTCCCGAGGTTTCTCACGCACCAGGCACTCTGCTGACATTTAACACAGCTGCTCACACACCTGCTGGCCTTGCTCATCTCTGAGAAGGGCCACCAGAGATGCAGTCCCCAGGAAGGTTTAGTGAGATAAGTTCAGGTACATCTTATCAAGTCTAGATCTATATCCCAGTTAACAGGAAGTTCAGGAGATAAAGGCCCTGAGATCAATCCCGAGCACCAAGAGGAAAAAAAAAAAAAAAAAGGCAATTTCACTTATGAAAAGAGGGGAGGTGATTCAACATTAAGAAAAGACAAAAAGTAAATGCGACATATGATCTTTGAATGAATCTTGTTTTGAGAAACAAACAAACAAAACCTCCCACGGCAACAAAAGATATTTGGAGAGCATGCAAGCAAATCTGACTGGATTAAAAATTAGGAAATTATTAGCTGGGCACAGTGGTGGGCACCTGTAGCCCCAGCAACACGAAGATGTATGCTGAAATACTTATGAGTAAAATGTCTATGATATACTAGGAAATGGTTTAATAAGAATATATGTATATGATATAAATAAGACACTATTAAGAATTACTTCACTGAATAGGATTTTCTTTCTTTTTTTTTTGGTCCTGGAGATTGAACCCAGGGGTGTCCCACCACAGACACACATCTCAGCCCATTTTATTTTTTAGAGACAGGGTCTCACTAAGATGCTGAGGCTAGCTTTGAACTTGTGATCCTCCTGCCTCGACCTTTGGAGTCACTGGGATTACAAGTGTGTGCCACCATGCCTGGCTCCAAGACCTCTTTATTTTTTAAATATTTTTATTCTTGGGGGGCACCAGGGGTTGAACTCCAGGCCAACTGACCACTGAGCCACATCCCCAGCCCTATTTTGTGTTTTATTTAGAGACAGGGTCTCACTGAGTTACTTAGTGCATTGCTTTTGCTGAGGCTGGCTCTGAACCCTTGATCCTCCTGCTACAGCCTCTGGGATTACAGATGTGAGCCACCATGCCCGGCTTTTTTTGGGGGATGGTGCTAGGGACTGGTTCCAGGATGCTTTACTACTGAGCTGTATCTCCAGTACCTTTGTTTTTATTTTCATTTTGAGACAGAGTCTAGCTGAGTTGCTGAGGCTGGCCTCAAACTTATGATCCTCTACCTCAGTCTCCTGAATAGCTGAGATCACAGTTGTGCAATAAGGTGCCTGGCAAAAGCACTTTAAAGAATTTTTATTCAGGGCTGGGGATGTGGCTAAAGTGGTAATGTGCTCGCCTGGCATGTGCGAGGCGCTGGGTTCGATCCTCAGCACCACATAAAAATAAAATAAAGATGTTGTGTCCATCAAAAACTAAAAAATAAATTTAAAAAAAAAGAATTTTTATTCACTGAAGATATCATTGAAAGAATGAAAAGGTAAATTCAGAGTAGGAAAAATATTTATGATATATTTATCTCATGAAGGACTTTTTCCAGGATTTATAAAGAATCCCTATAAGTCAGTAAGAAAAGTCAGACAACTGAATACAAATGTGGAAAAACACATAAGCAGGCATTCCTAAACAAGGTTATCCAAATGGCCAATAAACACAGGAAAAGGTACTTATTATATTCATTAATCAGCAGGGAAATGCAGTTTTTAAACCATAACATGTTCCTATTACACATGTGCCAGAATGGCTAAGTTGAAAAAAATTAAAAAATAAAAAATACCAAGTGTTGGTAAAAAAGCAAAGTAACTAGAAACCCATGACCACTTTGGCATACACACACCAGCAATTCTGCTCCATCTGCCTGAAGGAAACGTGCATGAGGTGGCAGGGGCCCACGGATGTGTACAAGGATGCTCAGAGCAACAATTGGCATCACAGGCAAACTCTGCAACTACCCAAGTGCCCTGATATATATATTTTTTTAATATTTTAATATTTATTTTTTAGTATTTGACGGACACAACATCTTTGTTTGTATGTGGTGCTGAGAATCGAACCCCGGGCCGCACGCATGCCAGGCAAGCGTGCTACGGCTTGAGCCACATCCCCAGCCCAAATTATTATTTTCTAGTTGTAGTTGGACACAATATCTTTATATTTTATTTTTATGCGGTGCTGAGGATCGAACCCAGGACCTCACACGAGCTAGGCAAGCACTCTACCGCTGAGCCACAACCCCGTCCCTGATATTTTTATTAAAAGTGTATTTACAACATAGAATTCCATGGAACAATGAGAATGACCGATTCTCTATTAGATACAATACGAACAACTTACAAATATCACACAAAGAAGCCAGACACTTTGCTGGGCATATTGATGTACCCCTTTAATCCCAGTGATCCAGGAGGCTGAGGCAGGAGGAATGAAAGTTGGAAGCCAGCCTCAGCAACTTGGTGAAGCCCTAAGCAATTTAGTGAGACTCTTTCTAAAAATAAAATAAAAAGGGCTGGAGATGTAAAGTATGCCTAGATTCAAATCACAACAACAACAAAAAAGAAAGAAACAAACAAACAAACAAACCAGACACCTCAAAATGCAAAATGTTCAAAACAGGCAAAAGTAATCAGGATTACTGATTAGAATCAATATGTAGTTACCCTTGGAGGGGGATAGTAGTCAGAAAGGGGCACAAAGGGGGCTCCTGAGGTGGTAGTCATACACAGCGTCTTGATCTTGGCACTGATCTTATGTGTGTTCAGCCTGTGAACATGCACCCAAAAGAGCACATATAATCTGCAGACTCTTGGTAAACTCATTCTACTTCCATAAAAAAATAAGAAAAAGAAAAAAGAACAAGAAAAGTTGAAGTAACTGATTGGAGGTCCCATAGCTGGTGTATTAGTACAGTGGAATCTAAACCCAGGTCTGCCATGTGCAAAGTCCAAGGTTCTACCCATGGAGCCTCTTGGTACCCCAGGCCACAGAGGAACAAAGTCCCCAAAGCACTGGCTCCTTCCCAGACAGAAGCCTAAGAGTCACATGGGGTAGCCAGAGATCCCCAGCTCCAACTATGCTGCCAGCCACCACTGCTGTTGTATGATGTCCTTGGCCGCTTGACTCCCCTGATTATTTACTGAGTGCCTACATGTGTGCCTGGCACCACTCTAAGTGCTTGGCATGTATTGGTGAACCACACAGACTCCAGTCTCACGTCGCCAGCTACCACTTTCATGAGGTTGTTTCATAATCACCTTTTTTTTTTTTTGGTACAAAGGACTGAACCCACAGATGTTTTCCACTGAGCCACATCCCCAGTCATTTAAAAAAAAATTTTTTTTTAGTTGTAAATAGACACAATACCTTTATTTATTTATTTTTTTTGTGTGTGTGGTGCTGGTGACTGAACCCAGGACCTTGTACATGTGAGGCAGGCACTCTACCAACTGAGCTACAGCCCCAGCTCCCAGTTCTTTCTAGCCCCTCTCTCAAAAAACAAAAAGCACCTGGCAGCATGGTGAAGGGCGGGGGGGGTTAGAGGTCAGTGAACACCCTCAGAAACTGGTTTTGTCATTGACTGGTTGTATGAGGCTGAGTCAGGCGAACACCTCTGTGCCTCCACTTTCTCATCGGTGAAATGGGAATCAAAGGTAGAATGGTGTTTGAATCCTGGCTCCACTTATTACTACCCGGATTTCTTCTGATGCTGGTGTGAGGAAATCATCTAGCCTCTCTGTGCCTAACTGCTGAAAGAAGGATAATAGTAGTACCCACTTCACAGGTTGTCATAAGGATTAAATGAATTAATACAAGGTGTGGGCTACTACTGTTAGTTCACAGAACAACTGAGAGGAAGAAGGGGAGAGGCAGGGGAAAGGAACGCTTCACGGAGGGCTACGTGCTGAGTACTTTGCAGACATACTTCCTTCCCTCCTAATAACATCCCCTCAAGGTAAGAGCATGCTTGTCATCTCCAGGTTATAACTGACACTTGTTCAGTGAGGTTGAGTGGCTTGCCCAAGGCCACACAGCTAGTCCACAGCAGAGCCCGGATGTGAACCAGTTTCAAAGCTTGGGTTTGTGGTCTTTCAGGAAACATTAAAACTCTTTTTTATTTATTATTATTTTTTTAACCCAGGGGCACTCTATCACTGAGCTGCGTCCACAGTTCTTTTTATTTTGAGACCAGGTCTCACTAAGTTGCTGCGGCTGGCTTGGAGCCCACCACCCTCTTGCCTCTACTTCCCAAGTCTCTGGGATGATGGTATGTACCATTGTGCTTGGCGATTCTAACCTCTTCAGTTTAGAGTTGAGAAAACAGAGGCCCAGAGAGGTTAGGGGATTTGCCCAAGACCACACACAGGCAGAAGCAGAAAGCCCATTCTGGAGTCTCTTTGCAGACATCATCTTTCTTGTCCCTATCTGGCCAGTCTCCAGGTCTGGACATCATCTTCCTTCCTAATCCTTCACCCTCTATTCCCAGCACAAGTGCAAGCCTAGAATCACCACCCAGATGCCCTGGATGAATCTTTACTTTGGATTTCGTTCTTTTTTCTTTTTGGATTTTGGAATATTTGCATATACATAATGAGATATTTTAGAGATGAGACCTAAGTCTTCACATGAAATTCATTTATTTCATATATCCCTTATATACACAGTCAGAAAGTAAGTTAATACAATATTTTTTAGTGTGCCTGTATTTTGACTGCAAACTGTCTCATGAGATCAAGTGTGGAATTTTCCACATGTGGTTTCATGTCAGCCTCAAAAAGTTTTAGATTTGGGGTTTTTAGATTAGGGATGCCCAGCCTATAAATATTAGGCAATTTTATAATTTATTTTGAGACAGGGTCCCACTAAGTTGCCCAGGCTGGCCTTGAACTTGCATTCTTCCTGCCTCGGCTCCCCCAGTAGCTGGGATTACAGGAGTGTGCCACTGGGCCAGCTTAGCCATTACTCTTATTGTTGTTCTATGAAATTCTACATTCCACACTCAGGGTCATGAAGAAACCTTCAAAACACAACTCATCTGTGAGTGGAGGACAGCCACAGGCCCTCTTCAGCACTGAGAGAAGCTACTAGAATCCTCAGTGGATCCCAGGACAGAGGGGAGCCTGTGACTTTCCCCCAAGGCAGGGATGAAGCCTGACCAGCATGTTCTGGCCTCCAGCAACAAGGACTCTTCCCAACTCTGAGAAAGAGGAAGTGAAGCTGTGCACACACCACTTCCTCAGACCTTCAAGAGACAGGGAGGCAGAGAGAGGTGCCATATCAGAGCGAGGGTACCAGCTAGGTGCTGAATAGAGGTCACTGGAGGCTTGGCAGGGGCAGCTGTCCTATGCTTATTCTCAGGCCAAACAGTGCTGACCACTCACTGGCCCAGACTCAGCCACAGAACCCTCCTCCAGGTGCTCCTCCCAGCAGCTGTGGCCAATGACAGCTAATTAGCAACTGCAGCAAGTCCCTTGGCCATTCCTGACCGAAAGGCTGAGCTTAAGTTTCTTTCTTTCTTTTTAATTATGCCAATTCTATTCTTTACAAATCATTAGACTGTTTCTTTTGTAGTGTTGTTGTTTTTTTTTCCTAGTAGGATTGTAGGTTTTTTTTCTGTCTGTTGGTTTGCGTGTGTGTGCCTCTGTGAGTATATGGTGCTGGGGACTGGCATGCTAGGCAAGCGCTCTACCTAAGCCACACCCATCCCAAGTCTTGAGCTTCAATGTAAAGACATGATTTCAAGGTGTACTGACATTCCCGGTTTCACTGGAGCACAGAGAATGCTCTAGGCTAGGCAGGGGACATGTGTCCACATTTTGCTGATGGGAGGAGAGTTCACTCCAGCAGAAAAAGGCAGGGCTGAACTGAGAATCCTTGCTTCCCGGGGCAGTCTCTGTTCATTCTTTAAAAATGTGAGTGCCCACTTTGTGCAAGATACTGCTTAAGGCCTGGGTGTGGCAGGTAAGGAGAAAGTACACATAGATAAGTCAGAGATATCTGTTTGTTCACCCTGTGCCTGATTGGCACATGCAGGTATTCAAAAAATATTTGTTGAAGGAGGAGGGACTGATCAGAGGAGATGCTTTCCTGCACTAAGGAAATCTAAGACCTGCTCCAGGGCTCCTTCTGCTATGTCAGGCTCTTCCCCCACCCCTCACCTCCAAAAAAGGTGCTCTCATGCAAGCAAGGCTCTCCTACCCCTTCTAGAAGGGTATCTAAAATCTCTGAGGATGTGATCACAAGGGGAGGGACTTATCCTTTCCCAGCGAATGGCTATGATAAGATGCAAATATACTTCCTCAGAACTTCCTCCTGACCAAGGGACATGCTGGGCGTCATGAATGGCTGAGGTTGTTATTATATTAAAGGCCAGTGCTGGTGTGGAAACCCCCAGGGCTGGCTGGCTCTGGACTGCTGGGGATGGAACCCAGGGCCTCAGGCATGCTGGGTAAGCTGTCTGCCACCAAGCTCCACCCCCAGCCCCTGAGAAGGTTTAAGTGAGGGGAGGCCCTGACTGCTTTACTGCCCCCCTGTCACCACCTATGGAGGTAACTGTGGTCTCCCAGCTCCCAGGGCCAGCTCAAGGTCAGCCACAGTGCCCAGGTCTCTGGGGGTAGGTCACTGTAATCCCTACATGACCACTGGGTTCATTCCCAGAGGTTTATGGAGCCTCTATCACCTACCAAGCCTAGTGCTAGGCCTGGGGATACAGGAAGAGCTCAGCCTGAGGGCAGTCAGGTAGAGGAATTGTGCAGGAAGCACTGAGTCAATATTGGCCACCATGCAGTGACTCTGGACCAGCTACGTGTCATTTTTTTTATAATACCTTTATCTATGTATTTTTAGGTGATGCTGGGGATCAAATCCAGTGCCTCACACATGCCAGGCAAGTGCTCTACCACTGAGCCCCAGCCCCAGCCCTGACGTGTCATTTTTTTTTCTTCATTTTGAAACCTGGTATGACCACTTGTTGGTCTAAGACTTTGAGGAAGCTGCTTAGCACCTTGAACCTCACTTTCCTCAAGTCTAAAATGGGCAATAATAAACCTCGCAAGACACACAGATAAGATAAGATAACATCAAGGTCTAACCCATAATCAGTCAATTACTGATGCAACTGTCTATACTCAATGCCTTGAGAATCAGCAGGGAGTAGTGGAGTGGAGACGGAGGCAGCATACAAATCAAAAGTGGCAATTGTGCTGGACCAGAGAGTATGAGACCACAGGCCTGCCAGGGCTGGAAGGCATAACAGCAGAGGGGACAGCAGAAGGGACAGCAGAGGGGACAGCACGAGCACAGGCAAAGGCCCTGAGCACACAGCTGAGCTTTGGGTCCTGGGGAGTGGGAGGAAATGAGGGCAGGCAGGGCTGCAGCTGGCTTCCTTCTGCTGGCTCCACCCCTGTCGAGAACATTCCGGAAGATGGAAGATGACTTGTTTCCTGCCGGGACACAGCACCAGTGAATCATGTCATGAGAAATGATTCCCTTCACTACTCTCCATCAAGGGAAAGCCACAACTCTTAATACCTGGAACTTCGAACCTCCTGCACTGCAAAGGGACTGCGGTCCACGGGCAGCTGTAACCGCCAGGAAACCTGTAGCATTGCGCCTTTGCTTGCGTGACTGATCTACAGAGAGGAAGTTGAGTCTGGTTTTCCACTTAACAGGGTGACAGACATTTTACTTTCAAAATATACAACCCCCTGATGCCTGAGGACAGGGCTATATTCTAAGAAATGTGTCATTGATCACTAGGTGTGATTTCCTCGTTGTGTGAACACTAGCGTGTACTTACACAAACAAAGAGGACTATGATGCCACTAGGTGATAGGATCTTATGGGACTACAGTCCTTTATGGAGTATGTCATTGGCCAAAATGACAGAATGCAGTGATTATATTTAAAGGAAAATACCAGGGAAATGAAGGTACATATGGATATGGGAAGGGCAAGAGACATGAACTTCATGACAGATGGAAACAGCACCGAGGGCTCCGGGAATCACCCGAGTTCCCAGTCTAGGAGGACCAGGGACAGATTTGGGTCTCGGAGAAACAACTGCAACTGAAGACCAGGATTGGGGGCCTGGCCAGCAGAGCCTGAGTCAAGCCAGGAGGAAGGTGAGGCGGGTCTGCCCCAGGAAGCGGCCCTCAGGACCCGGTGGAGAGAAGGACCGGATGGTCTGTGAGCTGGCACATAGGAGGAGCACACGGGAAAGACTGCATCTGTCCCATGAGTGCACCTGGGTCTAGCTGGGTCTAGGTGTGCATCTGTCCCTCAAACGCAGATGTCTCTGTTATTTCTCATCAGATCAGAAGCTTCTCAGGAGTATTATTCCCACACTCTACCTCTTCCAACTGCCCAGAGCCCGCAGGCTGATCCAGCTACATGGGCACCAGGTGACAAGTCCCGATCTCAGATTAGGGTGACCAGCTGCCCTGGTTTGCCTGGGATGATTTAGACCTCTGGTGCTAGGACACAGCAGTCCTAGGAAAACTGGAAGGAGCTGGTCACCCTGCTGGACAGGCACCTTGGACATCTACAGGACTGAAGCTCCTGGCCTCTGGGGCAGAATTAAGAACCTTATACTAACTGGACATGGTAGCACACACCTGTAATTCCTATGGCTCAGGAGGCTAGGCAGAGGATCCCAAATTCTTTTTATTTTTAAAAAAGTCAATCATAATCCCTATGGTTGCCTATCACCAGGTCAGTTTGTGGGCCTCTTAACCTGGTGTGTTTTTTTTTAAAGAGAGAGAGAGAATTTTTTAATATTTATTTTTCAAGTATCGGCGGACACAACACCTTTGTTTGTATGTGGTGCTGAGGATCGAACCTGGGCCGCACGCATGCCAGGCAAGCGCGCTAGCACTTGAGCCACATCCCCAGCCCCGAGGATCCCAAATTCAAAGCAAACCTCAGCAACTTAGTGAGGCCCTCAGCAACTTAGTGAGGCCCTGTCCCCTGTCTCAAAATTAAAAAAAAAAAAAAGGCTGGGGGCATGGCTCAGTGGTTAAACACCCCTAGGAAAACACCTTATATTATTGCAAGGCACAGTGGTGCACACCTGTAATCCAGCAATTTGGGAGACTGAGGCAGGAAGTTGGAGACCAACCAGCCTCAGTTGAGGCCCTTAACAAGGCCCTAAGCAACTTAGCGAGATCCCATCTTGAAATAAAATGTAAAAAGGGCTGGCAATGTAGCTCAGTCATGGAGTGCCCTTGAGTTCAAGTCCCAGTACTGCAAAAAAAAAACCAAAAAAGTAAATAAAAATGGGCTGGAGGGGCTGGAGTTGCGGCTCAGTGGTAGAGCACTTGCCTGGCATATGTGAGGCCCTGGGTTTGATTCTCAGCACCACATATAAATAAATAAAATAAAGGTTCATTGACAACTGAAAAAAAAAATTTAAAAGGGGTGGGGGGAGCTGGAGAGTAGCTCAGGGGTAAAGGGCCCCCAAATTCAATCTCCAGTTTGGGAGAGGGTGAAAGGAGAAGTCTGCACTGTCTGCATGAGCCTAGGACCAGGAATCAGTGCGTGTTTCTATGACCACCACCTCAGAGTAGACCTTCACCCTCTTAGAAAAGTCCCACAGACTTAGTCCTTACCAAGAAAACATTTCCACTTTGATCAGAAGCCTCCTGGCCACACCCCAAAATCTGGCTTCAGTTCTAGCTTAAGGATTCAAAGGTCCCAAAGATGTCGCTTTCAGACTTGGCGACTGATCTCAAAAGAAATCTCTGGCCCTGTGAGGGTGATCCACTGTCCCCTTCCTTGCTGTGGTGTTCCGCGTGCTCCAGTCAACTCGGCCTGCTCAGCAGCCCCAGGCCTGTCCCTCCTCCTTCCCACTCCTGTCCTCTCTCTATTCCATCTTCCTGGCCCCGCCCTTCCGTCTTCCTGTGCTTGAATCCCACCCAAACTTCATGGCTTGACTCAACTGTCACCTCTCTAGGAAGCCTCTCCAAGTCTTTCATGTGGAAGACACTTCCAGTCCCTGCAATCCTCTCCCAAAGCCTGGCCTGGCCTGGCCTGTGGTGGGCAGGCCTTCCACAGTGTGCTGACCTAGACCAGAAACCACTCAGACTCCTCGCCCCTCTGCGGTAAGGAGGCAGCACAGGAACTCACACACAAAGGCACGAACCCACAGTGCCTCCATGGGACATGCCAACCGTCTCTTGACAGCCCCATGGGCAGCAGGGAGCATCTTCACGGAGGTTCATTCTTAGTGGTTCATCCATCCTGTCAGCCTCCATCACTGACCCTTCCACATGACAAGGTGAACAAGATACTTGTGTATCTCACAGCCAGGGCAACTCCATAATGACAACCTCGCAGCACAGGGGAGAAAAGAAAGGAGAATGCACACGGGAAAGTCATGGATGGCCTGGCTCAGGTAGGTCCCAGAGTGCAGACAGAAGGACAGAGGGACTGTGTCCCCACGGCCACGTCAGAAGACAAAGCAAAGGGTTTGGGGGTGAGGACACACTCCATCTCTGTTCCTTCACCCTACGCCTTGTGACCACCAACTCAGTGTCTGTGAGGCCTACAGGGTCGCCTTCATCATCGGATGTTGTGAAGAACTGTGGGGATAATGGAGGGAAGGCACTGAGCAAATGGTCACGCTCTCCCCAAACATGGGGATTACTGTTGTCATTATCACCCAAGTAGCTCACAAGAGGTCAGAGGATTCCAGGCTGCCAGATCTCAGAGTCTGGCTGAGCAGGACCATAATCCTGCCTTATGATTAGCCCTGACCTGCAGGGGAGGAGAAACCAGGTGCTGGGCGTCCTTGGCTGCCAGGTGCACCAGCCCAGGTCAGACCCAGTGATACTAAAGAGGCTGCACCTGGGAGGCCGTGTGGCCAGTGGCCGGGGGTACAAAGGGAAGGAAGCTGGATGGAGACGACAGTCAGGCAGCGGCCCTGGGTGTGGCTGTGAACAGGCTTGGCGAAGGAATGAGACAGAACCCACAAAACTGGAGACAGCACCCCGCTGGTCCCTCCCAAGCTGTTCCGGAGAATTAGTGAAATTACTTCCAGTGATGGACACAGCAGGGCTCTGACATTTACAGGCCACTAGATCTCTTCAGGGCCAGCTGGGCATTTAAAAGCCTGTCAGGGGAAGGAACCAGCCATCAACCGGAAACCCCCGAGGTGTGCAAACACCCACGTCACTTCTCGACAGGAAGGCGCTAGGGTGGAGCAAGCTGAGATTAAGGCCCTGTCCCCAGAGCCTAGCGGTCCAGGGGAACTTGCACAGCAGGCTAAAAGGAGTCAAGGGCCACACAAGGCACCTGCTGTCCCTCACATCCACCCAGTTTGTTCACCATCCTGGGATTCTCCCTTTACTGTTTGAAGATCCTCGTACTTCTATCACATCATATGGGGCCCATCTCTTAGAGGGCTCCTGACCACCCGATCTAAATCAGCCCAAGCCCGTGTCTACTGTGTCCCTCTGCTGTCCCTTCCCCAGGCCCTCATCTCTACAGGCCCATGCCTCTGCTCAGATATCACCTCCTTCACAGGACCTCCCCTAACCACATTGTTTAAAACCCTATGCCCTTCCGCAGCTCTCATCCTCTCTCCCTCCTCTTTCTGTCTGAATCCTAGACATTTAATTATTTGTTTACTGTCTCTCTCCTCCCCTGGAATATCATCTCCATGAGGACAAGGATTAATGTTAGTTTTGTTCACTGCTACTCTATCACCAGCATCTAGAAAAGTGCCTAGCACATAGCAGTTGCTCAATAAATGTTTGATGAATAAATGAATTTATTTATGAATTTTTTTTTTTTAAAGAGAGAGTGAGAGAGGAGAGAGAGAAAGAGAATTTTAATATTTATTTTTTAGTTATCGGCGGATACAACATCTTTGTTTTGTATGTGGTGCTGAGGATCAAACCTGGGCCGCACGCATGCCAGGCGAGCGCACTACCACTTGAGCCACATCCCCAGCCCCTTATTTATGAATGTTTAAGAGGAGGGCTGTAGCCAGACTGCCTGGGGTCTCAGTGCAACTCTTTCATTTACTGTGTGATCCTGGACTATTTACTTACTTTATCTGTGCCTCAATTTAATCAATCAGTAAAAAGAGAATAACAATGGTACATTTCATAGGATTAATGGGTTCAATAAGATCATGCCTATGAAAAGGTTAAAATAGTGCCTGACCCTGAGTTAGCACTCAGTGCCATGCTGACTGCCAATACAGTCTTTTCTTGGCTAGTTCTTTTGTTATTGTTTGTTCATTTGTTTTTGGTACTGGGAGTTGAACCCAGGGGCAATTAACTACTGAGCCATATCCCCAGCCCTTTTTATTTTTTATTTTTGAGATGGCATTTTGCTAAGGGCCTTACTAAATTGCTGAGGCTGACCTTGAATGTGATCCTCCTGCTTCAGCCTCTCAAGTCACTGGCATTACAGATGTGTACTACCATACCCAGCTTAGCTAGTATTTCTTTCTTCTTTTTTTTTTTTTGGTCTGGTACTGGGGATGGAATGCAGGGCCTCACACATGCCAGGCGAGTGCTCTGCCACTGAGCCACATCCCCAGCCCTGGCTAGCATTTCTTGCTTGTTTATCATCTGGCTCCAACCACTCCAGCGTCCACTCCAGCCTGCCTTGCTCACTACTGTAACCCAGTTCCTAGCAAAGTGTTAGAAGAGAAAAATTGGGCCTCCTCCCAAGTCCAGGAACTTGGAACTGGGAAAGACACAGCTTCAGCTGGGAGTATAAATGAGCCTCACCAATCTGTTTCTCCAGGGCAGCTGCTTCACAGACAGTGGCCCGGGGCAGGATCCCAGGGTCGGTGAAACTTGTTTGCAGCAGGCAGCTCATGACGAAGAAGAAGAGGATGGCAGCGATGATGGGGATTGCCAGGGTCAGTTTGCGAGCCAGGTAGGGGCAGCTAGAAAGAGAGATGGAGAGAGAGATCAGCAGATACCCCAAGGACTCGCTGGGGCACTAGGTATCACATTTTTGAATAAAGCTGAGGCTGAGGCATAGCTTCTGGGTGAGTGCAGCCACTCCCATATAAGTGCCCATAATAAGCATCCCTTATCTAGCCTTGTAGGTCGCCGCTGAGCTCATGGCAAAGTGATCAATAGATCCCAGTGCCATTCCCCCCCACACACACTGAGACAAGGTCTCACTGCATTGCCCAGGCTGGCCTTGAACTCCTTGCTAGGCTCAAGTGATGCCCCCATTGTAGGTGCTGAGTCTACAGTTGTGCCACTGTACCAAGCTCATATCCTAGCACTCTTAACCCCAGTGCTTAGCTGCAGCCTCAGGATCCTCTGAAACACAGGGCTCCAGGCAGTACTAAGAATTAAGTGAACTATCACGATAAACCACCCATGGCCATGTTTGTTTATTCATTCACCTTGTCACTCACTCCCCAAATATTCTTCTTTGAGCCAGGCAACACTTTTAATAAGCAGCAGGAATAATGGCCATAAATATGACAAGAGTCCCTAGCCCATGAGGCCCCCTGAAGGAGAAACACCGAAGCTAAAACCAGAATGAGTAGAGGGTTGGGGGCAACAGCACGGTCAGTCATGGCCACTGTCACCTAAGGCATGATAACTCCACAGGAATGTGCCAGGACCCCTAACCCTAGGTGGCTCAGAGAACAGCCAAAAGAAAGCTCAGGCCCTGTGAGGCTGCTGGATGAACATGTGTCCTCCTCTACCAGGCAGGTGGGCAGCCTACCACAGGCCCCCATCCCTCTCTCAGACCCATCTTCCATCCTTTTTTTTTTTTTTTTTGGTAGTATTGGGATTAAACCCAGGGGTGCTTTATTACTGAGCCACATTCCTGTCCTTTTTACTTTTTAGTTTAAAACGGGGTCTCGCTAAGTTGCTGAGGCTGACCTTGAACTTGAGATCCTACTGCCCCAGCCTCCTGAGTTGCTGGGATTATACCATGTCGTTACATTTTGAATATAATCCAAACTCCCTACCACAGCCTCATAGGCCAAGCATGGTCCAGACCCTACTGAATTCAGGAAGGTTCCTACTGAAGGTTTCTCCAGCCTCATTCCATGAAATTCTCCTTGCCCCCATGAATCCTGTTACAATTGCTTCAGGATAGCCCCTAAAACAAACCTGGCTCTTTCCTACATCAGAGCTTTTGCATTTGCTGTTCCTTTTTCTGGAATGCTCTTCCTTCCTCAGAAGGACCATCCATGACAAATTCTGTATAAAGCAGCCCTTCCCATACTCTTTATTTCTTGCATAAAATTAAAAATATTAATTGTCTGCTGATGTGTTAACTGCCTGTTCCCTGCTGGGACACAATCCCCTATGAGACGACAGACTGTGATCCCCTGTTCACCTAACATCCCCTAGCACCCTGCCAGCACCTGGTACCAAGAAGGTGCTCAGTATATATCTTCCAAAAATGAATGAATAGTGTTCCCCTCTGGCAAGAGGTCAGAAATAGCTGTCTTCTTCGATGGCATTTTATGTGCCATTTACGGCCTTAATTCATAAATTATTATTAATAATATCTTAAGTACTAACAATTACTATGTGCCATAAATCTTTATAGTAGAGCTAGGTACAGTGGCACATGCCTGTAATCCCAATGACCCAGGAGGCTGAGGCAGGGGGATCATAAGTTCAAGGCCAGTCTCAGCAATTTAGCAAGATATTGTCTTAAAATAAAAAAAATAATGAGTTGGGGATGTAGTTCAGTCGGAGTACCCTTAAGGTTCAATCCCTAGCACCAACCAAACAAACATCTTTACAGAGACCCTCTGAAATTATGCTTCTTAATTTATAGATGAGGAAACTAAAGCTCAGAGAACTTAGGTAACTTGTCTGAGGTGAGGGGGGACTCAAGCCAGATCTGACTTTGAGGTCCATACTATATTAATCACTGTCATATGCTGCTTTCCCTCCTAGAGACAGAGTGGACTAATGGAGTAGGAAGCAGCTATTTGGAAATGACTAGAGGCTGGAGGCCTGAGAACAGGCAAGAGGCCAGGAGCCAGTACAGAGGCCGGGAGCAAACCTGTGGGCATCTACACACTGCTTATGAAGCCTCTAGCATCAGGTGCTATGGCTTCCACAGAGGCCTTTCCCCTGAGGAGCAGAGACTGCCAAGGACAAGAACTCCTAGGGGCCCATGCTCTACTCCACAAATCTCAGTGCTCCCAGATCTGATTCTCAAAAAGAACCAGCCGGGAGCTCAGGGTCACCCACATGGCAACTCGTCCAGTTCATGCACAACCAGACTTCTCTGGAGAACGGAGAATATTTGAACTCTGAGACTTGTAGAACCTTCAAGAAACACTAAGTCCGGGCTGGGGATGTGGCTCAAGCGGTAGCGCGCTCGCCTGGCATGCGTGCGGCCCGGGTTCGATCCTCAGCACCACATACAAACAAAGATGTTGTGTCCGCCGAGAACTAAAAAATAAATATTAAAAAATTCTCTCTCTCTCTCTCACTCTCTCTTAAAAAAAAAGAAAAAGAAAAAGAAACACTAAGTCCTAGTTTCTTGATTTTCCAGAGGGGAACTCCTGGGCCCACAGCTAGATTTAAGTTCACCTAGCTGGCCAAAGTCTCTGGGCTGCCAAAAAATGATTTGCTCATTCATTCTTTCAACCAGTAGTTGCTGTATTTAGTACCTGCAATATACAGGCACTGGTTCTAGGGACTAAGGATACAACAGTGAGGAGAACAATACCCTGCTCTCATATACAAAGGCAGGCAAGAAACTACCAAACAAGTATGCATGCAGCATGGATGTCAGGGAAGGGTGTGGAAAAGGAAGAGTGAGGCACGAGGCTACGTGAAGGAAGGACACTCCGAGCGGTGAGAAGGCCCCGAGGTAGGAGTGTGCAAGTAGGCCAACCTGCCTGGATGGGAATGCACACCAGGGCAATGGGGCAGAAGCAGACAGAAGGGAAGCAGGGACCAGAGCTCTGGCTCCTACCCAGAGAACCAGGAGGACTGAGATCTGACTTGGAATCAAAGGGACACTCCTGCTACAGTGGTGGGGGTGGGTGGGAAGTAGGCAGAAGCCAGGAGGCCTGCGCAACAATCCACCAAACCAAACAAGGAAGCAAAACCATTCACTGCAGAAAAGGCCCCAGATGGCCACCTGTATCTTTTCCCAGAGCAATGGGGGTGTCTGAGCATTTCCGTGCTCCCTGTCCTCACTAAAGGCACTTCCGCCACTCCAGGTTCTTACTGAGATTTCACTCTGGTCCAGACCCAGGTGAGCTCAGGGACCTCACCAAACCCTGCTGCCAAATCTACCACTTCAAGTGAGGACAAGGACAAGCAAAGACAAAAGCCAAGATGATTCACAAGTGTTCTCTGAGCCTGGAAGTCCTTGTTTTCTCCCTAGCAAGGGACAAATAAGTCACCAGCAAAGCTACTCACTCAGCCAGCAACCGTCCTGCTTCTGAACTGACTGAATCTCACACTGTAGGTCACAGGGCCAACCACTGCAAGCACTGCTTCCTCCTGCCTGGGCAAGAGACTGAGCACAGCCTGGGGCTCCTGGAGGAGGCACTTTCATAGCATCCACAGGTCTGGTCTGGAAAACCAGGTCTGAAATTCAGCCCAGGGGCTTCCCTGTGGGCTGGGAATCCAGAGCTTCTATTTCTAAATCATCCCTGAACTTTTTTTTCCACAAAGACAAAGAAAGAGCAGAGTGTTTAGTGGATGAAAAGAAGAAGCCGATTTATAGGAAGTCTTCACCTTGCTTCAAGGGGCAATCTGAGGTTGCAGTTACATGATCTAGCAACTGGAAAGGGACCTGGGAGCTGGTATCTTTGTGACAGCCTCGCTATGGCCACATGCCCTTGTTAAGTGTTTTTCTGGTGAAGACAACAAGTACTAACAGCAGCCAACATCAGGTTAGTGTTACTGGGCTAAAAGCCCGCAGGCCAATCTCATGATCACCTGGGGGGTAGGTACTATTAAAGACCCCATTTTACAGATGAGGAAGCAGGGGGTCTGAAAATTGGAGTTACTGCCCTGAGGTCACAAAATTAGTGTGAGGTGAAGCTGTTGGCCCCAGAGACAGAGTTCTCAACCACACCACAAGAGGACCACAAGAGATGAGAGCCAGGAGGGGAAGGTGGGGCTCATGGGGTGGGTGTGGATGCCTGGGATTCTGTGCAAGGAATTATGTGGCAGGTGGCTCCAGCTAGAGAGGTAGGGTGGAAACTTCTGATCACCAATGTGGTCCTGGTAAGGTTATAAGTACCCACTCCTTCATCCACAAAACAGATATCCTGTGTGGGACAATCCAGGGTCACTGGAGAGACAAAGGAGTAAAAAACCCATGGGGCAAAAAGGACCTGTCATACCAAAGCACTCTGGATCCTTTCTTTAAGAAATAACAAGGCACATAGCTATTCCTGATGTGGAACAGGCCAGAGGAATGCTCCAGAATGGTAAGAAGGGGAAAAAAGCCATGAGGTCAGGAATGGGGGCAGGGACCTGGAAGACATCTGGGGGGATCAGGGGACTAAGGGAAGGACAGGAAGCTCTGAGGAAGCTAAGGGAAGAAGGAAGAGGCAGCCAGAGAGGCCCCAAGATGTTTATGGGAGGATGCCTTGGGATCCACAGTGAGCATGACAGGGAAAGCAAAAACGGGAGGGGTCTGAAAGGAGACTCTGGGATGACCTGGAGGGAGCAAGAAGATGCTAGGAAATTCAGGATGGTATGTACATAGCCAAAGGACATAGAAATTTAGAAGTTGTCTGGAAGGCTCAGAAAGAAAAGATGCCTTGAGGGGTCAGAAAGAGTGTGGGATGTGCAAGAGATGGTCCAGGGATGAGAGAGCAGGAGGGCTCTACCTAAGGAACCGAGGAGGCCTGGGGGGCTGGTTCTGGGAGACTGGGGGGGCAGTGTGAAGGGACACTGGAGGGTGGTGTTCCTTCAGAGGCCGGCAAAGGCAGGGAACCAAAGCAGAGCGGCCGAGGACAGAGTGGCTGGCAAGGGTGGAGGGGTCCAGGGCGGGCAAACAGGAGATGAGTCGGGAGCCAGGGGAGGCCTCAGGACAGACCGGAGAGGAGCAGGCGGCTGCGGGCGGGCTCAGGGCTGAGAGGGCGAATGCCCGGAGGGGCCGTGCAGGTGGGTGCCCAGGCAAGGGGAGCAAGAGGCGCGCGGCCGGCGATGGGGACGCGGCGAGCGCCGCGAACTCACTCGAAGACGAAGAAGAGGACCGTGGTGCTGAGGATGAGCAGCAGCGTGAGCGCAAAGACGCCGCCGTGACCCGCCAGCATGAGGCGGCCGCCGCAGTAGAAGCGGTTGCGGCCCGGGAACACCTCCCACTTGCGCCGCGGGCGGCGGCCCAAGCTCCCGCTGCCGCTGCCGCTCCAGCGCGGCGCGGCGGGCGCGGGCCCGGGTCCCGGAGCGGGGGGCGCGGCGGGGCCGGGGCGGCGCGCCCCGGGGGAGGCGGGCGGCGGGGCAGCCCCGGGGCTGATCTGCTGGTACTCGCAGTCCTTCATGCGGCCGGCCGCGGGCCTCGGCTCCGTGCCCCGCGGGCCGGCCGGACCGCTCCGGGACCGGGGCGAGCAGCGGAGGTGGCGGCGGCGGCGCGCGCGCGCGCGCGGCGCTCGCTCACTCGCTCGCTGGCTCGCTGGGGGCGGCCCCGCCGCCGCCCCGCCCCCGGCCCGCCGCCGCCGCTACCGCCGCGGCCTCCAGCCGCAGCGCCCTCTCCGCCGGGGCCCGGGATGGCGCGGCCGAGGCGGTCCCGGCCCACAGCAGGACCCCAGCGAGTCCCTGCGCCCCCTGCGCCGCTCCCCCCCCTGCAGTTCTACACCAGGAGCCATCAGCAGATGCGCTCTCAAGGGCGCTTTCTCTTTTGCAAGCAAACCGTTTATTAGGACCCACTGTGTGCCAGGCACTGTGCCAAGAGCCGAGATTCAGGTGGTGGCCCAATTTATAATTCCCGGGCCAGGCTTTGCACATCCCTGAGGACTGACTGGAAGGCATTCTGGAGGCAGGCATCTTTGGGAGTCGGGGACACATCCAAAGTTCAAATGCCCAAAGGGCCCACCTTCTGGTCTCCCTCACCCAGCTGTCCTGGGCCCAGACCAGAGGTTCCTAGGTATAGCCCAGCCCGTAATGCAGGGGTCATGCCTGAGGGCCTCCGTGGTTTTTTTTGTTTTTGTTTTTTTCAGGAATTCTGGATATATTCGTGTTCTATTGCTACGGAACAAATTACCACAAAGTTAAAAAACACACCTATTTCTCATGGATCCCAGGTCAGGAACCCAGAAACAGTAGAGCTAAATCCTTTGCTTGGAGTGTCACAGGGTTCCAATCCAGGTGCAACCCAGTGCAGTGTCCATCATTCTGGAGTTACTCTAAAACCTAGAGGAGGGCTGGGGATGTGGCTCAAGCGGTAGCGCGCTCACCTGGCATGCGTGGGGCCCGGGTTTGATCCTCAGCACCATATACAAACAAAGATGTTGTGTCCGCAGAGAACTAAAAAATAAATATTAAAATTCTCTCTTTCTCTCTCTCTCTCTCTCTCTCTCTCTCTCTCTCTCTCTCTCTCTCTCAAAAGAAAAAAAAATTATTTTAAAAAATAAATAAAACCTGGGGAAAAAATAAGAAAAGAGAGAGCTGGTGGGGGGCTGGGGCTGGGGCTCAGCGGTAGTGCACTTGCCTGGCATGTGTAAGGCATTGGGTTTGATTCTCAGCACTGCATATAAATAAATAAAATAAAGGTCTATCAACAGCTAAAAAAAAGAGAGAGAGAGAGCGAGAGCTGGGGACTAAGAAAGGAAGGCAGAATACACATGGGGACAGGTAGGAAGCCAACAGTGACCTCAAGGATTACTAATTGGTACCTATGCCAAAGGCTGCCCTGCCACGTCCTTGGTGCCAAAGGCTCTGGATTTGATGAGTCCCACCTTGAAGTGTAAGTTTGTGTAAGTTTCCTCTCCTTCCACTCTTTGGCTGTTAAACAAAGTCACAAAACTAACTTGTTGTATTACAGCAGTTTCCCATCGTCCCACCTCAACTGGGTCCTCTTACAACCCTAAAGCTTTTCTTGTTCCTTGTCATTTTACAGAAGCCAAAGCGATCCTACTTGATTTTTAGTTTCCCTCCTATCTCAAATGTCTGTTTTTATCCGTTCTTTCCTCTCAACTTAAGGATATGGGTCTGGTGGTATAATTCAGTGGTAGACTCCTTGTCTAGAATGCACAAGGCACTGCACTGAGTTTAATCCCCAGAACAAAAAAAAAGAAAGAGAGTAAAGAAAAAAAAAATAGCTGCCACTTTTTTTGTCATTTCTCAACTTTTTACAATATGGTCTCTGTCTACATCACTCCTCAAAAATTTCTACCTTGAATGTTACCAGTGACCCATTTGTTATAATTAAAAACTACTACTTCTCATCAATACCCACAGTTCCCAGCCACTGTCACCAATAGGTGTGGCCATGTGACAGAATTCTGGAGGTGGTAGGTTCTACTCCCAGCCTGGCCCATAAAACTTCCGTGTGCTGATTCTTGCCTTCCTTCCCTTCTGCTAGTAGAATGGGAAAGACTCCAAGAACCTAGAAGAGGGTGGAACCACAAGATGAAAAGAACCTGGGTTCTGCATAATTGTGGAGAGCAGAGCTCTCCCTACATGACTATTGAACTCTGAGGTAAGCAAAAAATAGACTTTTGTTGTATAAGCCACTGAATTTGGGAAGCTGTTTGCTATAACAATTAGCTAACCCCCGTTTTTGTGATACTAGGATTGAACCCAGGGGTGCTTTACCACAGCTATACCACTAGCCCTTATTAGTTTTTTTTTTATTTTTTTTTTTATTTTGAGACAGAGTCTTACCAAGTTGCCCACGTTGATGTCAAACTTGTGATTCTCCTGCCTCAGACTCCTGAGTTGCTGGGATTTCCCTACCCAGCTAGCTGACCCTTATGAGTACAAAATTTGGTACCAGGAATGAAATGCTGGTATAATAAAAGCAAAAATAGATAGCACAGCATTAATGATCCAGTGGGCTACATGGAAACAAATCTAATAGGCTGGATGGCTGGAGAGTTCTGTGATGCTATAACAAAATATTTGTTGAAAGAGAGAGCTGTGTAGTCTTTCCCTAGTGCTCCCAACAGGCAAAACCAAACACAGATCAGTTGGTAAAGGAGAAATGTGGTTTGCAGAGTCCCAGCTCCAGGCTTTCAAAGCCAAGTATAGACAGGCTGGTTTGGAGCAGACAGACAATAATTTATTTATTTATTTTTTAGAATTTTTTTTTAATATTTATTTTTCAGTTTTTCTGCGGACACAACATCTTTGTTTTGTATGTGGTGCTGAGGATCGAACCCAGGCCGCACGCATGCCAGGCTAGCGTGCTACCACTTGAGCCACATCCCCAGCCCGACAGACAATAATTTAATATCAGACACAGTCCGCCTCTGTGGCTACTCAGTATCCATATGCACTTGTCTCTAGTTTTAAACTTCCATACAACAAGACAACTCTATTTTTCCACTTAACAAGCTGCAATTATATTTTGTACAAATATGTTCTCAACCACTCCCCAAAACAAAGAGATGCAAATCCTAATAATCACTGTATCTATATCTGGGCTGTGTAAATAATTCCTCAAAACCAGTCACGTTTCTTCCTGAAAATTATGTTACCTAAAAACTAAGTTGTATCAGAATTTGAAGAAAATTTGTATAAAATAATAGGAAGAAAAAGTATATAGATAATTTATTTATATATGTAATTATAAATTATAATTACACTTATAATTATTATTATAGTATTTATAAGTTGTAATCATATATACCACATAACAAATGGAAGAAAATATGCATTGCTTTAACAGTTCTTATTTCTGAAATTGGTCACAAGGCCATGGTTGATATTTATAGCTTTGTTTTTCTAATCTTCTTTTTATATTTCCTTTGCCTTCTGCTGGGATCTCAGCTGTTTTAGAGTTCTGTACCTAGCAGGGGGATCCAAATCTTCTTTTCTGAAGGATCTGGATCTTCAATGGGAGTTCACCACTGTCCTTCAGGGCCACCCCTGAGTGGAGCTGTGATGTGTCAGCCATCTACTTTCATGTGGTGCCAACATATGGTGCAGAGCCATCTGTAAACCAGGCTGTAGTCATAAGGAACTCCCCAGGAGGAGGCAGTACAGTGGGAGGTGGGGTCAAAGGAAAATTACCTGTTCATTCAACTAACTCATGCCTCCCTCTTCCAGATGTGCCTGAGGCTTATTTCCTATATACCATTTTCAACTGAAGAGAGATGACTGCTGTGGACGCCCAACCTCACTCATGGCTTAGTGGACGAGATATATCAACTAACTCCTGATTGGACACTCAGGTCTTATGGCTACTTGATATCCTGTGATTAGGCCTTCAGCCTGTACCAGAGCCCAGAAGCACGAAGAGAATGGTAATTTGGAGAAAATGGTGTGGATTTACTTCAAGGTCCTAGAAGTCTGTGTTGTGATTCACCTATTGGTGACTCCATGTAACATCCCTGTTTGACAAAGCCTGAATGTCATTGAATCTCCTGATTTGTAAGGTCCAAGTGAAGAGCAGCTTGTACTATAGCTGGGCTTTTAGCATGTTGGACCACCAGACACTACTTTGAAGTCATAGCCCTATGAATTTTTATGGTGTTTGTTTTCCAACTCTTTATTTCTCATGTTTTACTAAAGTGTCTTTAAGTCATTGCTAATTCCAGTTTGTCATACCCAAGCAGCAAAATGTCCTCAATGGAGTGATATTATGTACAAGACCAAAATGATCAAGATCTCTGTGGACTAGAGGCTGGGAGTGTAGCTCAGTGTTAGAGCACTTGTCTAGCATGTACAAGGATTGACTAGTCTGTGTTATTGGGTTTGACCCCCAGTGTGTTCTCTCTCTCTCTCTCTCTCTCTCTCTCTCTCTCTCTCTCTCCTACTTTATGACAGGGAACAGAAGACTTTATATAGTCTTGATACACTGTGAAGGTGTACTTCAGGCCCTGCTAGGTAAAAGCAAACTTCTTGTGTTTCTTACAAATTATACAGAGGAAAACATCAATTGCCAGGTCAATAGCTGAATCCAGATGCCAGGAGAACTACTGCACCTGAAACAGCAGCCGTAATTGGAGGCATTATCTGATTAAATTTATGATAATTCATAGTCATTCTCCATAATCCAGTTGCCTTGTCTACAGACCATCCATGCAGGGAACCTAGAGATGTTTTATCACTGAGCTACAATTCCAATATTTTTTATTTTGAGACAGGGTCTCACTAATTTGCTAAAGCTGACTAAAATTGCACTCCTCTTGCTCAGCCTCTTGAGCAGCGGGGATAACACGCGTGCACCACTGTACCTGGCTATTTCATTTCTGATCTGACACTACTATCTGCAACTTCCCTAATGTATGAGTCAGCTTCTCAGTTTTGGAGACCAGAAGTCCAAGGTCAAGGTGCCAGCAGGTTTGGTTTCTGAAGAGGTATCTGTCTGGCTTGCACACTTCTCACTGTGTCCTCACATGGCCTTGTCTTCTATACACACACTCCAGATGTTTCTTCCTCTTCTTATAAAAGTATCAGGCCTATTGAATTAGGGTCCCATGCTTATTATCTCATTTAACCTTGACTATCTCCTTTAAGGCCTATTGAAGGTGCTTCATATGTTGGAGCTTCAACATATGAATTTTGGGTAGGGGGCACAATTCAACCCATAACACATTAGTATGCAGTTTACTTCTGGTTTGCTGTCCTCATAGAGAGGGGAATCCACTTGGCCCTTCCTATCATAATGGTCCTTACTCAACAGATCAGTTAACCACATTAGTTGCTAAATTCAGTCATGCATTGCTTAATGTTGGGGACACATTCTGAGAAATTTATCTTTGAGTGATTTTGCCATTGTGTGAACATCATAGGGTACCTGCACTCATACAAACAAATGGATTAGCCTACTACATATCTAGGTTATTAACTTATCACTTCTAGGCCACAAACCTGTATAGCATGTTACTGTACTGAAGGCTGTAGGTAAGTGTTAAGTACTTGTGTGTCTAAACATAGAAAAATTCTGCATAAAAGATAAAAAGTGGTACACTTATACAGGGTACTTATCATCAGTGGAGTATGGAGGCCTGGAAGTTGTGGGTTGTGGGTGAGTCACTGACTGAGTGATCGCCTGGCTGTCTACACTAAATTTATTAAAAACATTTTCTTTATTCAATAGTAAATTAATCTTAGCTTTTTAAAACTTTACATACTTTTAATTTTTCTTTAACTTTTTTGACTCTTTAGCAATAACACTTCATTTAAAACAAATACATAGCCAGGTGCGGTGGCACATACCTGTAATCCCAATGGTTTGGGAGGCAAAAGGATCACAAGGTCAAAGCCAGCCTCAGCAACTTATGAGGTCCTAAGCAATTTAGCAAAATCCTGTCTCTAAATAAAATAAAAGGAGTTGGGGATGTGGCTCAGAGAGCTTGCCTTGCACAGGTGAGGCTCTGGGTTCAATCCTCAGTACCACATAAAAATAAATAAAGTTTAAAAAAAAGCGGGGTGGTGGGGATGTGGCTCAGTGGCTAAGTGCCCCTCACTTCAATTCCCAGAACCAAATAAATATACATATGAGGCAGTTGTACAAAAAGTTTTCTTTATGTCCTTATTCTATAAGTTTTTTCAATTTTTCATTTCTTTACTTTTTAAATTTTTCCATTAAAAATCAGGACACTAACATATTCATTAGCCTAGGTCTATTCAGGGTGAGAATAATTAATATTCCTGCCTTCAATCTCTACCTCTTGTCCCACTGGAAGGTATTCAGGGGCAATAACTTGCATGGAATTGTCATCTACTATGATTCTGGAATATCTCCAGAAGGACCTAAGGCTCTTCTTGAAGAGGTATTGCTCTTCATAAATATGTCCAGATGGTTGCTTCTTTCCTTGATCATAAATTTGATATAAACAGATAATACCATGAACATTTCTCATCCCCTGGCCATGACCCCATATTGGAGATGGAACCCAGGGACACTCTTCCATTGAGTGACATCCCCAGCCCTTTTTATTTTGAGACAAGATCTCACTAAGTTGCTGAGGCTGGCTTTGAACCTTTGATCTTCTTGCCTCGCCTCCCAAATCACTAGGATTACAGGTAAGCACCACCGTGCCCAGTCATGTTTTTAAACTTTTTAAGGAGCTTGATGAAGTCTGCAAAAGCTTCCACAAGGGAGATGGGAGTATAGATCAGTGGCAGACCATTTGCCTAGTCCACTCCAGGTCTTGAGTTTAACGCCTAGCAAGAAAGAAAGATAAGGAAGGAAGGAAGGAAGGAAGGAAGGAAGGAAGGAAGGATTAAAATACCTCAACTAAGTCCTTCACTGTGAATACTCTTGATAGGGGTCTTCTTAAGTAGTTATTTTGTTGTTGGGTATTTGTTTTTTGCAGTGACTGGGAATCAAACCCAGGGTCTCACACATGCTAGGCAAGTGTTCTTCCACTGAGCTACATCTCCAGCCCAGGTTCTTGGTCTTTATCATCTCTTACAGTTTTCTTTTACCTTGACTCTTCATCAGCTATGCTAAGTGTGCAGTTGCAAAAATGCCTCCTTAATCAATTCCTCAAGAACCACCTCTACACTGGCACAGTGGTGCGCGCCAGTAATCCCAGCAGCTCTGGAGGCTGAGGCAGGAGGATTACGAGTTCATAAGTCAGCTTCACTAATTTAGCCAGGACCTAAGCAACTTAACAAGACCCTGTCTCTAATATATAATATATATATATATATATATATATATATATATATATATATATATATATATATATATATGGCTGGAGATGTTGCTCAGCTAAGCACTCCTGGGTTCAATCTCTGGTACAAAAAAAAAAAAAAAAACTCTAGGAGATCCTCAATGTCATCTTCATTTTCATTCACACCTAGGTTAAAGTTGTTTGTCATCAGAGCTGGAGTTGTGGCTCAGTGGTAGAGCCACTTGCCTAGCATGTTTGAGGCACTGGGTTCAATTCTCATATAAATAAATAAATAAATAAATAAAGATCCATTGACAACTAATATATATACACACACACACACAGAGAGAGAGAGAGAGAGAGAGAGAGAGAAAGAGAGAGAGAGAGAAAGAGAGAGAGAGAGTGTGTGTTATTTGTCATCTCAACCACAGCCTTGTTGATTTTTACAGCCTCGCCATTCTTGGAAAATCCTTTGAGATCACAGATGAGTCTCTTGAGTGTCTTCTTCCAGATGCCAGTCCTTGGTAACATCACCCCCAAAATAAGAAACTTTCTTGATTCAGTCATAGATGTTGTAATCCTTCCAGAATTGCATCAGTATCTGCTCAATGTCTTCTTCAGTTGCAGCAGTAGCCTGGGCAAAGATCCTCTTTGGGTTATAGGGCTTAAAAGTTGCTATAACACCTTGACCCATTTGGTGAATCAAAGAGGTATTGTTTGGGCTGGGGCTGTAGCTCAGTGGTAGACCACTCGCCTGGCATGTGTGAGGCACTGGGTTTGATCCTTAGCACCACATAAAAAACTAAAGAAATAAAGGCATGCTGTCCATCTACAATTAAAAAAAGCATACACACACACACACACACACACACACACACAAAGAAGGGCTAGGGATGTAGCCCAGTGGTTAAGCCCAGTTTCAAGGATTTCAAGGACAGGATAGTAGTCTTGTTTGAGGGAAATGTTTCAGTCATTGCAACATTGAAACTGTTTGGCAAGTGAGAGCCCCAGGGCTTTCAAGCCTATCAATAAACACAAACTGCCAGTGTACTACAGGAGCAACAAGAAGTCATGGAAGACCCAGCTCCTCTTTCAAGACTGGCACTGAGCTCCCGCTCCAGCCCCCTTCTTAGTTTTTATTTTGAGACAGGGTCTTGCTAAATTGCTGAGAATGGCTTTGAACTTAAAATCCTCCTACCTCAGCCTCCTGAGTCGCTGGGATTAGAGACATGCGACCCCACACCCAGCTTGCACTGTACTTTATACAATTGGAAATGCAGTAGCTTTGTTTACACCAACATCACTACAAGCACATACAGTAATGCTATGTGCTGCAACACTATAATGGCTATGAAGTCAGTGAAAACTTCTAACTATGTTAGTGTGTAAGTTACTTCCTTATGAGTCAAATTTTGTATTTGCCCCCTTGGAGAATGCTGAGATTTGACCCTACTTATATATAGGTCTAGTGGCAACAAAGGATGACCCAGGTAGATCTTAAGGAGATATTTGCAAGGCATATTTTCTGCCCCAGAAAAGGAGATTACAGTTTTCAAGCAAGGGTAGGCTGGTCTACTTAGACACAAGCAGACAAGATGCTTCCTCCAGCAAGGGAAGCACAGACATAAATGGAATTGTCCAAGTCAAATCAGACATTCCCATTCCAAGTTTCAGGATCCATTCCTTCTCATTCACAGGAAAAACTTCAGCTATGAATTTAACTGATGTAATTCTTCAATATGCAAAATTTTGTGTTTTTTTCATAGTAAATAAGTGTCAGTTATAAGCAATAAAAGATTCTTTTATGTCTAGCATGTGTTATCATTGGGATATCCAGTTGGGGTCCAGGTCCTCGGTATCCCAAACAAAGAATTGAGTAAGACACACAGAAGTAAAAGGCAAAGAACAAATTTATTGAAGGTGAAGCTCTCCACAAGGTAGAGCAGAGTAGGCCAAGCAAGAGAGAGGCTCAAGGCCTTGATGCCAGCATACAGTGTCTTACATGCTGAGCTGTGAGGTGTTCTCTTCCCCATGTGGACCTGATTTAAGCCTCACCCCATTTGCTCCCAATGGCTCCCGTATGATACCTGATTAGAGTACTGTCCAATTTTCCCTCATTAGTTACTTTAAAATACCAAACCCATGGTCAGAGTTATCACAGGTGATGCGTCCTTACTGTCAGGATTGTCTTGGTAATGGAACTTACTGTAACAGGGGCATGATGACTCATCTCCCTGTTTTGTCTTTCAGTGGCATTTCCTTTTCTTAAACCTTGCTTCTGCCATCTTGGTGGTCCCTGAACTCCTACCTAACATTTCCCCCTGAGAGACATGATCCCCAAATTCTTTTTGGGAGGTTGAGGGGCTGGAGATCTCATCTTCTTATAGCTGCTTCAGGCTGACAATGGACTATTGTCCTTGCCTATTTGGGATTCACAGAACTTTTGCCCTGTCTGGTAAAGATCAAAAAGCGGAGTGTTGGGGTCAATTTGTGGGATCAGTTTGTAGCCTTGCCATAGTACCAGTTGGAGTTTGATAGCCTAGATTTTTTTATGATTTTCTACCAGGTAAACATGGGAAGTTAAGGATTCAGCATCAGGGGAGTACAGAGGTCCATAGAGGCAGCTGGTGGGCAACTGAGTGAGGTGGACATAAAGCAGAGATCATGGGTAGGACAACAACAAACAAGACAGCAAAGCATTGTTTCCTTGCAAACAATTAGCACAAAAGCAATTAGTATTATCGGTCAGTTTCTGAAAAACATGAAGACAGCAACTCATTAAAGCTTAAGGCAAATCCAATGTGGTATTGGTTTGTGAATGGAAGCCATTTGAGGCTTTAGAAACATCAGCAGAGTTGTTAGAAGTGTGTACACAACATTTTGTTTTTATAATGTCACAGGTATCCCCTTGAGCTGTAGTTAAGATATCTAATGCTATCTTATTTTTGTAAACTAGCTTTCTCGGTATTACTTCTGGGTTAATAGAGGAATTCCTTAAACTGTGTCATTTAGGGCTCTCTTGGTAGTTAGTTAGGGCTTTTATGTGCTATATTGCATCTTTTAGACCAATCAGAGGGATAAATATCTGGGCTACATAATCGTAACAGCAAAACACAGAAACATAGATCAAGTCTGCCTATGTAGGAGGTTAAAAAGGTTCATAGGTCTCAAATTGACTCAAAAACAACAACAAAATAAAAATCTGTGACTCTGACAGTCTTTTGTGATAGTTATCAAGCACTCCTATCTAATAACCTTTTCCTTTACAGCCTCCAGCTGTATTTACTTTTGGTAGGGCTGATTCAAGGGTGCATCTTAAGTTACATTAAAAGAACCATTGAGCCAGTGTGGTGGCTCATGCCTATAACTCAAGTGGCTCAAGAGGCTGAGACAGGAGGATCTCAAGTTTGAGGTCAGACTCAGCAACTTAACAAGGCTCTCAGCAACTTAGTGGGTCCCTGTCTCAAAATAAAGACAAAACAAAACCCTCACTGCTTTTTTTGAGGGGCGGGGTACCAGAGATTGAGCCCAGGGACACTTTACCATGAGCCACATCCACAGCCCTATTTTGTATTTTATTTAGAGACAAGGTCTCAATGAATTGCTAAGCAGCCTCCCTATTGCTGAGGCTGGCTTTGAACTCCCGATCCTTCCGCCTCAGTCTCCCAAGCTGCTGGGATTACAGGTGTGCACTACTACTCCCAGCCCTGGCCTTTTTTGTCTTTTATTTTGAGACAGACTCTTACTAAGTTGCTTAGGGCCTCACTAAGTTGCTGAGGCTGGCTTTAAACTTGTGATTTTCCTGCTTTAGTCTCTTGAGTTGCTGAGATTATAGGCATATGCCTTTGCTCCTGGTGAAGATAGGTTATTTTTATCCAGTTACTAAACATCAAAATGATATTTCTAACTAATTTTGGGGGGGATTGAACCCAGGAATGCTTAACCACTGAGCCACATCCCCAGCCCTTTTCTATGTTTTATTTAGAGACAGGGTTTTTGGGCTGGGGATGTGGCTCAAGCGGTAGTGCGCTCGCCTGGCATGCGTGCGGCCCGGGTTCGATCCTCAGCACCACATACAAACAAAGATGTTGTATCCGCCGAAAACTAAAAAATAAATATTAAAAAAAAAAAAATAGAGACAGGGTTTTTCTGAGTTGCTAAGCACCTGGCTATTGCTGAGGCTGGCTTTGAACTCACGATCTTCCTCTCTCAGCCTCCCGAGCTGCTGAGATTTCAGGGGTGGGCCGCTGTGCCCAGCTAAATTTGTTATTTTTATATGTCTGAAAGAAACTATTACAGGGCTGGGGTTGTGGCTCAGTGGTACAGTGCTCATCTAGCACTGCGAGGCCCTGGGTTCCATCCTAACCACCACATGAAGATAAATAAATAAAATAAAGGTATAAAAAATTAAAATAAAGCCATATTTCTGCCTAACATTATATATATATAAAAAAGAAAGAAAATAAACTATTGCTACAGACAACCTTAGTTTGGAGAAGACTAGCTTGGTAAAGTGGTCTCCTAAGCTTTATATTTTAAGACTTGTATTCTTGGAGGACATAAATACATCTAATACACAAAGAAGCTAGTAACAACAGTGTCACATTTACTCAGATGTACTTATATTAACCAAGTTTAACTTTCAAAGAAAAATTTAGAATCAATAGTGTAGGATAACTATAATCATAAGTCTGCATAGGTTAATAACACTGACAAAAATCAAAAGATAACATTAAATCAATTTTAAGTTTAGGAAACAGTGTTAATGATTAAAAATAGACTTTCTCAAAGCAAAGAGATGTAAGCCAAATTTGAAATGGCTGTGTGGCCCTTTTATATCAGATACAATTTATAAAAGAGAGCAATTATTGGTTACCTTGCCTGTATTAAACCTACATAGCTTCCAATTTACAAGCTTAACATTCTTATATTTTCTTTTTCCCAGTTGCTAATTTTTTCTTAAATTTACATTATGAAACAATCCTTATGAAGTTTCTGAATTTAGACAAGTTATAACTTTTTAATAAAATGAAATATTTATGTTTTTATAGTACATTAATCAAAGCACAACTGGAACTTTCATACTCTGTATATAGAATTACACCTGTTAGAATTTTAACTCTTCATAACCTTGCTTTTGAATACCCCAACACAAAGCAGTCTTAAACTGTTAATTTATCAAGAATTTATACAAAAGCACATTTGGTAGACCCAAATATATGCTGTCTTATAGAATATAAGAAGCCAAGAGTACTTGAATTTATATTTATCAGTCGATGTTTTAGTATTTTCACTTTGCAAATTTATCAAATGTCTCTCTTTTTTTTAACATATTCTTAGTTGTAGAAGGACACAATATCTTTATTTTGTTTATTTATTTTCATGTGGCTCTGAGGCTTGAGCCAATTCCTCATACATGCTACGCAAGTGCTCTACCACTGAGCCATAACCCCAGCCCCTCAAATGTCTCTTGTAACAAACATATGTATGAAGATTAAACCCAGTTATGTTAAGTCTAATTTACCCATTTTTAACTTAGGTTACCCATGGAAATCAACCCTAGTTAACATTTTAAACTATCTTTTTCTGCTGAAGAAAAATTCTAGAAGCAATGAATGTTACACTTTAAATTCTTAATAGAAACCAGTGCTCTCTTGATTAGTCGACCACCAAGAAAACCTGTGGGTTAATCTTGTTTTGTTTTTTGGTGGTGCTGGGGATTGAACCCAGGACCTTGTGCATGTGAGGCAAGCACTCTACCAACTGAGCTATGTCCCCAGCCCATGTGTTAATCTTAAAGACATCTTTACTCTTATTTAAACCAATTTAAGACATGTGAACCAAAAGGCATTTGTATCCATTTCTTTCTTTCTTTTTATTAATTTATGAGTGCTCATTTATCTTTATACTAATTTTGGTACCATGTAAATGATATAAAACACAAGTACATAAGTAGATATAACATACAGTACACAGATGTGCACAAATATACATAAAGCAGACAAGAAACAAGGATTTTGTAGATTTTTACCAGGAATGAAATTCCTACAGGTAGGAGTCAAAAGAACTACTATCAGATATAAATTTTAATTTAGAAATTAAAATAGAGCCTGTCACAGATTTTTCACTATGACTCAGATATAGGAAGGGCCTGTGCTTTGGGGAATGTGAGCAATAGAGTCTGTCAGCCATGGTGGATGCTGAAATCAAAGGTTCAAGGGGACCATTCATCCTCCATGGGGGCAGATTTCCTTCCACCATCACCACTGTTAATCTCCTTCCTTAGGACTCTCCAAAGGAGAAGATCTCTTTCCTTTTCCAGTACACTTGAGAGTTAACCCTTGAATTATTGATCACTGAATAAAGACAACAGGAAAAACAGATAGAGGGGGGGAAAAAACTCCAGTCAGACAAAATAAGACTAATCCAAAAAAATATGTTACTTTAGGAATTCAGGAATAAAAGTGAGTTCACCCAAAAAAACATGAACTCAGAAAAAGGAGTTTTTTTTTTTTTTTTTTTTAAATGTTGCAACTGTAATTACTCTTGTATATAGACTAGAGTGCACTTTTGGATCAGATTAGAGTCAGTCCAGATATTTAAAGAATGTAGGAGCCCATGAGTTTCTCAGGAAAAAGTTCTCAAGGAAAAAAAGATTTATATATCTAGGATCTTTCCATTTTCCCTCCCTGTGTTTTAGCATCTAGGGAGGAACTTAATGAGAGAGCAGAATTCCAGAGTACAAGGACAGAGAAAATAGTCATTTATGTCCCATTGCAGCTTGAATTTAAAAGTGACACTCTATTTTTTTTTTGGGGGGGGGGTGTCGAGGATTGAACCCAGGGCGGTGTGCATGTGAGACAAGCTCTTTACGAATTGCAATATATCCTCAGCCTGAAAGTGACACTCTTAAACTGGATTGGACAATTGCCTGTGCAGCTTAATTACATTCCAGATGCAAGCCTCAGAGAGATAGATAACTGGCAGAAAGCTAAGGAGAAAGGAAATTTGTCATTTTGAGCATGAGAGGCAAAGAGCATTAACTAGGGCAATCTGACCCAAAGAGCTGAAGGAGGTTGTCATAGCTGTTCCCCTGAGAAACAGGAGGGTTATTTACTAATGGGTCATTCAGGATATCGTGATTTGGGGCAGTTGCCTTAGGAGCCCCTTGTGGGATCTTGTCACAGCATAGGAGTGGGTTTTGTACAGTACATGAAGGCTTGGGTGTAGGGGACTTATGACCACTTGCTTTCTCTCCTGCAAAAGATGTCTAGTTACATGATGGTATTATAATTTTGGCTTCCATTCAGAGGCCATTGATTTCAACCCCTAGCTCATATTGGAGCAAGTATTATTACAATTTTTAAAAAGTCCTTTTCTCCACCTCAAATTGTCAGGGTGGAAGCATTTTCAGTAATGGAGAATATATCCAAATGGGGAGTTATGTACAATAGAGGTAGTTCCTCCCATGTTGGCTATTCTGGAAGAAAGAGTTTTTAGGTTCTGTAACTAGAGCCCTGAATTCTGCCTGAGGCATAACTGTGAGGAATTGGGAACTTAGGGGTTGGGTATTTCCCAGGCATCCTCATAGAAATCCCACAATTTTGTAGACAAATGTCTATGACCCCTATGGTGGGTGCACACTACTTCCTTTGAGTTCCTATGACCAGAACCACAAGCTGCCAAATTATGTCTACCAATTTGGGGACATAATTTGCCCCATTCCCTTTGGAATCTAGGCTCTCTCTTTTTGGTTTGGCTCTTTTCCATGGGCTGTGTAATACCTGCATGTTTTCCTCTGCTCCTAGCATCTTGGTAATTATTCTTTCTTTCCCAGTGGTATTTAGCCTTCCTACTCAAAGGCTAAAAAGAACCATGAAACTCTATTTGTGAAGGTCCACTCAGTGGCATCCCAGTTATCCCTATCCAACCTTTCCTGTCTCCTTAAACCTAGAAAAAGAAAAGACCAGTTTAATCTTGGCCTGTTTTCTTTTGGTTGATGGCAAATGATATGGGTAACATCTGCAACCAATAGGTCCCATCCCTCATAGGGAGGGAATTTTTAAAACCTTTCAAAAAAGAGCCATAGATATTTTGGAGGAGGTGATACCTATAAGCAAGGAAGATTGATTAACAGAGAAGGAGTAAAAGCCCATAGGAGGTGGAAGAAGACTGGGAATAAAGCAGAAGCAGAGACTGTGAGCACCATGTTGAGTTCTGATTCAGATAATTTCCTTCTGGAGAAGCCACAGGATTGGGGTAACTGGCTGATTGTACAATGTGCCAGCATTGGTGAGCTTTGTCTTGTGTCCAAAACAGACTAAGTCTTACTGTGGCTCACTACCAGATCATCCTGTCACAGCAGTTTTCAAGGGGTGAGTTTCCTAGTGGCATTTTTATTTTATCTGTCCAACCTGTGCCTGCTGAGAGTGTAGCAAAGAATCAAGAGCCCTGACATGACATGATGAGCAAGTGAAATAGTTGAGAAGGGGAAGAAGAGCACACAGGCTCACCAGGAGATTTAAAAACACAAACAATGAAACTGAACCCCCCCACACAAACCAGGTCAAGCACCTGGTGGGGAGACTGAGAGGTACCTAGAGTCACCACCCTCCCAAGCTATAGAAGTCCCAATGTTCTGATTACCCTGAGGAAGGCCGGGGAGATCATTAGTTGCTCCTGAGGCTGCACATGGTACTATTGGAGAGCCTGATAGAAAAGAAAAGTCGACTTATTAGGTGATTGCAATGTGGGGGTCCCTGAAAAGGGGTTTACCTCTTGGCTGACTAGCCAAGATATTATTACTGGGGTGTTCAGTTGGGGTCCAGGTCCTTGGTGTCCTAAACAAAGAACTGAGCAAAACACACAGAAGTAACAGGCAATGTACAGATTTAGTGAAGGTGAAGGTGAAAGTAGCACTCCTCAAGGTAGAGCAGAGTAGGCTGAGCAAGAGAGAGGCTCAAGGGCCCATTGTTTGGAAGTTAGTGTCTAACATGCTGAGCTGTGTGTCTTACATCTCTTCCCTATGTGGACCTGATTGAAGCCCTCACCCCATTTGCTCCCATTGGTTACTTTATGGTACCTAATTAGAATACTGTCCAATTTTCCCCTATTGGTTATTTTATTTATTTATTTATTTTAAGAGAGAGATGAGAGAGAGAGAGAGAGAGAGAGAATTTTAATATTTATTTTATTTTAGTTCTCTGCGGACACAACATCTTTGTATGTGGTGCTGAGGATCGAACCGGGGCCACACGCATGCCAGGCGAGCGCGCTACCGCTTGAGCCACATCCCCAGCCCCCTATTGGTTATTTTAGAATACCAAAATTGTGGTGGGAGTTATCACAGGTGATAAGTCCTCAGTGGCAGGAGTTGTCATGTTAATGGGACTTACTGTAACAGGGACTTGATGACTCATCTCCTTGTCTTATCCTTCATCAGCATTTTTCTTGTACCCTGCCTCTGCCATCTTGGTATCCCTGAACTCCTAACACTTGGAATCCCTACAGTTCTCTGATCGTGACTTGAGCTGAAAGTTTCAAGACCTAAGTTTGTCATTTTCTTTTTGCAAGAACCCTGATGTAGTCAGAAGAATCTGTCCCACACCATAGTCCTTATAGTCATGATCACTGTCATAATTGTCAAGTACAACTACATGGGTCCCCAAGGCACTTGGTTTAGTTGGCACTTCATTACAAATAACCACAGGTGTTAATTTGATTAATTACAATGCCATGGCATGCCATGAATTGATAGAATCACATTTTTTCATTGACAAGGAGCTTAGCACATTCAAATCTGATGACCCAACCAAGCCAGTTTTCTAATCTCATCTTTTGGGATTTATTTCCTGGGGCCAATCCTAGTACTAATTTCTGTATCAATCAAAGTCTAGTCAATGCCACAGAAATCATACCAATTATTGACAAAAATAATCTAGGGGGCTGGGGCTGTAGCTCAGTAGGAGAGCACTTGCCTAGCACAGGTGAGGCCCTGGTTTCAATCCTCAGCACCACATAAAAAGTAAATAAATAAAGTTCTAAAAATAGATATTTTAAAAATTTAATGTAAAGAATGGTTAACTCTGCTGGGTGCAGTGACCCAAATCTGTAATCCTAGCCACTCAGGGGGCTGAAGCAGGATGATTGCAAGTTGGGGCCAGCCTCAGTAATTTAGCAAGATCTGTCTCAAAATAAAAGGGGTTGGGGAGGTGGCTCAGTGGTAGAGGGTCCCTGGGTTAAATACCCAGTACCAAGGGTTGGGAGCAGTGGGAGTAGGGAAAGAATGATTCACTAAGTATAAAGTCATTAATTGTAAATAAATAAATAAAACACAAACCCTCTTAATATCATGGGGGCAGTAACAGACAGCAGGAAGCATCTGTAACTCCTAGGGCTAGGAGAACAAAGGGAAGGTTATGAAATTACTAATACTTCGAAACTTAGGAGGGCTCTACAGAGCTGACACTCAAACTTCAAAGTCTAGGACCGACATCTAGGATCTCAGCTTGGAAGAACCTGACACTATCCAGTTCATGCTGGTGTTTCTGAGTGGGGTGCCATGGAGCTGGTTCTACAATTGCTAGGGGAAAAAAAAACTTCAAAGGTGGACTCACTTGCTAATACAGGAAGGGCCTGCTGCCACCAGGGTGAAGGAGTGTCACCAGAGTGGTCTTCAGAGGAACAAGAAGCAAATTTAAAGAGCAAGCCCCTTCTTCTTCCTCTGGGGTATCTCCCTCTAGTGGCCTTTATTGGCATAGCCAAATGAAGTCACATTTGGCTGACAGCCCAAATGTGATTTGCAGAGTCCCAGCTCCAGTATCTCATACAGGAGAGCAGAAAAGTGGATATGGAGACAAACATGTAATAAGTAGTACAGATGTCTTCATAAAGTAGTATAAAAAAGGAGGTGAGCTTAGGTGAGAATTAGCTGGTTTTCAAGCACAGGTAAGGAGAATAGAGAAAGTTTGGAGATCATGGGCCTTTCAGGATTGGAAAAGTTACTGCCTCTAGACAACAGTAGTACAAGGTAAGATTGAAAAGGCTTTGAAAAACATGAGCTGAAAGATATGATCACATCTAAGGCAAATATCAGGTTAAGAGTGTGGCCTTCTTACTTATTATTTCACATGGCTTCAATGTGGCCACCATTGCGTTGAGAGTAAGGCAAGGGGATAATGGTGCAAATAAGTACATCAGCTTGAGAATCTAGGAAAGAACTTTGTGTGTCACATGAATCTAACTAGAAGCAAATAGAACAGAAACTTACTGTGATGATCAGTTTTATATGTCAACTTGGCTAGACCACAATACATAGATATTTGGTCAAATGTTATTCAAAATGTTTCTGTGAACATTTTTTTTTTTGGGGGGGGGGTGCTGGGGATTTAACCCAGGACTTTGTGCATGCTAAGCATGTACTCTATTACTTAGATACATCCCAGCTCCTGTAAAAATATTTTTTAGATGAGATAAACATTTAAATCAGTAGACTGAGTAAAGCAAATTACCCTTCATAATGTGGCCTCATTCAATCAGTTGAAGGCCTTAATAGAAAAATGACCTACTTCCCCCAAGAAGGAGGGAATTCTGCCAGCAGAGGCCTTTGCACTCCAACTACAACATCAGTTCTTCCATAGATCTTCCGAGGCCAGCCTATCCTATAGATTTTGGACTTGCCAGCTTCTACAATCATGTGAACAAGATTCCTTAAAATCAATCTTTTTCTGTCTTTGTCTCTCTCTGTCTATTCATATGAAATCTCAAGTGAAAACAATTTATTTTAAATAAAAAGAACAAAGTTGGAGATGTATCAATTTCTAATTTCAAAATTTACTAACAGCTGTGTGAATATCACATGTCTGTAATCCCAGTGATTCAGGAGGCGGAGGCAGGAAGATAACAAGTCTGAGGCCAGCCTCAGCAACTTAGCAACACACTGCCTCAAAATAAAAATAAAAAGGTCTGGGGTGTGGCTCAGTGGTGGAGTGCCCCTGGGTTCATCCCTCCAGTACCACAAAAATAAATAAATAAATAAATAAAATAAAAACTTAATATATACATTAAATTTTGTTTCTAAACAACAAACAAAAAACTTACTACAAAACTCCAGGAATCAAAATGCTGTGGTAATACCATAAAGACAGATGTTTATTATTGTTATCATTATTATTATTATTATTACTAATGCTACTACTACTATTGGCAATACTGGTAGAACATCATGGGTATCCTACCACTGAGCTATATCCCCAGCTTTTTTACTTTTTATTTTGAGATAGTCTCACTGAGTTGGTTAGGGTCTGGCTAAGTTGCTGAGGCTGGCCTCAAACTTACAATCCTCCTACCTCAACCTCCCCCAGCCACTGGAATTACAGGCATGAGTCATCTTGACTGGTTCCTATTATGTTTTTTATATATCAGTTTAAAATAAATTAAAAAGAAAGACAGATAATATAAACCAAGGAATAAAATATAGAGCCTAGAAATAAACCTTTATATGTGGTTCAGTTATTTTCAATAAGGATGCCAAGATTGTTCATTGGGAAAGTTTAATCTTATCAACAAATCCAGCTGGAAAAACTGGGTAATAGCTGTAAAAGAATGAAACTGAATCTTTACTAAATAAAAAAATTAACACAAAATGGACCAAAGTCTGAAGTATAAGAGCTAAAGCTTTAAAACTCTTAGATGAAAATGGGAAAAACTTTATGACATTGTATTTGGCAAAGATTCTTGGATATGACACTGAAAACACAGACAACAAAAGAAAAGTCGAAGACAGGCGTCGTGGTGTGCACCTGCAATCCCAGCGGCTCTGGAGGCTGAGGCAGGAGGATCACAAGTTCAAAGCCAGCCTCAGCAATGGCAGGGCACTGAACAACTCAGTGAGACCCTGTCTCTAGTAAAACACAAAATTGGGCTGGGGACGTGGCTCATTGGTTGAGTACCCCTGAGTTCAATCCCTGGTACCCACCCACCAAAATAAAAGAAAAGTAAGTAAGCCGGGCCCAGTGACACATGCCTGTAATCCCCCGATGCTCAGAGGCTGCAAACAGGAGGATTGGATTGCAAGTTTGAGGACAACCTGGGAAACATGGTAAGACCCTGTCTCAAAATAAAAAAAGATTTAAAAAGGGCTGGGGGTATGGCACAGTGGTAAAACACCCTTGGTTTCAATCCTACTATTGGTAAGTAAATAAATAAGGGCTGGGGGTAGAACTTAGTGGTAGAGCACTCTCTAGCACATGGGAGGCCTGGGTTCAATATTATTTACGGCAAAAATTAATAAATTAGGGGCTGGGGATATGGCTCAAGCGGTAGTGCGCTCACCTGGCATGCATGCGGCCTGGGTTCGATCCTCAGCACCACATACAAATAAAGATGTTGTGTCCACCGAAAAACTAAAAAAAAAATGTTAAAAATTCTCTCTCTCTCTCTCGCTCTCAAAAAAAAAGTAAAAAAAAAAATTAATAAATTAAACAAGGAGAGTATGTAAATTGATCTTTATCAAAACTAAAAAATTTGGGGTATGATGCTGGATACTGTCTCTAAACAAAATACAAAATAAAGATGGGGATGTGGCCTAGTGGCCTAGTGTCCCTGAATTTAAATCCCCAGGAACCAAAAACAAAACAAAACAAAATAAAAAAAGTTTTGTGTATCAAATACTATCAACAGAGTGAAAAGGCAACCCACAGAATGGGACAGAATATGATATATCTAAAATACATAAAGAACCTCAACTCAAAAAACAATAAAGAAAACTAAAAAAAAAATGAGCACAAGATCTAAATAATATTTCTTTGAAGATATATGAATGGCCAATGAGCACATGAAAAGATGCTCAACACGACTAATCATTAGGAATATGCAAATGAAAAGCAAAATGTGATAACAATTCATAGCCACTGGAGCAGCTGTGTGTGTGTGTGTGTGTGTGTGTTACTGGGAATAGAACCCAGGGGTACTTTATCTCTGAGTTAGTTACATCCCCAGTCTTTTTTTTTTTTTTTTTTTTTTTTTGAGGTGGGTATGTACAGGGATTGAACTCAGGGGCACTCGACCACTGAACCATATCCCCAGCCCTATTTTGTATTTTATTTAGAGACAGGGTCTCACTGAGTTGCTTAGTTAGCTGGCTTTGAACTCGCGATCCTCCTGCCTCAGCCTGCATGCACCACCATGCCTGGCATTCCCAGTCATTTTTATTTTTTCAGTTTGAAACAGGTAAATTGTTGGGGCTGGGGATGTGGCTCAAGTGGTAGCGCGCTCGCCTGGCATGCGTGCGGCCCTGGTTCGATCCTCAGCACCACATACAAACAAAGATGTTGTGTCCGCCGAAAACTAAAAAATAAATATTAAAAAATTCTCTCTCTCTTAAAAAAAAAAACAAAAACAGGTAAATTGTTTATGGCCTAAGTTGCTGAGGCTGGCTTTGAACTTGAAATCCTCCTGCCTCAGCCTCTCAAGTCGTTGGAATTACAGGCATGTGCCACCACACCTGGCTAGAGTGGTTATTAAAAAAAAAAAAAAAAAAAAAACAGAAAATAGAAAGTGTTGGCAAGGATATGGAGAAACTGGAACCCTTGTACATTGTCTGGAATATAAAATAATAAAATTTCTATGAAAAATTTTACAGCAGTATTATGGTTGAATGTAAGGTGTCCCCCAAAAGCTCACGTGTGAGTCGATGCAAGAAGGTTCAGAGGAGAAATGATTGGGTTGTAGAGTCTTAACCCAATCAGTTAATTAATCCCCTGATAGGGATTAATTGATTGGTAACTGAAGTGGTAGGGTGTGGCTGGAGGTGGGAACTGGGGGGCATGACTTGGGGGTAGATATATTTTATATCTGGAGAGTAGAGTCTCTCTCTGCTTTCTGTTTCGCTCTGTCACACTTGTCTGCCATGATGTCCTGCCTCACCTCCAGCCCCGAGGACTGGAGCTTGCCTCTTATGGATTGAGACTTCTGAAACCATGAACAGTGACCCCCTAAATAAACCTTTCCTCCTCTACAATTGTTCTGGTCGGATCTTTTAATCAACAGCAGCGAAAAAGCTAACTAAAACAAGCAATTTCTCAAAAAATTAGGTCTCGGGTAGCTCAGTGGTAGCATGCTTGCTTAGCTTTCACTAGGTCCTGGGTCTGATCCACAACACCACACACAAAAAGTAAAAGATGAAAGCCTAAACTAGGTGTGGTGGCACAGGCTTGTAATCCCAGAATTTGGAAGGCTGAGATGGGAGACTCACTTGAGTTCAAGAGTTTGAGACCAGCCTGGGCAACACGTGAAACCCTGCCCAAAAAAGAAAAAGAAAGGTGCTAGGGTTGTGGCTCAGCGAGCGGTAGGGCGCTCGCCACTTGTGAGACCCTGGGTTCAATCTTCAGCACCACATAAAATAAATACGTGAAATAAAGGTATTGTGTCCAATTACAACTAAAAAATAAATATCTTAAAAAAGGAAAATTAAACAGAATTACCATATGATCCGATGATTCTACTTATGGGTGTATACTCAAAAGAACTGAAAACAGGAACTTGAATATTTGTATTCCTATGTTTATAACAGCATTACTCATAATAGCCACAAGGTGGAAGCTACCAAAGTGTCCACTGACAGATGAAAGGGTAGACAAAAAATGATACAATGGAATTTTATTCAGCATTAAAGAGAAATTCTGGATCACACTGGTGGGGGAGAGGGAAGAAAATAAAGAAATTCTGATACCAGCTATCATATGGATGAAACTTGAGGACATTATGCTAAATAAAATAAGTTAAAAAAATATCTTATGATTCCATTTATAGATGAGGTCCACTTATATCCAAAGCAGTCAAATTTATAAAGACAGAAAGCAGAAATGATGATTGCCAGACCAAAGAGGGGGAGTGAGAAGTTATTCTTTAATTGGGTATAGAGTTTTAGCTTGGGAAGATGAAAAGTTTGGGAGACAAACTGTTGAGTTGGTTGTACAACAATGTAAATGTATTTCATGCCACAGAACTACGCTTAAAAATCAGTTAAAATGGCAAATTTTGCCTGCATGGTGGTGCATGTTTGTAATCCCAGCCACTCAGGAGGCTGAGGCAAGAAGGATCACAAGTTCAAGGCCAGCTTCAGCAATTTAGCAAAAACCTCAGCAGTGTAGGAAGACCTTGTTTCAAAAATAAAAATGAAAAAAAGAAAAGAAAAATTAAAAAGGGTTGGGAATATAGTTTTGCGGTAAAGCATCCCATGGTTTAATCTCCAGTACCCACCCTTTTATACATATATGTGAGCAGTTTTTTTTTTTTTTTTTTAATCTTTTTGATACTGGGGATTGAACCCAAGAGTGCTTAATCACTAAGCCACATTGCCAGCCCTTTTTATATTTTTATTTTGAGACAGGGTCTTGCTAAATTGTTTAGGGCCTCACTAAATTGCTGAGGCTGGTCTCAAACTTGCAGTTCTCCTGTCTCAGCCTCCCAAATTACTAGGATTACATGCATGTGCCATCACATTTGAACTTGTGATCCTCCTGTCTCAGAGTATCACAATTCCAAATTGCTGGGATTACAAGTGTGTGTGTGTGTGTGTGTGTGTGTGTACCACCACAAACAACCCAAAGATGAGCATTCTTCAAAAAGGTCATACTCTTTAAAGGCTATCTCAGATGTGGCCTCAGGACTTCCCAGAGGGTACATGGAAAACAACAAAGGAGTCCTTCTTATAATAAGATCAGGTTCTAATTAAGACCCCAGGGAAGGGCTGGGGTTGTGGCTCAGCAGTAGAGTACTTGCCTACCACATGCAAGCACATAAAAATAAATAAATAAAATAAAGATATTGTGTTAACTAAAAAATATATATTTTTTTTAAAAAGACCCCAGGCAAGTGTCTGTAATCCCAGCAACTGAAGAGAATGAGGCAGGAGGATACCAAGTTTGAGGTCAATCTCAGCAATTTAGTAAGAACTTGCCTCAAAATAAAAAGGGATGAGGATGTAGTTCAGAGATAAAGCATCCCTGGTTTAATTCCAAGTATAAAAACAACAAAAAGCCAGGGAAGGGGTTTTCTCTGTCCAGTGGGAGAATTCTGACCAATGGGAGTTCAAAGGAGCTTTGGACCAGAGACTACTGTGCTGCTACTGCTTTCCTTTTATAAATGGAAGGCTCAACTGGTTATCTATCTCCTGATCTACCAATGTATTTGGGGTGTGTTTATGAAATACAGATAATATATTCTTTCTGTGCATAAATTACCATAAGGAACCTTATCTGAAACTGACTGAGAGACTTTGGGCTAAATATGATAATGATTAGATGGCATTGGGGGTTATTTCCCTAGGGAAGGGGTGAGTTTATTCTGAGGAAAAACAGGTATTTGGCTCAGTAAGGTACACTGTGACATGCACATATCTGTGTTCTTATCTTACTGAACCTATACTAGACTTCATTTCCCAGTAGGGTTGCCAGATTTTAGCAAATAAAAACACAAGATGCCAGTTACCTTCGAATTTCAAAACAACCAAGATTCTCCCCACCACCACCACTGAGTTACACTGCCAGCCTTTTATTTTTTGAGATGGGATCTTGCTAAGTTGCCCAGGCTGGTTTTGAATTTGCAATCCTTCTGCTTCAGCCTCCTGTGTCCCTGAGATTACAGGCATGCACCACTGTGTCCAGCCAAACAATGAAGTAAGTATGTCTTGTGCAATATTCAGAATAGTCATACAGAAAAATTATTTTTGGCACCCTACCTCCCCCTCCCTTATAGTGGATCTGGCCAGTGGACTCGAAGCCAATGGAATATAAATGAAAGTAAAGAATTCATCCAGGTATGGTGGCATACACCTGTAATTCCAGCAATTCGGGAGGCTGAGGCAGGAAGATTGCAAGTTCAAAGTCAGCCTCAGCAACTTAGCAAATTGCTATCTCAAAATTAAAATAAGAGAAAGGCTGAAGATGTTGCTCAGTGGTATAGCACTGACCTAGCGAATACAAGGCCCTGGATTCAATCACCACTACCACACACACAAAAAAAATAGTTGAAGTAGAGACAGAGAGCAAGAAGTATAGGTGTCATCCTACTCCCCAGAATTTATTACTTTCTACCTTAATTATTGTTTCTGTGAATCTGCTAGCAATTCATTAGACAGTTGAGGACAGGAGGGATAGCTGAGTCTCCTTTGGTCAATGCCTAAAGTAGGCAGTGATAAACAACTGCTGAAAGAATCAATTTCAAATTTCTCGAGGCTGCACATTATTATATTTTTAGATGAAGATGAGAGGGTCTGTTCAAGGAAAGGAGTGACCTTCCCCACCCCCTTCCCCAGGGGGAATGGTAAAGACGTGTCAAACACTCCCTCTCCTCTCACCTTCATAAAAGAAAAAAAAAAAAAAAGAAAAAGAAAAAAAATAACCCTCTACTTTTAGTTAAGCGAAGTGTCTGGTTTCTGTTTTAGCAGGGTCTCAGAAGGAAATGACTTCTCTGAAATTGTAGACCCAACCCAGCTGCGGCATTGTTAGACCTCAGGGTAAACAGGAAGCTTCCTGCCTTGGGCCCTTCATGTCCCTCTTCCAGACCATTAAAACTGTTAATAGGATGGTAAAAGGACAGCTGCTGGCCATAAAATCAACTAATTCCTTAGATGCTTAGAGAACAACAACTAGACCTCCAAGGTCAGAGAGAAAACCATGTTGCTCCAGAAGCATCCACCTAGCTGGGGTCCTCAGGTGTAGTGTTTCTGGGGGTGATGAGATCCTGTTGATAGCTATGCTGAGACTGCCAGAGCAGTGAAATCACACCCTGTGGGGTTTGAGTCACCTCTTTCAGTAAGGAAACAATCAGTCATGATTATCCCCCCAAAGAGGCAAATAGAAGCCAAGAGCAAAGGACCTAGTGCTCCTGGCTCGGCAATAAAGAACTTAAATGGACCCCAACTCCCCACTCCTACCCCCCCCACACACAGGGTGGAAGTCCCTGGATTTGCAGCTGTTGGTGAGGAGAGAGGGAATGGTTTCTGCCAGCTAGAGGGACACTAGGGCAAGGGTGATCATCTTTTGCCAAGAAGGGCACTCAGTGTCTTGGCAGAAGGCAGAGGGCTGCCCCGATCTGTGTGTACATTTTCAGAAGCATTTGACACTGGACCAAATGCTCAGCTATGCTAGAGCTGCGGCCATGGGTAGGAATGCTTATTGGCCTGGCTGGCCGGAGGCTCCCACAGAGGGTGCTGGGCTTCAGCCAGGAGCTTCCCTTCAGCTGGCAAGTTTAGCTTTCTGTCACGGTCAGAGGGAGTGTGTCCAAATTCCAACTCTCAGGGCTTTCCAGAAGCTGTTGATGATTACCCATCTGTTTTGAAGTTTCTGCTTATTGGAATTTTTGGCTCAAAGGGGGCATAAGAGGGATAATGAAAGGGAAAAAAAAAAAAGAGATGATGATGATGTGATGATGACACAGAATCAAACTCTTTCCTGGCTCAAGGAATAGGCAGAAATTGCTCAGTGGGGTCAGTGATCCTCCTATCATTTGTGGTAGCTCGTAACCAATCAAATGGTGCCAGGAAGCAGGATAAATGCCATTTCAGTCAACCTTGGATTTACAATTTACCCATTCATGCTGCTGTGGCTCCTCTTACCATGCCTACCAGTCAAGCAAGAAAGGGCACTTGAGGATGGAAAACCAGTCACCAGTTACCTTGCAGAGAAGCAGCTTTATTCACCAGGTGTCACTGTTCTCCCTTGTTCAAAGGAAAGATCACTTTGGTTACTCCTCCAGAATTGCACCCTGAGGATGGAGGTTTCTTCTACTTGTTGAAAAGCAGGAGAAATTGAAATACTTTCCGCTACAAGTAACTCGTAGGGATTAAACCCACGGATGCTCTACCACTAAATTACATCTCTTGTCCTTTGTTGTTTGTTTTGTTTTGGTACCAGGGATTGAATTCAGGGGCATATGCCCACTGAGTCACATCCCAGCTCTATTTTGTATTTTTTATTTAGAGACAGGGTCTCACTGATTTGCTAAGTACCTCACTATTGCTGAGGCTATCTTTGAACTTGCAATTCTCCCTGCCTCAGGCTCCCAGCGCGTGAGCCATGGCGCCTGTTTTTTGAGGCAGGTTCTCACAAATTGCTGAGGCTGGCCTTAGATTGAAATCCTCCTGCCTCAGCCTCCTAAGTAGCTGGGATTACAGGTGTGCACCACTGCACCTGGCTAAAATCACATTTGTGTCAGTGCATAAGTGCTTAGATTGGGGTAATTCTGTTTAAGTAGCCCTCAAGATCTTACAGGAAAAAAGGACCTACAACCGCCCCCCCCCCCCCCCCAGTGATAACAGCAACTCCCTTAGTTCCTGAAAACACGCTCAAGGTCATATGGCTGATACACAGGTTTGTTCTGAGGACAAGCATCACCCAAACTCCTGCAAATATTCTTTTTTAAAAAATATTTTTTAGTTGTCAATGGATCTTTTGTTTCTTTTTATTTATTTGTGGTGCTGAGGATCAAACCCAGGGCCTCACACATGCCAGGCAAGCACTCTAACACTGAGCCACAACTCCAGCCCTCTGGCCATATTCTTAACCTTGACTTTTTTTTTCCAAGTGATTTTTATTATCATTATTATTAATGTTATTTAATTTGTAAGGGGATCAAACCTAAGGGCCTCATGTGCTCTTCCACTAAGCTATACTCCCCAACCCCTCTTGGTTGTAAAAAGTTAATTCTATTCATGTATAAATTAGAAAGTTGTTTATCTTTGCAAGCCACCCGACACAAACCCCATTCTGGGGATTAAATTCAGGGCCTCATGCATGTGAGGTAAATGCGCTAACACTGGGATACAACCACAGCCCTTTTATTTTTAAAAATTTGAAACAGGGGCTGGGGATGTGGATCAAGCGGTAGCGCGCTTGCCTGGCATGCGCGGTGCACTGGGTTCAATCCTCAACACCACATAAAAAATAAATAAAATAAAGATATTGTGTCCACCTAAAAAACTAAACAATATTAAAAAATAAAATAAAAATAAAAATTTGAAACAGTCTCTCCAGGTAGCTAAGATTGGCCTCAAATTTGGATTCTCCTGCCTCAGCCTTCCAAGTGAGTTGGGATTACAGGTATGAACCACCACACCCAGCGTGTAAGATTTTTCATATAAACAGATGCACAAATGAAAAAACAACTTCAAAATGGTCCTGAAAGATGACATTGAGGAGGCCAATGATCAAGCAGCCCAAAGATTAAGAAGAGTGTGAAAAGCAGGGAGGCAGAAGTCATTGCTCTCTCTCCAAATTGAAGGACAATCTGTTGAAGAGAGACCCTGGGTATAACATCTTACTTGAAGATTTAGAAGACAGCAAAGATATGAGGTAGAAGGCCTTTTTCAAGCTCATGGGCAGGACCATCTGATTCTTCACAAGGGCAGAATTTATCAAGAGACTGGGAGAGTAAAACCCTTGAAGTCTGAGGGTCCTATCCCTCTCCTTCTATCAGTCTTTCTTCTATGCTAGAAAGAAAGGTGAGGTGAGACTTGGTGCATGTGAGAATATCCCAAAGCCTCATAGGCTGAAGACAGAGAAACTGACCACACCCAAGCTGGAGGAATCAGTCGGAGACAGGCTCTTCTGAATCAGATTCTTCCATATCACTGGAAAGCTGAGCTCTTCCTACAAAGAAATTTACTAATGTGTGTCATGAGGGGAAGAACATCCTTTGAAATAACAACCCCAGTGGCCTTTTGAATAAGTCTTAAAACTAACTAAATAAAATTGCATTAAAAAAAAAAAAAAAAAAAAAACACCTTCAGAAACTTCCCATTTAGAGAAAAAGGTCTCATTTTCCTATTACTACCACACTGTCCAGTCTGCACCATCTTGTGTGGACTATCACCAGACTGTCAGCTAGAGCCTTTGATGAAATGCACATTTAAATAATCTGTATTTAAATTTAAAGTGGCAGGTTTAAGAATGTCTCCTGCTATGTTGGTTGACTAGACAGATGCAGGTGTACTTTAGACTTGAGTAAGGTATCATCACTTACAGTGAAAATAGTTACTACTCTTAAAATTTGCTCCAGCCAGGACCAGAAAGGCTCTTTGATGGCTCACCAGTCTCCAAAAACAAAGGGGTTCTAATGCCCACAAGGACGATCCCAGGGCAGTGCAGGCAGTCCCTGTGTGTTATCTTCTTCTGGTAATGAGGATTGAACCCAGTGGTGCTCTGCTTCTGAGCTATATCCCCAGCCATTTTTATTTTTTAAAACAGGGTCTCAACAAGTTATCTGGATGGACTTAAATTTATGATCCTCCTGCCTCTGTCTCCTGAGTTGCTGGGATTACAGGGGTGTGCCACCATGCTTGGTCCTGGTCTGTCTTTTAACTTTGAAGAAGATGAATTAAGTTGGCTTCTAGTCTGTCCTTTGAGACTCCAGGTCATGTCCAAGGCAGGAAGTTGCAATGTAAGAGTAGTCCCAGGAGCCAGTAAGTCAGGAAGTAACCTAGGATATATCGAGTGACTGAAGAGCAGGTTTTCCAGTTGTACAAAAGTTCCATGATAGAATTTCTGGGTATTTTTTGTCTTGGTGGGAAGTCTTCCGCAAGAGGCGTCCAAGACTCTGTCTCTAAGGATCTCAACAGTGGCTCTTGATTCTGAAGCAAGTGAGCTGGAAACCAGTACACAATAGGAGTGGAGGAGCCCAAAAATCTGGTGAGAACCTAGAAATCATAATAATAAGAAAACCCACACATTTATTGGAATGTCACTGATGCTAGCTGGATCAGTCTGGGGGGCTTCTCTGAGGCTGGGAAAACTACGGCCCAGTGACTGGAAATGAATTACACTGGAAATGCAGTAAGAGCTAAGAAACTGCCTTATAAAAAGATGGGATACAGGGCTGGGGATGTGGCTCAAGCGGTAGCGTGCTCGCCTGGCATGTGTGCGGCCCGGGTTCGATCCTCAGCACCACATACAAACAAAGATGTTGTATCCGCCGAAAACTAAAAAATAAATATTAAAAAATTCTCTCTCTCCTTAAAAAAAAAAAAAGATGTGATACATGCGTGGCAACCTCCATGTTATAAATAACCACACCTTTAGATTAATTACCACAATAATGGGCCAGTCAACATTAAACACTCTATGACGTCTAATTTTAGCCCATGGAGTGGATCTATATTTTGGGAAGCAACTTGGGACTTGAAAATCTGAGGAGGCTCCCTTATTAGGTACTGGTCACTTATCCTACAGGGGTGGCAAAGTTGAGGGAAAGGCGGAGCAAGGGGTCCTATGATTTGAACTTCCCCCTTACAGAAGTTCAGAGCCACATTTCCAAATGGACTCCCAACCAACCTGGAAATTCTAAGTGTGGCTGGCACTCATTCTATGAGTTAATTCAATCACAAACACAGAATGCTACTTCCTAATTTCCCCTCTTATCCACACAGCTCAGAGAACTTCACAAACACCAACGCTTGTCTTCAAGAGATAGATGCTGCTAAGGAGAGGTCAGCACTGGGACAAAAGACTTCCTCAAGGGATGTTGAAACTGGGGCCATAGTCAAGAGCAAAAAATTAGATGTGAGATCAAACCTCTCCAAATCCTCTGTATTGCCATCACCCCCAACTCTGGACAAGATATCTCCCCTGAAAACAGCACCTGTCTGAGCTCAGAGTGCCTTCAGAAGCCAACGTGGGTATGTATGAGGGAAAGGTCCCCAGGATATCTTTGGTGCTTATTCCTAAATTTCGGCTTAATTCACATCCTTTCAAAACTCTCATGCTCTCCCCTGTGCATAGAGTATTCCTCCTCTGCTTCTTATGTAAAAAAAAATTCCTTCTTGCTCTTGAGGACCCTGCTCAAATATGATATCTTTCTCAACTCCTTTGGTGAGTTAGCGACTTCTTTTTTTTGGTTCCACAATAATTTATCTGTTTTTTTTTGTTTTTTTTTTAAATCTCAAAACAGCAAGCCCACTTCCATCCCACTGTACTATAATTTTATCTGTCTCCCTGTTTGTACCATGGGAGTCACTAAGGCAGCAATTTTATTGTACTCATGTTTCATCCTCAGAGGTCTGACCCAGGGTCTTTCTTGTACAAACAAAACTCTCAAATAGTGGTTATCTGAATAAATTAAGTACTGGTCACTGAAATGGGACTTGTTTCTCCTGTCCTTGGGGTTTTGCCTGTATTCACATCCTCATCCCAGATAGGAATCCACCTCACCTGAACATGCATGCACAGACCTCCAAACAGCAGCAGCACTGTAGCATGAACCAGGTACACAAACACCCGTGGACTGAGGAAGCCAGGATCAGGCTTCTCTAGGGCCTTATTGTTCTTGTTCCTTTGAAGCCCAAGTGTGAGGCAGAGCCAAGGGTGGGTGGTCACATATGTCCAAGTTGCCCAGGCAACTAATAAAGCCACTGGTGCAGCCAGTAGAAAATTGGGTACCTGCCTAAGTTCATAGTATCTCAGAAAGCCAACATTCCAGTATACATCCTGGATATAGTTATATATTAGAGGAAGTTTCCAGGAGCACCACGGTGGCTTATTTCCCTCTGCAATCCGGTAGCCCTTGTCCACAGCTAACTGCACCAAGGGTTCAGGAATGGAATGGGCTGAGCCTGGCAGACAGAACTGGGTGTAGGCATAATACTGAAAGAGGGCAAAGGGAAGGCTGAGTGTGAGAACTGACAGGCACCCAGAAGCCATCAGCTTCAAGAGTTGTTTCAGGGGGTTCAGCACCACAGGAGAAGAGAAAAAGCCTCGGCATTGATTATGCAGGAGGAAGCCAACACTGACCAGTCCATTGGAGCGCACTCCAGTAGCAAGAGCAAAGAGGAGCCCACTAGTCCAGCTTCGTCCCCGCTCTAGCTGCCCCATGGCGCTGAATGTCAAGAAGGCAAACAAAGCTTCCGAGTAACCAGCTACCAGGAAAACATTGGCAGGGCTGAGGCAGAAGAGCAATGCTGCATAAAAGGCCTGGCGGGGACAGCGCAAAACCACACAGCTCAGGTCATGAAGTGCGACCGTGGCCAGCACAGAGAGCAAGGAGTTGAGTGATGCTACTGAAATAAGCAGGCAACTCCGCTGGCTCAGGAGCCCCCTTAGGGGTCTCAATAGTTCAGTTCCCACCAACAGGACCAGGGGGAAGCCGGGGAAGAAGGCAAAGTTGTGCTCATAGAGGTATCCATGCTCAGCAATGAACAAGAAGTGTTCAGCATCCCAGCGAGAGAGGCCACCCAGAAGACCTTCCACAAGCTGGTCCAAAGAGCCTGAGGGAGCTAGGCGGGGAGGAGAAAAGGCTTCTGCATGGTGATCTGGGATGATGGCATTGAAGAGGGCCTGTGGGGTGAAGGAGAACCAAGATTTCAGTTGAATAAATGAAAAAAAAGTATTACCACTAAATAAAAAACCTTGCGGGGAGGGAATCAGGAGCTTGGTTTTGAACTAGTCATATCTAAGTTGGACTCTGTGGTACAAATGTCAGTCAGTTATGAGATATATGAATCTGTAGGTGAGAACAGAGATCAGGTCTGAAGAGATAAACTGGCAACAGAAATGCATGTATGGTTGTTTATAGACTAAAGGAGATCACCTAGAGGGGAAGAACAAGTACAGAAGTATTTTTTGACAACTTAAAAAAAAAGGACTGGGGATGGCCAGGGATGGTGATATAAGCCTATAATCCCCGTGGCTCAGGAGGTGGAGGCAGGAGGACTACAAGTTTGAAGCCAGCCTCAGCATCTTTTTTTAATTTTTTTTTTTTGTAGTTGTAGATGGACAGCATGCCTTTATATGTTTCATTTTTTTTAAGTGGTGCTAAGGATCGAACCCAGTGTCTCACACATGCTAGGCAAGTGCGCTGCCACTGAGCTACAGCCCCAGCCCCCAGCCTCACATCTTAATGAGGTCCTAAGCAACTGAGCAAGATCTTGTCTCAAAGTAAAAAACAAAAAATGGCTGGGGATATAGCTCATGGTAAAGCACCCCTGGGTTCAATCTCCAGTACCAAAAAAAAAAAAAAAAAACACGAAGAATGAATGAGAGTGAAAAGCTCTGTTAAATAACTCTCAAACACTACCGATAGGTCAAAATTAGATGGAGACTGAAAACTGACCTTCAGTAGTGAAGGTACAGATATGGGTGAGCTGGGTTTAGCAATGTGAAGGTCACTGGTGATTTTGACTAGAACTATTTCAATGGAATTGAAGAGAGAATTGTCTCGACTGAACTCAATAGAGACCAGGAAAAGGGAAATTGGAATCAGTGAACATAGTCAACGATTTTAAGGTGTTTTGCTATGATGGGGAAGAGAGAAAGGGGGTAATAGGTGTATGGCAATGTGGGATCAAGAGAAAAATTTTTTGGTGGCTGAATTTAGATTTGGAAATAAATATTTGCATGCTATTGGGAATAATCCAGTGAAAATAAAACCATTGAATATGTAGAAGAGAGGGAAGAATGGCTAGGCAGACAATAGGGGATGGAATCTGCTAGACAGGTAGAAGAGCTAGCCCTAAAAAAGAGGATAGACCATTCATCCAACCTTCAGTACTGAAGGCACAAAGGTGAAGATTTAGGCAGGCTGATGGAAGTGGTGGAAACATGTGGAAGGTCTCTTCAATTTTTCTGAATTTTCATTCAGGAAGGCAAGTTATCATTTGAAAGTAATGGGGAGAAGTTGTTAGAGATTTGAGAAAAAAGGAAGACAAGTTGCCTATGACCCTGGCTCTCAAAGATAGGCTGTAGCACTGGAATCATCCAGGGAGTTCCATAAAATATTGATGCTTGGGCTAGGGATATGGCTCAAGTGGTAGCACGCTTGCCTGGCATCATGCATGCCGCGCTGGGTTCAATCCTCAGCACCACATACAAATAAAGATGTTGTGTCTGCTGAAAACTAAAAAATAAATATTAAAAAATTTTCTCTATCTTAAAAAAAAAAAATGTTGATGCTTGGGGTCCCACCTCCAGATTTGATTTAAACAGCATTAGATTTTTTTGTTTGTGTTTCTGATGTGCAGAAATTTATGAAGGAATATACCAAGATTGTTACATGGCACTGATGACTCCCTGGAGTTAGTAACCTTATATTAAAAAAAGACTAATTCACTGGGCATGGTGGCGCACGCCTGTAATCCCAGCAGCTCAGGAGGCTGAGGCAGGAGGATTGCGAGTTCAAAACCAGCTTCAGCAACAGCAAGGCGCTAAGCAACTCAGTGAGACCGTGACTCTAAATAAAATACAAAATAGGGCTGAGATGTTGTTCAGTGTCCAAGTATCCCTGAGTTCAATCCCCAGTACTGCCCCCCATCAAAAAAAAAAAAAATCCTCAGAGGAGAAGTATTACAAGAGTTGGGATAATAGGAAAGATAGGAGATAGTGATGACAGAATAGGCTGCTTAAAACTGAAATTTGGTAGCGAGTGGTTGGGTGTAGAGGGTATTACTGTGAGAGTGGTGAGGACAAGATCACTAGAAGGTAGCAGGACAATGAAGTAAGGGACCATAGCACTGGATATATTATCTTCATTAATATTGAAACCACAAAGACATCAACAGAAGTAATGCCAGAGAGAGTGACAGGGAATCAGGAGCTAAAACTTTCAAGGAGTAACTGTCATTGACAGAGATGATAGCAACAATGAAGTGACTAGGAATATAATCTGATGGCATGAGTTTTAGATCTGGAAATAAGGGGGAAAAGGAAGAAACAATGAAATAGCATTTATTGCTGAAGGTCTTTTTGCCCCAATAGATTGTCAGCTATTTAAGAAAAAAACTTTTACACTCACATCTTAGCACAGATCTTGAAATACAATATGTACTTAATAATATTTTGGTGGTTGAATGAACTTCAGGAACTTGAGAAAACATACTGTTTACAAAAATCACCATCTGAATTAGAATGCAGTTGTCTTGGTTCCCTATCCCAGATGCTGATTTGCAGTATTGTTCCTTTGGTTCTGCCAATAACTCAACCAAGGCTGGTTCAGGGACATCATTGAGTCAGTCTCCCCAGCCTGGGAGTAGGAACATAACCTCATCTTTAACCCATTTCTCTTTCTGATTAGATTCTTTATCAGGTCACTTCAAACAGTATAACAAATGGGACAGGAATGACAGTCACAGATAATAGCCCTAGCCTCCAAGTTGAAGATACTTTAACTAAACCTGGAATACAACGGAGCCTGCTATGCCTGATATAATGGAGGAAGAGAAAGGGAAGGTGGTTTCCACAAAGGAACCAGCTAGGAGCCTCACAGAGAATGGTGCTGGTAATAAAAAGGCATATATAATTATTTAATGTTACATCTCTAAGGAGTTGAAACATTCAACATGATTCACTCATTTATAAACATAATATTAAGGACCTACTGGCACCAGGCACTGTGCTAGGCACTGAATAGTTAATATATATGTAAAATTTGATTAAAATGTGTATCAAGGGAAGCTTTGGGGGAAATGGGAGTTGAAAAGGGGCAAAGACACATATATGTGGGTGAGGTAGCAAGGGAAGACTCCTAAGGGGAGAGAAGGAGCCATTACTGACAAATGAATATACACAGATGGTCTCAGGACTTACACAGTGCCACCTCCCTCCCACTCAACTGACTGATATACTGTTCAGTCTTCTGGTAGTCCAATACTTTGAGCTTCAAATCCTAAAAGTATCTTTGTCGAGAAAGATCATAAGATTATGGTTATTGCAGACTACTACCTTCAGAGGTAGGAAACCTGAGGTCTAACTCTGGCCCTTCTCTATAATTCTAGGGAAGTCATTTAACCTTTCTGGACTTCTGTTACTTCATGAGTAAAAGGGGATTAGAGTAATTTATAAGATTCCTGCTGACTTTTCAGCTATGAAGTCTAGGTTTCTATGGTTCTAACCACGTGGAGGGGCACAACAGGCAGGTAGAAAAGAGAAGGGGTCGGCGACGGCTGGGGATGTGGCTCAAGCGGTAGCGCGACCACATACAAACAAAGATGTTGTGTCCGCCAATAACTAAAAAATAAATATTAAAAAATTCTCTCTCCCCCCCCCTTAAAAAAAAAAAAGAAACTACTATTTGTATAAATGAGATAACGGGAGGGAAATTGGGGCTTGATACAGTGCAATATAGAGAAATAAGTAGTATATCCAAGTGATAGATTGAACCCAAATCGTCCAGTTATGTAACAACAGCATGATCAGGACTAAGAATCAGAGACTGACCTGCAGCATCAGAGTCAGGACACGGCAGCTGACCGCAAACCTAAGCACCTCTTTCCGTGATGGATCCAGGGGCCACATAATCTCACCACCACACCACCAGGAATCCAGGAGTGTTGCTACCAGAACTGAGTTTCCTCGGGTTTCTAAACTCCAAAATCCAAGGAAGAAAACATCATACATGGACCAAAAGCAAATGTTTAAAACATTCTTCATAGGAATCTCCCCCTTTAACATTACTATGACACATGTGACCACCTAACTTCCCAGAGAGGAGTATCTTAAAGGCAGATAGGACCACTGGGTATCACTCTGAAGCAGTGTATTTTTGTCAGACAACTTCCTCACAGATAAATATGAAGCTGTAAAAGTAAGCTCATAGAAAACCTTTAAAAGCTTGTTGAAGCTGGGCACAGTGTCAAATACCTGTAATCCCAGTGGCTCAGGAGTCTGAGGCAAGAGGATCACCAGTTGAGGTTACCCTGGGACATTTAGCAAGACCTTGTCTAGAAATAAAATTTTAAAAAGGTCTGGGGATGTATGTAGCACAGTAGTAGAGCACTTGGCCACCATGTACAAGGTCCTGAGTATAAATCCCAGTCCTGGTGGCAGGGGTTTGTGTGTGTGTAGTCTATTCAGTGTTCCTATGTAGGAACTAAAGATCTGAGTTTAAGTCCTGTTACTTGCAAGTTCTCATTTATTCACCAAGCCTCAGTTCTTTTATGTATAAAATGGGATCTGACTATCTCTTTTGTCTGTCACAAAACTGTCATGATGGTGTAATGGGCTACCATGTGAAGTACTACACACATCTATGTTGTGGTTGCTATTATTTGATGTGTGACCTTTCCCTCTTGCCCAGAATAATAAACTAGCTCCCAAACCAGAGTCCCAAAAGTGGGGCACAGAACCATACTAGAAGGCCATAATTACTACACATGCCAGCTTAGCTCTCTGATGTGTGTTCAGCTGGTCTGTTAAATTAAGTGGAGAAGGAAAAGAAAACCACTACTCAGCAGGACTTCAGCCAGCTCCCATTGCTAAAACAAACTTAGGGCGAAGACAAAGTCTACTACTAGAGATGAAGAAAACTGTTATTTCCCATCTCTTTTTTGGAATGGTAGCAATGTATAAATAATTCAAACCCTTTGTGAGGCACAGAATGCATTTTAAGACATTTTTTACAATTTCTTGGGCAAAGTAGTAACAGCTCCTTCAGAACTTTCAAACACTAGCCTGGGAAATCAGAAAAGAGGGCAAGAACATCAGAAACAGTTTGTTGATTTGGGATGAATAACTATGTCTAGCTAAAAGGAAAAAAAAATATTGAAGCAGACATATTTTAACAAGGAAGACTAGAAGGCTCTTTTTTCTCTTAGCTGGCAAATACCTACCAAACCTGTAAGTTTCAATTATTTCTGGAATTCCAACTAGACGTGCCATGCTTCACTGCCCTCTGACACTGCTTGTTTAGGCTGTTTGTGAGGACAGGGCTTCATAGCACAACTGTATTCCCAGGAACTAGTATACAAGCAAGATACAAGCCCGTATTCTGAACGAGCAGTAGTAGGGACAGGGCACAGTATCACTAGTTCGCTAACTGGAGATATAAAATCACTGCTCCAGGTATTTCTCCTTTCACGTTAAGAGTAATATGACAAAGTCACAGAAGCCAGAGGAAAATAAAATTTCTCCAGAAAGGGAGTCAAGTTGGCCGAAAGCAACAGTACTCTTTTCTTGGCACAAGGGGGCGCGTGCTGCTTACTCCATCAACATGCCAGGAGGAAGGGAGGGGCCCCTAACTCTATCGGTTTTCTCAGGAAAATTCAGTTTTAAAGGTAAGCTTCTGAAACCCTCAGAGAGCGGCGATACTTTGTGAATCTGCCCAATATCCTCAACATTTCACTCGATGAATCGAGAGAAATCACAGGCACAACCCAACCTCACACTGATGCTCCTCTCTATCCCAGGGCGAGTTCACTTTATCATCCTTGGCTTCCCACCCACACGCAGAAGAGAAGTTGCAAACAAAAAAGCACTTAACCCACCTCTGCCTCTTGACCAGACTTGATTCTTCCTTTCCTCTTTTCAGAGTCAAGCTCTGGCCTCTGCGACCACAGGAAATTTGTAGCCCACAATTAGTTCACAGATACAACAAGCAAAAGAAAGCCAGTCAATTCTCCCTCTCAGCTATTTGCCAATCTCACTTTCCAACAAACAAGGCCCTTGCCAAATCACTGACTTTCTTGACTGGCAGGGCACTTACGGATCAAATAGTTTTAGTCTTTTATTTTCCCGTGAGATAAACAGGCTTCAGAGATCTCATTAGACACTGTAAGGCCAGTATAATTACCATCGCCATTTTATGGATGTGGAAACTGAGGCTCACCGAGGCCACGCGACGCAACCGAGACGACTTTAAAAACAGTCTCGTGTTCTCTGCTTTTTAAACCTCACCCCCAGTCAAAGGGTACACTCTCTTTCCCACACAGGACCATAACCCAGGTCTCCAAAGCCTAGTCCAGTACTTCCTCCAATGATAAGAGCTCTTGCTGGTACGCTTACGGTAGGTGGGCCCTATCTGGGAATTTGAGGAAGCCTGTTAACTGGAGGCCCTCGAATTAACATCCTCGGTGGGGTAAAGTCGCTCAGAACCAGGATCCTCAAGGCCTAAGGCCTCGCGGGCCGTCCCGAGCCAGGAGCCGCCTTTTGCCAGCCTTGCCATGTCCGGAGCCTGCTGCTTTTGGACACAGGCCCTACTGGGGTCGGGCCGTCGACCCTCACCCCAAACGAGCCTCGGCCCCGGGGACACTCCCGAGGGAGCCGGAGTCGGGACTGGTTACAGGGCCGGAAGCAGGCGAGGGCGGGAGGCCGTAAAGGAAGAGGCGGCGCCGGAGGCCGCCATAGCAGAGAGGCGGGGCTCCACGGTTCTCTGCAGCCTCCGCCTCATTTCTCTCGGCCTCGGTTTGACAGCTTCCCTCCCCCCAGAACTCCAAGGCTCCGGAGATGGCGTCCCAACCCTCCGCGCCCGCCCGTCCGGTCCTCCCCCTCCGGGACGATCTACAGCACCTCCATCCGGGGCCTGCGCAGCCCGCGCCTGCGCGCTGGCTTCGCCGACGGCGGCCCCGCCCCGCTCCTGCCCAGACTCAGAGTGGCTCCGCCTCCCTCCGTGGCAGCCATGTTGATTCCGGGCGAGCGGGGCGGGGACCGAAGCCCGGCGCGGCTCGGCGTAGCACCTTCCCACCTTGGTGTGACACCTGAGGAGTTTTCTCTCGCACTGTGCCTCTTCCCCACCCCCTAAACCTCGACTTCAGTCATTGTGCCGGGGCTGCAGTGTCAGCGTCTGCGCTCTAGTCCCTGTTCCACCCCGTGAGCGCTCACTTGAGTTCCCGATGTGGGCGGAGGCTCTAGTAGTTGGGGACTGCCCCACGACCTCTTCGCAGAAGCCTGAGCCGTGCTTTCCCTGGTGTCGGGCAACGACGACTCAGCACGGGACCTGGCACAAAATATACATTCGCTGAAAAGTCAAAGAAAAGCCTTCTTGGGGTTTCTGTGGCTAGCAGCGGCACCCTGCGTCCTGGGTGTGAAGAAAGTGGGGGATCCCCCTGACTTTCCCCTCCTGCCTTCCAGCGACCTCTGTCCTGTTTCAGACCCAAGCCCCACCTGAGGTGGCCAATGAGCATGGTAAAGGAAGCCGCAGAGAGCACCCCCAGGACTCCTTTCTCCTCCCTCACTCCGTTTCTCTACTGGGAAGTGGGGCCAAAAAAGAAAAGAAGGAAGCTAACTCTAATAAACCGTCTGTTAGGGAGGGGCGACCAGTTGGTTCCCCTGTAACGGAAACTGTTAGAACAACTTTGCTCCCTCCTAAAAGGAAACAGATAATAAATCCTTCTCCGTTGGCGGATTTCTTGTTTCTTGGGCTTCCAAAGCCTTCTGTGGTTTCGGTTATCTGCCCTCCAAACGTAGCCAGGGTCCGGGTTAGCCTCTGGCCACAGCCGGGCTGAGGGAGGGGTTTATCTTCTACTACAGCCACTGGTGTGGGTGGGAACAAAGAGATGGTTGCTATCTCTTCAGGCAAAGAAAACTGGCCCACATCAGTGCTGTGGAGACCAAGGACTATCTTTTGATTATTTTACAACTCATTTCAGGCCCTAAGACCTAAACTGCCCCTGATATTTGTTGTGCGTAAGGTGGATAAAGTCCAGGGCACATTTCAGTGGTTGTGTGGTGAAGAAGGGGAAAAATGGAGTTTAGAAGGCCCTTCCCCCAGGTTTTTCAGTGGCACTCATTTGTTCTCACTCCAGAGGCTTGTGAGTAAAATGGCAAAGCCTCGGGGCACTCTTGTGACTGAGGCCCAAGGTTGTGACTTGAATCTCTAGAAGCCCAGTGAGGCTCCAAGCAGCACACTTGTTTGAAAGGACAAAACTGAGAAATGAACTGCCCTTGCTCTGTGAATTCACAAGGGAAAAAAGACATGCATTCTCAGTGTTCCCTCTGTCCACATAAAATTTTCCTCCAGAATCTATTTGTAAAAAGGCAAGGGCTCTCTTGTGACAAGTCAGAGTGTTTTCTAAAAGCTCAACTGTCACCCTTTAGAGGTAGAACTTTGTCCAGACCTTTACCTCTACTTTCCTGCAATTTCTCTTGCCCTACCTTCTCTGCTGCCCAACCCCCTCCTCTTCCGCTCTGTTTCCTGTTTTATTTTCTGGCTCCTGCTCCGACAGGAAAACAAGGAAGCTGAATCTTGTGCTCTCAAAGCCTGGCTCCCTGGCTCTTCAGATTGTAAGGCGGCTAGGTGGAATGGGAGGGGGTTCTGGGGCTCCAAGACTGTGTGTTGAATGAGAGTGGTGAAGGAGGCAGCTCTTTTCAGGCTGCTTTTAGAGTATGCAGCTAAAATGGAACCTGCATCAACACAGGAGACAGCTGAGCTACCAGAACTGTGGAAAGCAAGTGAGACAGCCATCCCCGAGCCACTTCCATTAAGAAACAAATATCCCATACCACCAAGAAACATTTTCATAATACAAATCTCTATCCCAAACAATACAAGCAATGCACTCTCTATTTCTAGAATCCTAGAATTCAAGAGGGTTACATCATTTCTGTTCCTTGAACTTGCCTGGCTCTCTGCTCTTTTCCTCTGCTTGAAACATTCTACCTCCATACTATCTTTTGGTCAGTCCACCTTATTTGGGTATCAGTGGAAATGTCAGCTCCTCAGAGGGGTTTTTCTCTGACTATTCAGCCACCACCACTACCCTGTATTATCTCATCACCATTTTCTTCATAGCACCCTAACACCACCTGCCTATCCTGTCTGTCAATTTTACTTGTTTCTCATTATCTGTTTCTCTCTTCTGGAATGTTAGATGAATGTAATAGAAAAGCAGAGGTCTCATTCACCAATGTATTCCCAGTGCTCAGGACTGTGTCTCCAATTAAGTTCTGGTGCATGAGTCAATTTGTTAAACCTGGTATCTATATTTTATGGACAAGGGAACTAAGATCACCAAAGGGGAAGTGACTGACCTGAATTCACTCAGTGAATGGTAAAGATGGGACTTGAACTCAGGTGGTTTGAGCTTTCCAAGGTTAATCCTATCACTCTGTGCTGTTAGTCTTTCCTAGGTTTATTTCTTTACTTCTCTTTGTTCCACACAGCTCAGCATCTTTATGGGCTATGCTAAGAATTCTATATAGGGCACACCAAGTCTAAATATCTCCTGCCTCTGCCAAATTCTTCTCTTACCTGTTTGATTTATTCAACAATATAGGAGTACACACCATGTGATGGGATAAGGATGTAATACTAAGCAAAACAGACACAGTCCTTTCCCTGCTGGGGATGATAATATCTACCTCAGAGGATTTATGGTACTTGGCATAAAGTGTTTAATAAAGATGCTGTTATAGCCAGGTGTAGCGGTACATGTCTGTAATCCCAACTTCTCAGGAAGGTGGCTGAGGCAGGAGGATCATAAATTGGAGGCCAGCCTGGGCAATTTAGGAAGACCCTGTCTCAAAAAATTAAAAAGGACTCAGGTTGTGGTTCAGTGGTAGAGTGTTTGACTAGCATATGTGAGGCCCTATATTCAATCCCCAGCACTAAAAAAATAAATAATAAAAATACCCCCCCCCCCCAAAAAAAAAAGCAAATGATGAGGAGTAATTTTTCCCACTGAAGGTATATAGATAGTTCTCATGGAGCACTCACCTTCCAGGAGCATTCTGACAACTCATCCTGTACCAGTCTTACCTTGCTCCTGCCTCCACATCTGGAGAAGACCTTGGCCCCAGGCCAAGCAGAGGGACAGCCCAGTGTATGTATCTATCTACTCCCAATTGCTGTTTCCAAACACTAAACTTGCTACAGTCCCTGTTGAATGGAATTGGAGTAACCGACCCTCATTTGGGATATTGGCTCTAAGGCCATGCCCTTGTGGGGCAAAAGTGACCACACCAGCCTGATTCCTGGCAATGGTGCTTTACCAGAACTTTATGCTATTTCTTTTCACTGTAGATAAAAGGGTGTTCAATGGCAGTTTCAAAGGATGCTGGGTGACGTTTACATCCATCCTCACAACTGCAGTGACATAAATCGGGACTTGAACATTTACCAAAAACATCCTTTTTGATTTCTGCTGGATCACTTGAAGATGCCCATCCCCCCTAGGTCAAAGAACCTGCCCTGCCTCTAATCATAGGAGCCAAACACTGATGCTTCAAAGCCCTGGGGACACTTTTCACCCTTCCCTGTTTGCCTTTCAGTAGTTAGAAAACCCTGATTCCACTGAGAGGCTTGGTGGGAAGGCCTTAACCACTTGGGGGTGGCAGTGTCTGCAAAGGCAAAAGAACCAATGAGATTGAGAGTATTGTTTAGGCTGGACTTGGCTGCTGTCCAGCTATGAAAAAAGGTTAAGGTCATTTGGGGGGTGGGGAGGGAGGAGCCTGGGAAAAGAACTACTGGCCACACCCCTGGGTTTTCTACTGGCAAGGTTCTATTTACTTCTCAAAAGCAAATTACTCACAGCTCAGTGGTTAGCAGTTCTCTTGGCCTGTGGTAACTCCAGTCAGAAACTGGAGACCAGGCTAGGCTCCCCCTGCGTTGCAGGAGAACAGATGAAAGGAACCCAGGAAACCCAACTCCTAGGTAATGCTCCACACCAGCCCAGAAATGCACTTTCCAGATTAGAAAATGGAGCAAGAGGCCCAGAGCAAAAATAGCCATTAGCAATATTGCTTACCAAAATGTAGACATGAAAAAGTTCCCATTAACTTTTTTCCAGAAAAGTCCTAAGAAGGCATCTTGGTTGACAAAGATTTTTCTCTTCTTAATACGAAATATTCATTTCAGTCCCTGACCCAAATATTAACAGCTGCACTTTAAAAGAAAATTTTTAGTTTTAGTTGGTACAATCTTATTTACTTTTATGTGGTGCTGAAAATCAAACCCAGTACCTCACACATGCTAGGCAAGTGCTCTACCACTGAGCCTCAGCACTAGCCCCACCCCCAGTTGTACTTATTTTGATGAACACTTGATTGAAATTCTTGGAACAATTCTATCTTATGCAAAATACAATAAAAACCAACCTTGCGGGACTAGGGCTGTAGATCAGTGGTAGAGTACTTGCCTTGCACACAGGGTTCGATCCTTAGCACCATATAAAAATAAATTTTAAAATAAAAATATCGTGTCCATCTACAACTAAAAAAAATATTTAAAAACAACAAAAAACTTGCATGTAGTGTTAGACAGCTAGGTTGTTACTCCTGGTGTTTTTCCCAGCTAGAGAGGATGTGTATGGTATACCAGGAAGCACATGGGCCTAGATCCAGTGGACCTTGCTTAGTATGTGACTTAGAAAAGCCTCTTTCCTCAGTCTTTCCCCTCCAACTATAAAATGGGAGCCAGAATACTGACCTGATTTCTCCTGAGAAACCTCAACTTTTTCTCCCTTGCTTCCCTAAAGAAGGGGATGATTAGAAAAACTGTATGTTGTGACATTAACCTCATAGAAGCAACTGCATCTAGCCGACATCTGATTTCTAACTAGTAGATACTGTGGGCCAGGTTGTGCTTCAAAACAAGGATGTAGCAATGAACAAAAAAATGCCCCTGGGCTGGGGATGTGGCTCAAGTAGTAGTGGGGTCCCCTAGCATGCGTGAGCCACTGGGTTCGATTCTCAGCATCACATAAAAATAAAATATATTGTGTCCACCTAAAACTTTTTTTTTTTATAATTTTTTTTTTTTTTAAAGAGAGAGAGAATTTTAAATATTTATTTTTTAGTTTTCGGCAGACACAACATCTTTGTTTGTATGTGTTGCTGAGGATCGAACCCGGGCTGCACGCATGCCAGGCAAGCACGCTACCGCTTGAGCCACATCCCCAGCCCATCCACCTAAAACTTAAAAAAAAAAAAAAAGCCCCTGCCTACAGTTTGGGTTAGGGAAAGGGAGAAGGGAACAGGTGGGTATAACACACAATAAGATAGTTAAAAGTGCTGTTAAAAGTAGGGCAGAAAAAGAAAACAGGGTAAGGAAGCAAAGACTGCTATTAATTTTTCATTTTTTGGTGCTGGGGATTGAACCCTGGGCCTCATGTATGCAAGGCAAATACTCTACCAACCCCCCTGCTATTAATATGAGATTGCTATTTTAAATAAGACGGACAGGGAAAACCTCATGACATTTTTTTTTTCCCCCTCTGGAGCGGGAGGATGCACAGTACTAGAGATTGGACCCAGGACCTTGCATGTGCTAAGCACATGATCTAACGCTGAACTGTACTCCTAGTCTCCTAATATTTAAACAAATACCTGGAAGAAGACTTGAACCATGCAGTTTTCTGGTAAAACAGTGCTCCTCACAGAAGGAACATAAAGTACAAAGACCTCAAGGTGGAAACAGCCCTGTTAATGGGGAAGAGAAGATAGTGTTGGAAAGGTAGTGGCCAGCTAGATAACTGAGGGCCTTATATGCCACTACTAGAATCTGGACTAGAGAAGCAACTGAATGAGTCTGTTCTGACTTTAATCCAGAAAAGATATGACAGTGTCTTGAACTATAGTAGTAGTGACTGGATTGAGGATTATTTTCTGAATTAGTGCTAACAGACTAGATGTGGAAATGAAGAGTTGAGGATTCTTTTTTTTTTTTTTTTTGGCCAAGCAATGTAAAGTTGTTGGACTTGCCATTTACTGGAAAAACTGGGCTACTAGGGGGAGGATGGCATTTTAGCATGCAGATGTTCAAATTAAATTTCCAAGAGATACCAGAGCAGCTGAATACTTTAGCCTGGAGTCAGAGGAATGAGTCAGTCTGCAGATACAAGTGAGGCTACCTATTTAAAACTATGAAACTATGGGGGGAAAAACATGGAGGCTACCTTCAGGTAATAGTTATTAGCTAGGAGTGGTGGTGCACACCTCTAATCTCAGTGACTAGGAAGGCCAAGGCAGGAGGATCAAGTTCGAGGACAGCCTCAGCAATTTAGCCAGACCCTCAGAAACAGTGAGACCCTGTGACCCTGTCTCAGAAAGGATGGGGATATAACTTATTGGTAAAGTGCCCCTGGGTTAAATTCTCAGTACCCAAAACCCCAAACTGAAACAAAAAACCCCCAATAAATAGATTCTCTGCCAATTATTTCCTAAAATTTCTTTCCTTTGTTATTTAAATCAAAGAGGCCAGCATACTTTTCATGCCCAAATATCCGCAGGCCTAATCATCTCAGAGTTGCCTGTGGGGGAAAAAAAACAACAGGGTCCAGGATATCACCATTTCAGAAGAGAGCACACTAAGGGAGGTTTGTGAACACAGGACTAACTTGTACTTCCAACACACAAAGATTAAGATTTTAAATAGTATGTAAACAATAAAAAGCCTCACAAAAGTCTTACCAAGATTTAATGTACATTTATTCTTAACACGTGGAACATATAGTATAAAGATTTCATACTGAATAAATGATATTCATTAAGCCAAAAAAGGAAAAAAAGGAGGAATTTACATCAAGTTTTAGCTACATTGTTGAAATACAAATATGCAGATTTTATCACTGAAAAAATCTCAATTGTGTTTCTTCATCAGGAATTTCAACTGAACCTAGAACTTTTTCACACCTCGATTAGAAAGAAAACAAAACAAAACAAAAACCCAGAAAAAAATAAACTATAAGTTGATTGGCTGCTGAGACAGCAAGGACTTTTTACAGAGACCTGTACAGCATCACACCAAGAGGGGCGATGTCTGGCAAGAGATTAAATAGCTGTGTCTCGCTTTGTGCAGGTCACCAACTTGTTAACTCGTCATACTATAAAGGGGTAGCTGGGAGAGGGACCAAACTGTGGGGATCCAAGGGTATGTGCAATGTACAACGTCATATATATACACACGTGGCAGCGCAGTCGCTGCAGCTAAAGGTTAAAACCAGTTCTAAGAGGTGATCTCAGGGTTATTCATACAATCAAGGAGGAGAGAAAGAGGTCAGGGTGTTGTAGGTTCACACATGATACTTTGGGGGAAAAGCCTTTTTTTTTTTTTCTCCTCAACGTTTAACTAAAAACATTTTTAAAAACTACAGCTTGCTGCTGACCCAGCGTCTTCTCTCGTTTCCATGTGAGACATTATTATTACAGTATGTTTACAGTATCAGGTGTACAGTACAGTACATGAAAGGGTCTACACTCTACTGCACAGGCCTCTCCAGTGAACAGGGTCTGCTCACAACTGCGAACTTCTCGGCTCCTGCGAGATTGTGAATGTACAACGATAAACCACACACAGTTCAGCAGTCACCTTTTTGTCCTTCAGAGTTTTTTTTTTTTTTGTATTTTTTTCTTTCTTTCTTTTTTTTTTTTTTACCATTAAAAACAGTTATGAAATGTGGCATCCCGTTGATGCAAGGACCGGGGAAGCCGTTTTTAGTTTGTTTTTGTTTTTTTGTTTTTTTTTTTCCCCAAACTCACTGTAAACAACAGTAACTTTGGTTAAAATAAAAAAGTCTTCTATGTAGGCAGAGCTTTGTCTTTTCAAATAGGGTGGGGTCCTGAGGGGGAGTAAGGTAAGGACAGGAACAGAAGGGCGTGAGGAGTGGGGTGTGGGGGAGGAAAGAGAAAACAGGAGAGACTTTTTTCCCAAGGGAGAAGCTGGACAGCACAGGGTAAACTGGATTCTGAGGTGGTTTTGCATAAATAAAGGGCAACAGTCAGTTTCTAAGTTCTCCACACACGCACACACACACGGGGGTGGGGGGTGGGGGGGAGGTGTCCCACGGCTGTCATGACTGGCCAATCAAAAACAGTACATCACAAATGACTTGTGAAACCAATGAGTTCATCAATGGTGACACTGAGATGTCCAACAGCCGTGACTCATACAGAGTGAACTCGGAGTGGTTCTCGTCCACCTTGGCCAGGGCAAGCAGCGCGCGAGCAGCCCGCCGCATCATGTCCACACTAGTTGGCTCAAAGGGTGGGTTCTGCATGTGGAGGAGGCTGGCCTGGCTCTGTTGGAATTGCGTGGCAGCAAGGCTGTCCTCGAGGAAGCCCAGGAGGTTGCCGATGCTGCCCTTCTGCACTGCAATGGCACGGGCTGCCAGGCTGTCCCCCTGCGCCAGGTTGGCCAGCAGTACCACGGCCATCTCCCGGCACACTGGGTTCTTTCGGTCACTGAGGAAGCGCACCATGGTGCTATACAACTTCTCCAGGCGGCTGAAGGGGGGTGTGGCCAGAATCAGGTCCACATTGTTGTCCTGGATGCTGAGTTTGCTGAGGGTTTCCAAGACCAGTCTCTGGGGGGAGAGGACGGCATTGGGGCCCAGGGTGGAGAAAGGGTCCTGGGCTTCAGCTGAAGGGCAAACTGCCCAGTGTAGGAGTCCGTCCAGGACAGGCAGGCAAATGCTCTCAGGGTATGGGGAGAGGTCCAATTGCCCCGAGATGTTGGCGAGCGTGACCAAGGTATTTTCCCGGAGCATCTCCAAGCAGTCCCACCACCACTCCACTTTGTTGCAGCTCACCCCTTGGTCCTGTTCCTCCTCCTTCTCATAAGTTAGTGGTGCCTGCTTTCGTTCTGGGTGCTTGTGGTGCAGCAGGATCAGCTTGCCCAGGATAAGCAGCAGCCCTGGGTGTTTAGACATCTCAAAATCATTGCCTGGCACAAATGACAGGCTTCGGATGGTATTGGATACACAGACACAGCGCTTGGCAAGGGAATCCTGCCAATCCAGAAGGGTACACAGTGGGGTCTCATCCTTACTGTGGGGTTCATCCTCTAGGATCTTGATGTTCCGGTGGCTCTGTGCTGGGTTAATGCCAAATGGAAATTTGCTGCTTTCCTTGGTGGCTTCTGCACTTTTAGCTCCCTCCTCTGTCAACGTGCTAGATCGAGTAGACAACATGTCATCCATAGTGGCTGTGATCCGTTTTTCTGGAGGGCCATCAGGTGGGGGTCCCTCTTGTTCTGTCGTCCCTGGCACACCCTCTACTGTTATGACATGTTTCTGGGGGGCTGCAGGACAGGGCACAGGAGGCCGGGAAGGCAGCAGCTCTGTCTTGCTCTCAAAGTGGGTCTGGATATGCTCAGTGGTGTCCCCCCCACCAATCCGCCAGTGCAGCAGGCCACTGTCAAACTCCTGTACACGCCCAAGCTTATCTGAGCAGTCCACCACAAACGGGTCATTCTTCTGTACGATCTTTACTGGAAGCTTGTCAAACTTACTGATTAGCTTCTCCTCACAATTCTCTGGAGCTGGCTTGTCCTTGCCTAAAAAGGCCATCTCCTCATCATTTTCAACTGTCTCCTCTTCTTCTTCTTCCTCTAGTTTAGGACCTAGAAGTTCTTCTTCTTCTTCCCCCTCCATGGGGGCTGGACTAGACACCTTGCTGAATCTCCCAGGATCCAGAAGTGTTCTCTGTCCTGGGTCACCCACCTCATACTCCTTTAAAATGCCAAAGATCTCAATCAGGCATCGTCGGAAATATTCCACAAGGAGCTCCAGCAACCCTGGGAGCTGGACAAGAAAGAGAAATACATTAAGGGAGAAAAGTGGCGTAAGAGAATTCCTGACATAAGAAATCTCCCAAGCTCTAACCAATCTCTCCTTTCCCTCTAGTCAGATACTTGCATCACTTGGAGAGGCAGTCACTCCTTTTCCCAAAGGCTTCTGCAAGCAAATCACTCATCGCTCTCTCTCTTTTTTTAATACCCGGAGCAAAGTTCTTCCTTCTGCCCAAATGTTGCATAAATATGCCCCAGGAACACGTACAACCAGAAGAATGAGAAGTATATGTATAATGTGTCAAACTGCATTCTACTGTCATGCCACCCCTCACCCATCAGGGCCACCCAACTCTCAGCCTCCTCATTCTCAATCAATCTGCTTTTCTCTTCAACAGGCCAGTTTCAAACCTCCTGGTCATTTGCCTTTATCCCTCTGGAACACTCTCTATATCCCACCACCAAGTGGAACCTAAGTCTAATAGTGGTGGGATGACTCCTTCCAAAATGAGCTAGGAGAAGGGAAGGCTGTGTGAAAGATGTTCACTTGCTCGTTTCCAAGCTTCCCAACATTATAGGAGACTCAACCTCCACGAGTCTTGTAGCACCAGTAGGACAAAGCTTCAGATCTCCAAACACTAGTTCAAGATGGTGCTAAAGAGACAGAAACTCCAACTTAGATCCCATATTGGCCATGTACCTTGAGAAGAATACACTAATCTCCAATCAGATTAATTTTTGGCTGACTGGTATAGCAGAATGGAAAACTGGAGTTTTAGAATTAGAAAGATCTAGGCATGAGGTCTGGCTTTTCCAGGAACTAAACTAGCTGTATGAAATGATGAAAATTCTTCACATTTACATGGTTGTTGTTGTTGTTTTTCTTGGAGGCGGGTGTTTAGGGGTGCTTTACCACTAAGCTACATATCCCTAGCCCTTTTATAAAATTTTGAGATAGGGCATTTGCTAAATTGCTGAGGCTGGCCTTGAACTTGTGATCGATCCTTCTGCCTCAGCCTCCTTCCTTAGTCACTGGGATTTATAGGCATATGCCAATGAGTGGCACAGAATCTGTAATTCTTACCAATACCAAAAACTTTCTCCCCAATAAAATTCCCTTTGAAGTCAACTCTAAATGATGGCATCAACATCATACCTTTCACAAGTTGCTACTGTCCTCAATGTCCTGGGCTCATGCCCAGTTCCAAAAGAAGCAAAGTACAGATATGGAAATTATCAGAGAAACAAAGAAGACCATTTTGGTTGAGGATGGCTTCATTTCCAGTGTCACTTAGTATTATCTATGTCAAGAAGGCAATCCACCCCAGAATCTGTACTCACCTGACTGAGGTTGAAGGTCATAATGCTGTTGTCATCATATAGCAGGATGTTAATGGTGTCTAATGCCCACGTGCTCTCTGCCAGAAGCCCAGACTTGAGGGACATCATTACCCGCCATGCCTCCGGGGTTCCTGAAATAAACCTTTGTGTAGTCCAACCACCAAGCCCAGGTTGGCTGGAGGTAGCACAGGAATGCTCCATCAGTTAGGGTCTCTGAAAAATGTAGCTCTCTCTGGGAGATGACACACACCTGCCCCTCAAGGCTTTTAAGCTCTCTAGGACATCACTGCATGTCAGTGCCTTAAAAGAAAACCTGAAATCAAGTTATTTCTCATTCTCCAAAGCTTTTGGGCTCTATTTCAGGCAATACCGGACCAGATTTAATCATATTCAGTGTATCAGGATAGAGGGAACAATGAATAGGATGAAAAGGGGTAGATTAAACAACTCAATCAAGGAGGTCTCCTTACCAATGTCTTTCATTGTGAGCCGCCTTCTCTGCTTCAACACAGGCTGTGTAGCTTCAACAGAGCCAGGTGGGAAGGTGATATCCCGCCGAATCATGGGGGGCTGCACAGGGGCAGGTGCTATGTGGGAGGCAGGTACTGGAGGGCCTGCCTTCTGCATTTTCATCCCAGAGTGCAGGAATGGAGACTTGCTAGGAGAGGTACGGTTCTCCATTGGCCGGGGCAGGGGAGCGGGGCTGGATACCTGAGGAATGTGATTCTGCATGCTTGGTGGGGGCTGGTAGTTAGATGGAGGGGGCCTTGTCATGGTGGGCACAGGGGCAGAGGGACCATACGGAGGCTGGCGTGTGCCATGGGAAGGCCAAGGGCCTTCATGGTTGGCCCTCTGATCCGTGTGCAGCATTTCATCTGTTCGGTTCACACCATGATAAGCAGGACCCTGGGGGGCAGAGCCTGTGCTCTGCCTGTTGGCATAATTATAGGTCATGTCATTACGCCCCTGCCACATGGTGCCTTGCTGAGCAACTTCAGCTGATGCCTGTATGGGGCCGCCCATCATTTGCGGTGGCATGTTCTGCTGGGCATTGGAGCCAGGGGGTGCAGAGACTCGGTCTCGGCCAAACTGGAATGGAAATTGGTTCTGGGGGCCGCCTGCTGGTCGGCGCTCAGTAGCAGCAGTGGCAGTAGCAGGATAGGCATTGCCGTACTGGTTGTACACATCTTGCTGAGGGGAAGGCTGGGCAGCTTGTTGCTGGCTGGCAGACTGAGACTGGGCGGGGGGCAACTGCTGCTGTTGAGGCTGCCCCTGCCCAGTGCTGTATGGCACGCTGTACATCTCTCCTTCATGCCGTTTGGCAGGAGGGCCATATGTGCCATCCATTGGCCGCTTATAATTCTAAAACAGAGAAAAGAACAGAGGAAGTAAATAATCTGCATTTATGGACCCCAATCTACAGATGCCAAGATGGTTACAACCAGACACTTGCTTCTTCTACTTCTCTGGAAGAGAGAACACAGACACTAAGAGAACAAAGGAATCACCTTTATAAATTATCTTTTCAATTTTTTTTCTGAGAACAATCCTTATTTTCTATTCCTCTGTGGCTCTCCCTTACTCCAAGGAGAAAAATGTAAGACCTCAAAATTCAAATTAAGGTCTGTTTCTAGCCCTTTTGGAAAACTAGGGAGTCTGGACTGGACTCTGAACAGGAGCCCAAGGACTTGGCTCTTCTGATAGAATTGGCAAGCTGGGTGAGAGGAATGCCAGAGTACCCAAAATAAGCTTCTTAAGACTATCACAGACTTGATTAGGTTACTCACTGCTTTAAGGGGGTGGGGATCAGTACAATCCTAGTCACTCCCTCCTTACCTGCTGTTGCTGCTGATACATTGTGGTCTGCTGGCTGGGAAAGGGGCTACCGGAAGGGGTGCCTTGGGTGGAGAACTGATTGCCATAGGAATCATGTCTACAGGAGGGAGAGAAACAGAAGATTAGGATGGAGAATGGCAAAACCTAAACAGCAGTGGCACCGAGACCAAGTTTAACTCACCGTTGCTGCTGCTGCTGCTGCTGCTGCGGGGGGTAGCGGCTAGGAGAATACATCCCCGAGTCTGGGGTAGAAGGCATGAGATTGGGCTGGGGGGCCCCAGTGCCCATATTTCCCTCGGGCCCTATTCCAGGCTCCGTCCTAAACAAAATTGAAGTACCAAATTGAGTTCACTAGAGCTGTGGGTTCCAAGAGGTGGGACAAGAGCAGGGGCTGTACTTACCTCACTCTGTCATAAGGACCTCCATAGGGGTAATGCTGCCGTGGTCCCATAGCCACATTTCCGAGCCCAGGGCCTGCAGCTCGGCTGTAGGGGTCACCCATACCGCCATTGGGGCCCTGCCCTGAGGACATGAAGGGATCACTCCCTGGAGCTGAAAGGAGAAAGGCAGGCAGTGAGCAAACTGGTAAGTCAGGAGGCCTAGCAATTTACATGTTGCCTGCTCAGGCCCTCTTCAGAGGTTGGGTCTGTTTTGTTATTCCTGACAGGTTCAAAACAGACCTAAAGAGGATCCAATCAGCAAAAGCAAATACTTGTTTAAAGGTGACAAGGTAAGACCAGGAGGTAAGAAAGGAAGTAGGAATGACAGAGGTATTTAGGTTAGGTGGTATATCTGGAGATGAAGTAAGGAAATGAGGATGGCTTGACAACAACCCCCAGCCACTCAAGACATCCCATTTCCCTGGCCCTATCTTCATGAGTACATGGTCAACAGCAATTGGTCACCTTTCCTCATGCTGCCATAAGGATCCTTATTTGGCTCATAGGACATGCGCCCCATCATGTCAGAGGTATTCATACTGGGCTGATACCCAGGGTTTGGAGTCATGGAATTCCGTTTCTGGAATGTGGGGTCACTTCCATCAGGAAAGGCATCCTGGATCCCGACTGAATTGCTCCTACTCCAAAGTGAGAAAAACAAAACAAAAACAATTAAAACACAAATAGGCCAAATCCTCCATAAGACAAGACATACAGGAGTTATTGGCTGGTCAGGGAAAGGCTGGCCTTGGGCTGTACAGGAGTTGCCATGTTTCTGGGGCCCCCTAAATGTCTTGCCCCTGCTCCTGGCCTTACCTCATGCCTGGCAAGGGGGGGATCTGAGTGTGTGGTGTGGATGCTGGAGTTGGTGGCTTCAGGTCTCCTCCTTCTGCCATGGAACTGCTGGTTGACTGAGGAGTCTGTGGCCCCTGCATAGACCCTGATCCCGCTGTGAACAGAGATTCAGGCTGAGAAGCTTGCTTGCCAGGAATGTTTCTCATAGAAACACATAAATGCCCCAGCAGTCAGTCGGTCTCTTTTTTTTTTTTTTTTTTTGTGGTATTGGAGATTGAACCCAGTATCCTCACTCTACCAGTGCTAGGATTGAACCCAGCACTCTACCATTGAGCTACATTCCCACCTTAAGTATTTTGAGACATGGTCTTGCTAAATAACCCAGGCTGGCCTCAAAACTTGTAATCCTCCTGCCTGAGTCTCTAGAGTAGCTAGGTAAATTATAGGTGTGTGTCACGCCCCCTAGCTCAAGGGTCTCTTTTTGTAAAGGATTTCCCTAAGGCCTTTAAAGCCTGGATAACCCCTCTCACAGGAGATAATATGCAAGGCTAGTTCATAAAAGAGGGGAATGGATTTTGTACTGCTTGCTTTTAACATTTACAGTGATGTGGCTATGACATCACCATGCTGATCATTTCTTGAGTCACTGCTAGCTTCCCCAACTACTTCTCTTTACACCCCCCAAGGGAACCTATTAAACAAAATACTAATGCTGGTGCACAAGAGGGTCCCAGTCAGGGTCCCCAAAATCCAGGGTTGGGAGGGACCACCTTGTACCCAACCTGTGGTGCAAGAGGAGTTAAGGGATTTCTATTTTTTAGCACCAAGCACAATGTCATCCTCAGGTTCAAATGTTCCTCTAAGTTGATGAGCACATAACTACCAGTAATTAATGTTTCCATTAGTTACCATTCCCAGCAGCAGATATCCCACTGCTGAGGCCTCCCTGGATGATGAGTCATCTCAGGCGCTCATTACACCCTCAGAGGTCAACACCAGGGCACATATGTTTACACCTACCTTCTAGGGCCCTAGCCCTGTGCTAGTTAGGCCCCAGCCCCCTCTCAGAAAGGAGGGTGGGCAGAGGCACTCCCATCAGAAAATTCCATTCATATCCCTCCCTAGGCCCCTCCTTCCCATTCATTACCATCTCAGCTCCCTGGGGAATTCAGTTGAGTTACATTCTAAGGCACTGACATCAGTGGGCCAAAGCTCCCAGATGGCCCAGCCTCACTATTATTTGTCAGTTCCCCCACTCTTCTCGTGTCCCTCCCACTTACTAGTTTACAAACATTTGGCAAGATGCCAGGTGAACAATGAAAATTAAAACTTAATGGCTGTTGCAGTATATCTCCCAAGGGAATTGCTGTTGTCCGCTCTTTAATCTGCCAACCTGTTAAGACCTGTGATAGGGCAGAGCAAAGTAGAGCACACATCCCTGGTACCTGCCCTGCTACGCTGGAGGTAGGTACCACTGAGCCAGGGCATAGGTACCACTGAGCCAGGGCAATAGGTCCTAGGCCTCGGTGGAGCTGCTCAGACCATCCTTACCAGGAGAGGGGGGTTGAATCTTGGGCTGGGACTTCTTGGAATCAGCAGCTGCAAAGATGTCTGGGGGAGGATCTTCTCCCCGCTCAATCTTGCATTCAAAGGCATAGAGACACTGGATATACTGCTTTTTCAAGGAGCTGGCAGCACTGCTTGATGTGCCCACATTGAGGTTGGTTGCAAGTTCCCGCCATTTTTTGTTCTTGTTGACCTGTACAACCAATTAGAAAAGTTGGGGTACACCTTCCATCTGGTCATCCTGCCTACATGCCCTAAACCCAAATGGATTCCTGCAAGGTATTCCTTTCTTCTGGAATCATGTGTTTACTTTATCCTCAGCAAGCTCCACTACAACAGAACTCAGAAAGTCTGATGTTTGCTGTATACAAGTGTACTGTGAAAATAGTGTGCAAAGCTTCTTTAGATCCAAATCCTACTTTTAAAATCAATTAATTTACTTACATATTTACCCTACCTACCTAATTACTTACTTACTTGATTGGTGATGCTGAGAATTGTAACCAGGGCCTTGCACAAGCTAGGCAAGTGCTCCACTACTACCTATATCCCCAAGCCCCAAATTCTATTTCAAATATACAAGAAAAACATTTTATAGAATGGAGACCCTTTTGTCAATGACTACCTTATTTAACTCATTTTGTCAAACTGGGGGTTTTCACATCTGATTTTTTTTTTCTCAGTGTGGGGTCCCTGCAAATTTAACATTCTTATGCTGCTGCTCCCTATAAACCCCTTTCCCCCACCAGCCACTGCCATAATTGTCCAGATGTTCAAGGCCTTTGTGACTTTTGTGTGTTTGTGTGACTTCTTTGTACCCTCTCAGTGGCCAGCCTATAGTTCTTTCTACTTTTTTTCAGTCTCAGGGCACACTGAACCAAATGCTCCCCACAATTAAGATTTTCTTCATTAGTTAGACAGGTCTCCTTTTTCATGTATCCACCACTTAGGAAGCCTGAACCCAAAGTGTTGGGAACACTGGCTTTCCAGTTCTGATTTATAAGGAAAATTTAATTTGTTGTGATGCCTTTTGATCTGGTGTCTATGATACCAAATGACAGAATTTAAGGAAGCACACACAGGGACAAAGGGAGGTGAAGAAATACTTCCCGTAGTGGTGCTGTAACACATAAGCTGTCTTTAAAGTTGATGGTATTGGTGGGTGATACTTCAGATTTTCTCCCATATCCATGCCATCTCTGGCCCAATCTATTAGAACAGCTCCTCCCCTCCACATAAACTCTGCTAATCTTTAGAAAAGTGCAGGACTCTTATAATTTGCCTTCCACAAACTAACATTTCCGTGAATTCTTATTGTTTTTCAAATTCAGTTACATCACAGCAACTGAAAGGTTTTCATCCTTTTGCAAACTGGAAGACAGGCCTAGGCTTAGGGATTCTCTCCATAGTTCATTGTAGGTTCAATGAATTCAGATGCCCATCAATCAGAAGTATGCCAAACCTAACCCAATATGCCCCCTTTCGCTACAGGCAGGAGAAGCCTAACTGTGAGAACTCAGTATCAAAGAAATGAGCATGAATATACCCAGGGTCACCTCAAAGCCTTCTGTGGCTTTGCTTCCCATGACAATTATGGGGCAGTAGGCACTATGGGGCAGTATGCGTGTGTCTTGTCTTGTTTTGTTTTCCTTTGTGGGGGAGGGAAATATAGCCTGAAGGGTGAAGGAATTCATAACTGACTGTTGGTTGGCTTCTTTCCAATCACTTTCTTTTCTGCTAGTGACAGCTGTTTTCCTCTTCTGGTTTAGAAGGTTTGGAATAAGTCCCTCCCTGCCACACCTTCCCTCTAAGCGTAGTCACAAACTCTGATCCAAGAGCAGGTTTCTGGTCTAGAGACTACAGACCACACAGAGAAGCAGTCTGCAAACACTGTGTGCTATCTGTTAGTGTGGCCTCACTTGTTTGCCTCTTAGACTGAGTCTAAAACAAAACTGTAAAGTAGAAGGGAGTGGGGGCAAAACTCTGGGTGGCATCTGTTCAGAGGTTTTCAGCAAGGATTAAACCCATTCACTTAAGTCTCCCATACAGAGTAACATATTTTCCAACACTTCACTTTACTTCTTCCCTTTATCAATTATTTCTATGAAGAAGCTCCTGAAATCACATCTCCATTAGGAAGTTTCCTGGATTGAGAGGGTTAAACAAATTCTCTGGCTGCTCTTGTAGTATCTTGCCAATCAATTCATGTGGCAAAAACTTTGCTGAAAGCTTTATTATTTCTAACTTTTGTTTGACATTATACCCTTCAGAGTGGTTTACAGACCTTGAAATGGTCACATTTGCTCTGAGGAGTTAAGACAGGACTCAAAACTAGGCCTATCTCTCCAAACCCTATACTTGTTACTATGCCAAACTGTCTCCATGGAATCAGAATATCTAAGAGCTTTCTTTATTTTTGTACTTTAGTGGGGCCCCAGACTAATAACTCATACTACCAGGAAGGTCTCAGTCTACTGCATTTGCCTTATCTCCGGTAGCCTGTCTTCCTGGTCTGACAATAGTATATGACCTAGAGTAAGAGAGTGCTGTCCCCAAGGGATACACAGTATTATAGAAAGCCAATGAGTAACCTGATAGGGGCTTGGGGGAACAAGGGGAAGTCAACTCTTAGGCACTCACCTGAGTCAATCCACCAATCTCCTTCACAGACACATAGAGGCGATAGAGGTCCAGCGGTTTCCTACCCACAGCTGGCAGATTTGTCATGCCCATGGCCTTCTCCTCTGTGAAGGCCAGATAACGGTCCACCCACATCTTCCTCTCAGGCTCACCACCAAGCTCATACAACTTGGTGATCTTCTCATTAGTTGTAGTAGAAGAACTGGACTTCTGGAAGAAGCAGGTCAAAATTCATAGAATGAGTCAAATCCAAAGCCTGTGTTAAAGGTCTGAGAAGTCTTTTATAAGGGAAATGGGTAAAGCTTCTTGCTTTAGGTGGTCACTAACCCAGGTCCTGCCTTTATAAGATTGCAGGATCAAAAGGAAGCAAGATTGAAGGGTCAAAAGGAAGCCAGAGTTTCTTACCATAAAAGAAAGAAGCTATAATACTAACTATATGGTACATACTGAGAGCTGCCTTTACTTATCTGGTATTATAACTTCTCTCCTTTTTTTTTTTGGAAGGGGGGTGGTATCAGGGATTGAACCCAAAGGTACTTAAGGTACTTAACCACTAAGCCACATCTCAAGCTCCCAGCTCTTTCCTTTTTAAAAAATTTGGATACAGAGTCTCACTAAGTTATAATCCTCCTGCCTCAGCCTCCTGAGTCACTGGGATTATATAAAATGACCACCACATCTGGCACTTCCCTCCATTTTTAAAGATAAAGAACCAGACCCCAGGAGGCAACACCTAGGATCTTACAATTTTTAATTGGCAGTGAAGTTTCAAACCCTTGACACTGTAACCTGACACTGAAGTCACTACTATCCCCACACTACTTCCCAGAAGTCAGGACATACTTAATATTGTTTTACTTGAGAAACTCAAAACATGATTTTGAAACAATGGGGTAGACTAAGATGAAAACAACCTCTTCCTCCTCTCAAAAAAGGATGGATCTCCCACCTGATTGAAAATAGTTTTGCCTGTCTAAGACAAGATAGTGGCCCAAAGGACTGGAAGCCAGAGGTGAAAAATCACAGGACACTGCAGACATGATTTTTATTTTCCCTATTTATACGGATAAGAAGATACCAGGGTTGCCATATAGCCTAACAGAGAGCATACACAGGACCAACCTATGGAAGCCCAAGGACTCAATACCCTTGCCATTTCCCCCTTTATATAACACAGGCACCAACCATTCTTTCTGCTACGAGTAAGGTCCAGGAAGAGAAGGGCAACTAGTTACCCAGAGCACACATCATCTACCAGTGCTTAGAATACAGGAAGCAGTTTCACAGAAGCACCAAACGGCACAGAGAATGCTATGCTGTAGGGTGTAGCATTTTCTCCATGACATGCAGCTGTGAGAATATGTTGTTTACATTCGGATTCCTTAGGATAACTCAAACCTAATTCAAATGAACTATTATTCTGAAACCCTTTATGATAAGAGGAGGATAAGCATTTTCAGACTTGATGGAATTATAAAAGGTTAAAATCATGTTACTTATCTTCTTCCTATCACTGAAAAGGTTAGGATCCAAAGTTGAGAGGAGTCAAGACAAAATCATTACCTTGGATTTAGATTCTGTCTTGGGTGTCCCATCTGCCTTATTGTTCATTTTGGTAGCTGGAGTTAACTTGACGTCCCCAAGACCCATCATCTCTGGGCTGGCTGCCATCCCTGTAAAAGAGAACAAAATTTAAGTCAACAGGTTTAGCAGTAACTTGCAGATCATTCTTGAACAAATCCTTGAGGTGAGCAAGGATCCTGGTCTGACAATAGTATATGACCTAGAGTAAGAGAGTGCTGTCCCCAAGGGATACACAGTATTATAGAAAGCCAATGAACTTACCTGCTGAATTGTTGGCCATGGTTCCACCCATGGGATATGGGGGTCCCTGAGGGTTGATCATGCCAGCCATACTATTAATTCCTTGTCCATAGGGAGGTCCAGTTCCCATCATGCCCCCTTGACTCATATTGGGATAGCCTGGTGGCCTGAGAAAGAAAATGAAAAGCAAAAAGTTTATGGTTCCCTCAAACCAGAAACAGGAAACATCTAGATACCCTCATCTTCTAGCTCTTTCAAAAGGTTCTAAGAGTGTTCTAAGAGGGTCTGAACTCTATATAGCACAAACTAGCTCAATTCTGGGGCTGGGGTTGTGGCTCAGTGGTACAAAGCACTAGGCACTAGGTTTGATCCTCAGGCACCACACAAATAAATAAATAAATTAATCAAAAAAATAAATAAAGGTACTGTGTCCATCTACAACTAAAAAAAATATTAAAAAAAAAAACTAGCTCAATTTTAAGTGGTACACTCCTTGAATAGTAGTGTTCTACTGTGTCTTGAAAGAATTGCCTTCCTCTAAGTCACCTCCGAAGTTAAGCTATATTTCTATTTCAGGGCCCTCTCTATGGCAAAAGGCCCAGATTAAATGCTTAATTCCACTACTTGTTCTCATACCGAACCCCAATCAGAAGTACTCCTCAGCATAGCACTTGGAAGTGGACTTGCAATCTTTCTTTGAGATGGGTTCCTGCTATGTTGCCCAGGTTGGTTTAAAAAAAATATAGGTTCAAATGATCCTCCTGCCTCAGCTTCCTGAGTAGCTTAACCACTGAGTCATTCTGGCCCTTTTTTTTTTTTTTTAAGAGAGAGAGAGAGAGAGAGAGAATTTCAATGTTTATTTTTTAGTTTTCGGCGGACACAACATCTTTGTTTGTATGTGGTAGCTGAGGATCGAACCCGGGCCGCACGCATGCCAGGCGAGCGCGCTACCGCTTGAGCCACATCCCCAGCCCCATTCTGGCCCTTTTTATGATTTATCTTGAGACAGGGTCTCACGCAGTTGCTTAGGACCTTGCTAAATTGCTGAGGCTGGCTTTGAACTTATGATATAACCTCCTAAGTCACTGGAATTACAGGTGTGCAGCACCATACCCAGCTACATTCCTTATTTATTTTGTGGTGCTGGCGATTGAATTCAGGTCTCATGCATGCCAGGTAAGCACTCTACCACTGAATCACACCCCCAGTCCCTGCCCCCATTTTTATTTTGAGAAAAGGTCTCACTAAGGTACCCAGGATAGCTCTGAACTTGTAATCCCTCTACCTCAGTCTCCTGAGTAGCTGTGATTATAGGTATGTGCCACCCTGCCCAGCTTTTGTAAGTTATTTACATAGGATACTTGGTCATATGAAACTAGATATCAACCTATGATGCTTAATAATCAATACTTTGTAAATAAGCAGCTTTCTAAAAAGCTTAAGAAAATTATATATGTAAATACATATATATAATATGTATTATACAACATTCTTTTTTAGGCCCAGAGCATCTCAATGACCCAAATGGCTTTGCAACATATTTCCTTGCACTTGCACCCCCTTTACTTCCCAGGCCTTACCTGTTTTGGATAGAGTTGGCAGCAACATGCATGGCGACAGCAGATTCTTGAGTTTTCCGGTTCATGCCCCCTGGTGGGGGACACATCCCTGACCCAACCTGAGGTGGCATATTGGCCATATTTGGGCCATAAGGCCTGTTGCCCATGGAGGCATGACTCATTCTCCCTGGAGGAAGTGTGCCATAAGGTGGGATGCCTGGTTGCCCATGCATCTGACCTCCAGCACCCATGGGGTTCATGCTTCCAGCCATGCCTGCACTGGGATAGTTGGCATTGGGCAAGGCATTGTAGTTTGGCTGCCTGGGGTAGCCTCCTGGGAGGGAAGGGAGAGAAGACACAAGACTTGGTTAGTGACTCATCAGAAACTCACTAATCTCAACTCCCAAACTCTATATTATAAACTATGAGAATCATTCAATATTTTGGTCAGGAATGAGATCAACTTCATGGTAGCCTTAACCCCCATGGAAAAAAAGTAAAGGGAAAGCTAGATGCATGTAAAGGCAGGCCTCAGTTGTTCCACATCCCTCTCCTTGCTCATCCACAAAGCTGAGGTTTGAAGCCATGACCCCTATACATGCTAGGAAAGAGCTCTACCTCTGAGCCACACTCCCAGTTCATCTCTTCATCTTAAAGACAGACAGCGCCTCAAAATTTAAAATAAAAGGGCTGGGGCATAGCTCAGTGGTAGAACTCTCTTGGGTTCAATCCTAGTACTGAGGGGAGGAGGATTGGGGAAGCAAAAATGACTTTGCTACCATACTATCTGGGGCCCTTCAACTCTCAGGAGAAATTCTTTCCTTTCTACACACTCATCTGACTTCCTATCCCATGTTATGTGTGAGATACTCAGCTTTAGATCTACCTAGGTCTGATGTAAAGGAAAAATCAACTAAGACTTATTCACTAAAAATCAAAAACAACCCAAAAAACCCCACACTATATTAACCAATAGCTACCCTCTTTAAGTATCTGTGCTCAGCTCTCGGCTAAACACTTTGAACTACAATTTATAGATAAAACAGGCTCAGAGAAATTCAAAGACTTGAGTTAAGTAAAGAGAGAACTCTGTCTTACTAAGAACTCTGATTAAGATGGGTAGATTTAGGGCAAAGGACAGTTCTACTCTTATATATCAGAGAAGAAACTATTTTCTCCTCTCATCTCTACCTACTCCTAACTGGGTAGTATACTCACCTTGTGGGCCATACTGACCCCCTTGGGGACCATAGCTCCCCATGGAATTTTGCTGGTAGGAACCCATGCCTGTGTGCATCTGTCCTCCAGAAGGCTGACGCGGAGATAAGGCCGAGCCGGGCTGGGGGGAACTGTACTGGGGCATCTGGGGGTTCCTCTGCATATAACCTAATTGTGAGTAGAGTCCATAGAGTTATTTGCTCAGTACAGTGGGAACAAATGCTCTCTTCTGATCCTGGGATTTTATCATCTACATTTCCGTTTGCACCTATTTGCACAGAGTCTCTACGAAGTAGCACACCATTAACAGAAGGCATGCCAAATGTTCGAACTAAATGGATGCTTGAAAAGACACACAGTGACAAAAAACAAAATGGCAAATGGTTTAATGGGTGAAGACTTAATGCTGAGTCTTCAGCAACTGCTGACCAAATTACACAGTGTAGGGAAAATGTATCAAAAAACACAGATAATGGGACTGGGGTTGTGGCTCAGTGGAAGAGCACTCGCCTAGCACAGGTGAGGTACTGGATTCGATCCTCAGTACCACATAAAATAAATAAATAAAAATAAAGGCATTGTATCCTCCTACAATTAAAAAAAAAAAAAAAAGACTACTGGGAAATGCAACTCTACAGCCATCAGTATAGCCAAACCGATGATAACTTCAAATCTGTTGATGGATTTAACCTAAGCTTCATGGACATATAGTTCTCCAAAAGCTACTGCATAGTATTCAAATGTCTGCTTTAGCCCTCCATCCCTACACCAAAGTCCCAGACTCTCACCTCGATCTTGGGCAATGCTTGATTGGTTCATGGAAGGATGTATGATGCTGTCTGACTGGCCACTGGGTGGCCGAGGTGGCATCTGGTTGCCTGCTCCAGAAAAAGAAAGAAGTAAGCAAATCATGGCTAAGCCTGAGAATTCTAGCTAGGGGGTCAATTTATTAGAGCTGGAAACAACTCCTGGACAGCCAAGCACCTCCCAGTATTATATATACAGAGATATCCAGCCAAGGGGTTTCCACTTCCCTTCTCCAAACACTATGGGGAAACTATGCAGACATAAACCAGGGCTCCCTAATACCACCGGGACCAGTCACCTTTCCCTCTTCACAAAGGTCAGTACTTGAGGGTACCTGGCACTGCAGCAGGCGAGAGTGGTCCTGAGCGAGACTGAGCAACACTGGCAGGAGAGCCAACAGGGGACGGGGAGGGGCCTCGGATGCCAGGTAGGTGAGGGGAGGTATGAGGAGAGAAAGGAGACTGAGCTGGATTACTCTGCTCTCCTTGGCTGCTGGAAATCCCTGATGTGCTCACTCCAGGACTCAGAGCTCCTTCTGTCCCCATGGGGAGATCATCTATTGAACCAGACAGATCCTGAAACATACATAAGAACACAGATCACTCTTTTAACAATTCTATTACATGCTGAGAATTTTCCTTAAATAACCAAGAGCAAACATACATTATTCAGTTATGATACTATAGCTTATATGCGGCAAACTTTGTTGAGAACCAGGTACAAAATATTTTAGATTCTGTGGGCCATACTGTCTGTCAAAACTAATCAATTCTGCCATTGCATTGGAAAAGTAGCCATGAACAATATGTTAAAAAATGGATGTGGCTGTGTTACAGTAAAACATTTTTTAAAAACCAGCTGGCTCACAAATGGTAGTTTGTTGACCCCTGTTCCACCTTCCCTAGAGTTAGTGGAGACTTAGTACTTTCATCTTCATTCTGAGTCCTTAACTTCTATGGTCACAAGAAAGCAGCTAAGAATTTTAACAAGTCTGAGCATGGTGGCACATGCCTGTAATCCTGGTGGCTAGGGAGGCTGAGGCAAGAGGATTGAGAGTTCAAAGTCAGCCTCAGCAAATTAGCGAGGGCCTAAGCAACTTAGCAACTAAATAAAAAAATTTTAAAAAGGCTGAGGATGTGGCTCAGTGGTTGAGTGCCCTCAGTTTAATCCCTGGTAAACCCTCTGCTCCCCACCCCCAGAAAAAGGAAAGAAAGCAGCTATGTGCTGCACACAATGGGAGGGTAAGGCAGGAGAATCGCAAGTTCAAGGGCAGCCTCAGCAACTTAGTGAGACCCTGTCTCAAAATAAAAAAATAAAAAAGGATAGTGGTAAAGTGCCCCTGAGTTCAATCTCTAGTACCAAAAATAAAAGAATAAAGCAGCTACTTCAGTGTGATGTTAGCTCCCCTCCAATGGGGAAACTACAAAACGCTGCCAGGATGGCACAAGGAGCTAAGAGAGAGAATTTTAACAAGTCTGGGCAACATTTACAGATCCCCTCTCTCTCAAGATTGCACTAACCTCCATTTACAAAGAAACTCCCTTCAACTCACCATACTTTGCAACATAAGGGGTAAGAGGTGAGAAAGGGATACATTTGCATGCAAAAGACAATTTCTTAACTGCCAAGGTTGGGACTATATGCCTAACACCTGGGATGAAAAAAAATGTCAACTAACTCATAGATTTTCTTCCAGCTTAAGTTTTTCAATGAAGAAGTTGGTGTTTATTTGAGGGGTTTGCTTATCTTGCATTAATCAGTAAAGAGTTCATTCTGGGTCAAGAATCCAAGATCAGCAATCAAAAGCTCAATATGAAAATATTCGGCCAAGGAATGTACTTCTCTACACCCCCTGCCCTCTGTTCATTCCCAAGCAACACCACCTAAGGTGTAGGACAAAGTGTACACTGAAGAAAAGGATGAAAACCCTGTACATTTAAGAAAAGAGTTAAAGAGACACATCTGAAAGAGATCCAAGTTGGCCTAATTTGAGTCTATTCCTACCTACACAAATGAGCTTGTCTTGGAAATATCAGTTGAAGTGAATCGACCTATCACTGGATTTTAGAGGACCTTTCTTAGGCTTTCCTTCAAGCTTTCAAGATATTCTGACCTTCCACAAATCATTTGACTACTTAGCTAGCCTGGGAACATCTCGATTGAGTTCTATGCAAAGAAAGCTTGCTCTGAAGGCAAGGTAGGTAACTGGATGTACACTTCTGTGTCCAGCTTTCATTGTTAGCTAAGGAGTCAGAAAATGCTAGTATTTTTGTTGATAAGCAGTAGACCTGCTGTACCACAGAATACTTTAAAAATGTGATTAACCTGGGTGCAGTGGTACAGGCCTGTAATACCAGCTACTCGGGAAGCTCAGGTAGGAGGAGTCCAATTCAAGGTCAGACTGAGCAATTTAGTGATTTCCTGTCTCAAAATGACAAATAGAAAAGGGATGGGATGTCACTAGTGGTAGAGCACTTTCCTAGTATGCTTGAGGAGCTGGGTTCAATCCCTAGTAACACCCCCCACCCCAAACAAACAAACAAACAAACAAAAAAGAATTCCAGTGTAGAAGGGAACTTAAGAGGCCAATCTCCAGGCAACACCAAAGACCTCTTCCCTCTCAAAGGACTAAAGCATGGGCAGTGATAAACATCTCTGAATTCATCCCAAGAGAAAATGTTTCATTCCATCCTCATTTTGAGAGCTAAGTTATACGAGAGACACCTGGCTTCTGAGACAAGGAGAATAAATGCAAGAAGATAAGAGAAGCCAGTTGTATAGGCCAGAAATGGCCTCAAAGGCACTCGTTAGACCCTAATGTCTAATAAAATCCATGGCCCAATGCCCTCTTTTAGGGAGCATTAGATTTTCTCATGTACTCTCTTCTAGTCTCTGTTCCTTAGTAAGTTGCCAGCTTGTGGCAAAAAGAGCTACAGGCTTACAGGAAAAAGAAATTGGTGTATTTTGGAACAGAATGGGAATTCAGAGTCCATCCATAAGACAAGCAAGAACCTGGCTCTGAAAATTAAGTGTTTTGTTCTGAACATTTTTGTCTGTGTACAAGTAAAACATAAAGTCAAAGTCTCACTTAACTGTCTTTTTTGCTATCCTCTGAGGATGAACCCCTGTGCAATTTGGTATATGTTCTCAGAGACCTTGAACTGAGAAAACAAAGCAGAGAAAAAAAGAAAAACCCACACCAAAAACTCATCAGCCATGCTACACAGTCAGGGCAAGGACTAAGAAGATTGCTTTAGTCGCACTTTTGTGAAAAAGCCAGTGTCACCACATCTGCAAGGAATGCCTCATTAAGCTGAGGGATTCTAAGAGCCTAAAGAAAATCCTTTGTAGCCCATGGGGCTGGGTCCCAGGACCTGTGGCTGGCAAAGAAAGTGACTGTCATACAGACGCCCTCTGAAGAAAGGTATCAGTTTTGGTAAAGTGCTTGAACTCCTTGGAGAAAAAAATGCTAAATAAACCACTGCCAACAATAGCCCCAAGTGGGCTGTCTGGGCACAGACCACTACTCAGGAAGAGAACAACATTAATCTTCTCTCTCCAATTTGGTTTTGGGCCCATCTCTCAAACTGTCATATATTTTCATCAGATAACAAATGGTCAGCATGAGGACTGTGGTTTGAAATAATTTAAGAATAGAATGTTGTTATAGGAAGAGGCAACTCAAACTATTATCCATAGGCACACACTACTGGACCATCTACTATGTGCCAGGCCTTTTGTGGAATTACTTAATTTCCTACAATTTTTGCTTATAGATACTACTACCATCACCATTTTGAAGATGAGGAAGACTTGACAAAAGATTGGGTTGTAACCCAAATCATCCAAAAAGTAAGTGGCAGTGCAAATCCAAGTCTGTTGGACCCCAAAGCCTGGACTCGTTTTCCCTCTCTCCCCCTCCATTTGCTCGGATACTATATGAACTAAGGAAAAAGCACCACACCCTTAAGTTAGGAGACTAAGCCCACCTATGACACATTTTAGTTGTAACCTTGGGCTGGCTAGCAATAAGCTGGGACTTTGGTTTTCTCATGATACAAAGAGAGGGAGAGGGCTGGACAAATCTAGTCTGTAACACTCTGGGACATGTGCAAATGCACTAGTACCATATGGTCAGGGCCAAGCGACCAGCACCAATACTCTGGAATAAGAGATTTAACATACAAGCAGTATAAGAACCTATCAGTCCCAGGGGCTAATCCCAGTAAATATTTTTGTTGGACCATGAGAGGAAGTGGTAAAGGCAGAAACTCCAAAAGATGTCTCATCCTCTCTCTTCCACACGAACAGATATGCTCTGAACTCCATATCCTTTAATTGCACAGGACACACCTCTGTTTTCTACCCTACAAAAAGCCAGTTTTTCAGGTCTTTTGTTCCACAAAAAGCCGGATGTCTGGTTGTTGAGTCAGACCTCACTGTGCCTAACAAGTTCAATTTTCTACAACATACTTTTACAGAACAAGCTTAATCAATCCAAGCCTATTCTCCCTGGCAGGTGCTGCCTTTAGCATTTCAGGACTCCAGGTTTTTAGCTCTCTGTGAAAAGGGTTCACCTAAATCACCAAGAGAACTGTAGCAATACCACTTTAGTGGAAAGCCCTCTTTTCCAGGGTTTGCTCTTCTTCAAGTATGATCCTGCTGAGAGACAGGAGGTGGGGATCAGCCCACTCAGTGCCCTGCCAGTTCCAAGGAAGCAGGAGGGCCAGGAGAATTTCCTCACGTGTTTCCAACGTGTTTCATGCATTTTACTGCTCATCTACCATGCAGATCAAAAGCGCTGGAGCAGGTCCAACTATTTCACACAGAATCTCACACTCCAGGCTGGCTACAGACCCGAAAGCCTTCATTTCTTCACTTGAAATACTGCCCAATGTTATTTTGGGATGTGACCTGATAGAGGAAGCCCATAGGGACTCCATGACGATAACTGTTCCAGCTGTGATTGGTTGCCCAGCCCCAGCGAATGCCAGCATGGGTTTGTCAGGCTCTGCTGACAAACAGAACTCAACAGCTAACACCTTCTCTTCACACCACAACAAAACCGTGCCTGAAATCACAGTCCATACCTCATTTGGGGGGTGGGGGAGGGTGTGTGCTATTGCTCTCACAGGAAGAATCACAAGCTCTAACATGAACGGCTGCCTGGTAAAGCATATTTTCAAACAGGAAGATACTAGATCAGGGTTAGAGGAAGGGGGGCTTAAATGATATCCCAATAGAGCCACATGAGGATGACATCAGTTCATTTTGCTGAGTACAGTAAACAATGTCAGGCAAATCGAAAGAATAGGCTCACAGCAAGCTGATATCCAATTTCCCCATAAATTTGGCTGAATCCTTGAGGAACTCCTGGATGGAGTTCTTATACCCAGTTAGTTATGAAGAACTTTTGCCTAGTTGTGCTCATTGACAGCAGCTAAATTACCATCAGGTAAACTGAGTACAGTGGCACAGGCTATAATCCCAGAGGCTTGGGAGGCTGAGACGGAAGGATCGAGTTCAAAGCTAGCCTCAGCAAAAGTGAGGCACTAAGCAATTCAGTGAGTCCCTGTCTCTAAACAAAATATATAAAATAGGGTTGGGGATATGACTCAGTGATTGAGCACAATCACTGAGTTCAACCTCTAGTACCAAAAAGAAAAAAGAAAAAGAAAATCAGGTATACCGGTGGCATGTACCTATAATCCCAGCAGTTTGGGAGGCTGAGGCCCTGAGCAACTCAGCAAGACCCTGTCTCCAAATAAAAATATAAAAAGGGCTGGGGATGTGGCTCAGTGGTTAAGCAACCTGGCATTTAAAAACAAAAAACAACAACAACAAAAAAAAACAACAGGTAAATCCTACAAGTGTGTAGGTAAGGATATATGGTGGGAATTTTGCAACTCAGCTATAGCCACTTAAGTAACAACCCTTAAATGAAAAAATTCCAAAAGCATAGCCTAAAATGACCAAATCAATATTAGCAATTTGCCAGAATCCGCTACCCTCAGCTTAGTCTCACAGATCCAGAGACATGGCAGGTGGTTGCTCCCATACTGGAGAGTGAGAAGAAATCCTCAAGAACACAGAAGACACTGGGAAACACAGCCCTTGAAGAAAGCAGAAGATAAAAAAAGAAGGCAATAGCTACAACAAACTCCAAGGAAAATGGACTAAGACAATTAATTACTCAGGCAAGTTTTGGGGATGCCTGGTTTTTCTTAAAACCTTCCTTAAGCAATATATCAAGAGGAGAAGAGACAACCTGTATCAAATACTTCTTTTAAGTTTTGGGTTTGTTTTTTTTTAATATTTTATTTTTAGTTGTAGGTGGACACAATACCTTTATTTTGTTTTCATGTGGTGCTAAGGATCGAACCCAGTGCCTCACGCATGCCAGGCAACCGCTCGACCAGGGAGCAACAACCCCAACACTTCTAAAAAAATTTTCAGTTATAGTTTTTTTTTTTTTTTTTTAAAGCTAAGACAAAGTACAAAGGTATTATGTCTATTTATTTTATGTGGCGCTGAGGATCAAACCCAGTGCCTCACACTTGCTAGGCAGGCACTCTACCACCGAGCTACAACCACAGCCCTGTGGGTTCTCTTTTTATCTTTGCTATAAATGTAAGGAAGGGCAATCTGACACACCCCATGCTGGAGGACTCAGAGTGACACATCTCCTGAACTGCTGTCCAAGGAGTGGTCTTGGTCCAAAAGATTAACTGCCACTATACCTAGAAAGCAGGCTAGCTGGTGTTGGCTGAAACACCAAGAATGAACCAAAACACAGAACAGGCTGCCTCATACTCCTGATGGTATACTTTTAGGTCAGGAGTGAAGCACATGGTAAGAAAGGGGAAAAGCTAACAGAGGCTGGCACCTATCCTTTTCATTTAGGACCAAGCACCACCTCCTGCCTGAATGACACCACTGTTGGGAATAGCAGAAACTGCTACTGGTCCCACCATGTTTCCAAAAACTTGGGTTTGTATCCTAGAAACCACCACATAGGATGAGACCCCCCACCAAACTCCCTCTTCTCTTTTTCTACAATGGGCTATTGTTCTGAGGATAATGGTTCATTCTTCCTGGTACCTTCTGGCTGCCTGGTGGAGAATGTATAGCAGAGAAGGGTCAGATACTTTTTGTCTCTAGAATGCTTTTAGGGGGCCCACCTCTAAGAGGAAATTCCCTATATGTGTCAGAATTCATAAAGAAAGCTCTGAGAGACCAAATCTCCAAATTTAAATGATGTTGTAAAGAAGTTAAAAAAGCAAGTCCCTTTACATTTCCCTTTTACAAGGAAGCAGAATTGATAAGAATGTGCCTATCACATGTTTAACTATAAGGTAAGTGTTTGACTCACCTTTAATTCGCACAGTTATCTTCTGATGTGGGTATTACCCCCATTTTAACCAAGAAGCAGGCTCAGAGATTAGGTGACGTTCCTAAACCAGAGAACCCAACTCTTTACAAGTCGACAATGCTATTTGTTTTCCTTTTTCCTAGCCACTCTTCTTAGAACTTTCCTGGTTTATTTCAAATCAGCCATTTTACTTATCACCCTCTCAACTTAAATGTACAGTGAAGGGTTTTCTTTCATTCATTCTTTTGCTGTAATGGGATTCAAATCAGGGCCTTGCACATCCCGCCCCCACCCCAGGTTTTCAAAAAGGTACTTAATGTAAGAAGGGGAAGGGAGAAGATGGCTTAGAACCAGGAAATTCGTTTCTATGAAGGTAGAAGTCTGGTCTCTATTGGAGATTCAAACCAAATGTGTGAAGAATAACAAGTTGAGGACAGTTTCAGCAATTTAGCAAGGCCCAAGGCAACTTAGGGAGCCCCAGTCCCAAATAAAAAGGGCTGCAGATAAAGCTCAGTGGAAATGCCCCTGGGTTCAATCTCAGCACCAAAACAAACAAACAAACAAACAAAAAAGAACTGAATGTATTCTATTCCTATTGTTAAGCATAAGGGTGTGGCTCAGATAGAAGTCAAGATATTCCTGGCTTCTGGCTAGCTCAGTTGTAGAGTACTTACTTAGCATGCTCTAGTTCAATCCACACAAAATAAATAGACAGATTCCTGGCCTTACCTCAGGTGATTTCAAACTCTCATACTTTCTTCCTCAGCAACCCTTCCAAACTGCTGGACAATTAGACAATTAGACCCCATTCCCTAAGGTGGGGAATGTAAAGGCTCCTTTCTGGAGGCAAAAGCCAAGCAAGCTTCAGTCCCCAGGTCATAGACATGCTCCAACAACAGGGTAACAGAGCTCTCCTTTAACTGAACATATCAGGTTGGCTGATTTCCCAGTCACCAAGGGATAGAACAGGAGGGGAGGGCCAAAGGCTTAATGATACACTATAGGTGTGACAACTATACATATTTTATATATATATATTTTAGTCTTGGGAACTTCAAAGATAAGAACTAAGTTGGGTGCAGTTAGTGGCATGCACCTCTTGTCCCAGTTAGTGAGGAGGCTGAGGCAGAAGGGTGGCTTGACACAAGAAGTTTGAGGTCAGCCTGGACAACATAGTAAAACCTTGTTTCAAAAAAATAGATAAGCTTTGTGGGGGCAACAGGGGAATCAGAAACCTTCACACTCACAGAAAATTGGTTATTTTCATTCTGTTAAAGCATGTGCTTTAAGCAGAGGCTACAGGACAACTTCCCTGGCTCACCACACCAACTCATACCCCTCAGCAGAGCCCAGAGTTCCTTTGAGGCTTTGCTAGACAAGGTGTTTTGTTTTGTTGGTACTAGGATGGAACCTAGGGGCACTTCATCACTGAGTCACCACATCTCTAGTCCTTGTTTGTATTTTATTTAGAAACAGGGTCTCACTGAGTTGCTGAGGCTGGCTTTGAACTTGTGATCCTCTTGCCTCAGCCTCCTGAGCTGCTGAGATTATAGGCCTGTACCACCTCCCCTGGCCCTAGAATAGGTGTTAAAAAACAAATGGAATTGTGCTATATTTGTCCCCTTTCCCTACTAGCCTCCAGAACTACAGAAAGATCATGGTATTAGTGAAGAGAAAAATGCCAGTCATACAAAAGACAAGATGTTTGATAACTGTTGCTCAATGAATAATCTCAAAACATCATCCTTAGATCCAATCTCTTTCATTTCTCTTTCCCTGCATCTCCATTCCCATCCTATCCTGGTGTCCACGCTCTAGACCTCCACACTGAAGGAGAGACTCTAGGCACTGCCATCAAGTACATCCCAAATGGGCCTTGGCAAGTGGGGTAAGGCTGTTGCTGGAACTACAGCAGTGCAGTCAGGTACAATGGCACACACCAGTAATCCCAGGGACTTGGGAGGCCGAGGCAAAAGTCAAAGTCAGCCTCAGCAACTTATCCAAGACCCTGTCTCAAAATTTGGAAAAAAAAAAAAAAAGAACTGAGGATGTGACTAAGTAGTTAAGTGACTCTGGGTTCAATCCCCAGTACCAAAGAAGGCTACTGGGAGGCAGGGTTCTGTGTCACTGAAGAAATTTCAATATAAATGTCAGAAAACAAGAACCTGCTGTTCAAACCCACCTTAGCAAATCTCTTGAGGTAGGTTTGACTCTTGGGGTGGAGGCTGAGGGCGTTGCTGAGGTAAGAAAGGGGAGAAGAAAGACTGCTGGGCTGCTTACATTCCTGTGGTGGGAGCCCTGCAAACAGCAGCTTGGCCACTGCAGCAGCGATTGATTTTTCCAAGGGTCGATATTCTACTCCCACAGATCTGCTCAGTTGGAGGTTTAATCACATCGAATGCTTCTGCTCAACATCTCCCCTATCCCCCCACGGCTCCCCGACCAATAAAACAAACACTAAACAATGAGAGCTGGCAATAGAGATGAGGTGGTGCTCCCCACAGCTGTCCCTACCCTCAGAGAAATTCTAGGCACTGTCTCAAAGGGAGTTATGCATAACAGAATGAGCCAAAATTACACGGGGCAGTCCACAAGAAGCTGTAGAGACAGATCCCCCCGCAAGCCCCAGAGAAATCTTTTAATTTACTCTCCAACACCCCCCATATAGACCCATAAAAAAACTGAGATTTTATTTATAACCTTATTTATTTATTTATATTGGGGTTGGTACTGGGGATTGAACACAGGGGTGCTCTACAACTGAACTACACAACTACACCCCCAGGCCTTTTTGTTTTGTTTTGGTTACCAGGAATTAAAGCCAGGTCACTTCACCGAGCCATATCCTTAGCATTTTTTATGTTTTTAGACAGAGTCTCGCCAAATTGCTTAGGGCCTCACCAAGTTGCTGAGGCTGGCTTTGAACTTGTGATCCTCTTGCCTCAGTTTCCCAAGCTGCTGGGATTACAGGCATGCACCATCATGCCTGGCTAGTTTTTATTTTGAGACAGGGTCTCAATAAATTTGCCCAGGCTGGCCTTGAGCTTGCGAACCTCCTACCTCAGCCTTTGGAGTCACAGTGATTATAAGTGTGTGTCACCATTTCTAGCTAAATTGAGAGATTTTATGTTTAAAAAAATCTAGGCTTTCAACGTCTAAAAAAATTTAGAAGTTCCTGGAATTCCCATGGGGCACTAATTGATTGAAACCCTGCTTCTCTGGTTTGTCAGTCTCCATGAGGCTTGTATACCATGCTAACTGACCATCTCTCCTATACAAGAACACTGCCTCCCAAAGGCTTCTTACTTTAGTGAGAGGGGAATATCTTGTCTCTAACCATCCCTTAAGTCAAAAATATACCTTAGTGGGGCTGGGGTTGTGGCTCAGTGGCAGAGTACTTGCCTTTCAAGTGTGAGGCACTGGGTTTGATCCTAGCACCACATGAAAACAAATAAAGGCATTGAGTCCATACACAACTAGAAAATATATATTTAAAAAAATATATACATACATTAGGGCTAGGGATGTTGCCCAGAGGCAGAGGGCTTGCTCAGAGTGCTTAAACCCCGAATTCAAGCCCCAACATCACAAAAACAAAATTAGCCAAAACAACACACACACACACCCCCCAAAAATGTCCAGAGTGTTTTGAGGGTCACTAGTTAACAGACTCAAATCAGGGGGAAAAAAATGAAACTGGGTCAGAGCTGGGCCTGAGTTAGAGCAGTGCGTATTTATGGAATAGGGTTGTTCTAATCCCAGCAGGAAATAAGAACACTGTAAAGCTAGAGAAAGCAAGGAAGTAAGAAACCCCTACTTTCTTAAAGTCAAGCATCCTCTGTTAGGAAGGCCATCCACACAGAGCTTGTGCCATGATAAAGATCATCAGCTGTAATGTTAGAACTTGCACAAGCAGGACAGGAAAAGGTGGAGTGCAAGGAAAGGAACACAGAAAAGCCAGCAGAGTTCTAGGTATAAGAAGTGTAATAGGGAGCAGGTATTGCCTTAGACTTCCACATCATCTGGCTCTGCTCTCTGTGGCAAGCCTGGCTGCCTCAGAACTGTAGTTCCACAGTCCCAGCTACTTGGGAGGCTGGGGCAGGAAGATTGAAAGTTCAAGGCCAACCTGGGCAAATGAGCAATAAAAAGGGGGTGTAGCTCGGTGGTAGAGTGTTTGCCTAGTATGTTTGAGAACCTGGATTCAATCCCTGAAACTTGGAAAAGGAAAAACCAGAAAGCAAGCAAGGGTAATTGGGGAAGGCAAGTTATGTGCTGAACATAACTTAGTACGAGGTGGCTAATGGTCTCTAGGCTCTGTTATTCATAATTTAAAGACGGGTGTGGTAGTGCATGCCTGTAATTCCATGAACTGAGGCAGAAGATCTCGAGTTCAAAGCCAGTCGTAGCAACTCAGCAGCCCCTAAGCAAATAAGTGAGTGAATATGGGGATGTGGCTCAGTGGTTAACAGTCCCTGGTACCAAAATTAATTAATTAATTAATATTAGCCAACCGTCTTTCCTATCACAACTTACTGGTCTAGATTAAAATCCAAATATTTGGGTAGAATAAATAGATCTGAAGAGTGGGAAACTGATAGAACTAGAAACCAGAAAGATAGCTACCAACCCCCAAAAGGCCTTTAAAACAAAATGAAACAAAATCTTTGAACATAGGAGACCTGTTATAAAAAGTTGTGTGTGTGTGTGTGTATGAAATAAAAGTAGAAGACACTGGGGGAAAATCCAAATGTTCTTGATAATGCTTCCCCTGAATACTGATTCTTTTTATTTGAAACTTGTTTTTACTCTTACCTTCCCCCAAATGTCAGGAAATTACTTCCACTCATCACAGTAAACAATATTCAGTATTTCTCCCACATCAAGGCTGGCCTTAAGGGACAGGTTTGTTGATTCTCAAGCTTGAGCTTTCAACCCCTAGTTACCATCATCAACAAGGCTTCTCAGCTTCCTTGGGAAAGTCAAATGGGAAGGAAGCTACTGGCTTGGAGCAGGGCTCCACTTCAAGGCAATCAGTGATTAGGTCATAATACTAGCCAATTCCATGCTGATACCAGGAGGGAAAGTCAGAACAGCTTCAGGCCACAAAAGTAGATGTTTCAAGAGACCAAGCATTAGTTCCCAAAGTAATGGCACCAGAACACATCCAAATTCAACATAGCTCTCAGGCAGAACACCAAAGTCTTAGAAACAGAATTAATCCTATAGTTGATTTATTAGTTATGCTAACATAGCTCCACAATATTAAGTTGTCCTCCTCCTCTGGTAGATTGGAATGGATTACCAGCTTGGTTTAGGAGCCCTAATCTTCCAAGGATGAACCAAAAAACAGCTTTGTAAGCACACATCTGGGGCTGGTTTTCTGATTCTGGTTAGTCTTATTTTATTTTTATGAGGTGCTGAGGATCAAACCCAGTGCCCCATACATGTTAGGCAAGTGCTCTGCCCCTGAGCCTCAGCCCCAACCCTGATTCTGGTTAGTCTTTTTGAAGCAGGACAACAGAAACCAGGGAATGTTCATCTCTGGTGTCACCTAATTGGCTCTCAGAAAGTTATAAAAGCACCACCAACAGGAGAGAAAAAGAGAAGGAGAAAATGGGTACAGGTAAGCCATTGTCACTAAGGCAACTGAGTTTACCCATATGTTGACTAACTTCAGAAATCCTACTTTTTGAAGAATTCTTCTTTCTAGAGTAAATGCTTCTTGTATTCTCCTGGAGAATATACCTAAACCCAGAAGCTATAGCACTATTTACTTAGCCCAGAAATAAAAAAAAAAAAATTTTATATATATATATATATATATATATATATATATATATATATATATATATATATATATTTTTTTTTTTTTTTTTAAATAGTCAATGGACACAATACCTTTATTTTATTTATTTATTTTTTATGTGGTGCTGAGGAACAAAGCCAGTTCCTCATACATGTTAGGCAAGTGCTCTAACACTGAGCCACAACCCCAACCAGAAATCACAATCATACATCCCTCCACAACTCCTTCTTCACTTTCTCTAAAGAAAAGAGAATAGGCAAAGTCTATCTCTCTCCACATTGAGGATCGAACCCAGGGCAAGCACTGAGCTACATCCCCAGTTCTTTCTACTTTGTTTTGAGCCAGCGTCTAAGTTGCCCAGGCTAGTCTCAAAAAATTGTAACTCTCCTGCTTCAGCTTCCTGAATCTCTGGGATTATAGGTATGCGCCACCATGACAACTCTCTCTCTCTTCTCTTTTTTCCCCTAAAGAAAGGTCTTTCCCCAGGATCACTGATTTAGGGGTATGACTTGAGAACACTCAATCTGATAGCTCAGAGAGGTAGGAATACCTCTGTGGGTCAAATCTACATCAGATTTGGGTTCCATTCCTGGAAGGAAAGAGAACAGATTGGTTCACAAAGCAATGCTTTCCTTGGGGAAATGGGCAAGGGGAGAGTAAACTTTAGGCTTTTAAATACATTTTTCCAGGACAACCTCCTTCACTTCTTCCCTTTTTATAAGTTCCCTGCACTTTCTCCCTCCCACTTTAAGCTAACAGGAGGAGGCACAGAAGTTGAGTTCTCATACAGGACGGAAGGTTGAGTCAGCACATGCTTTCTTTTCCATCCCCATGTTCTTCTATAGAATGTTATTCTGCTGAAGGTGGCATTACCTGCCCAACACAAAATAAGTATCATCTGGACTTCAGGGAGGCTTGGGCTACATAGGAGACTACGTGTCTTCCTTAGCAGTAGCAAACATGCTCATCAACTCCAAGTGCCAAAAAACTAGGGAGCCCCACTACTGACAATAGTGTGGGGCTAATGAGTGAAGATATGTTTGGCTTGACTTCTTATACCAATCTCTGGTCTACAGCTTCCTGTAGCAGTCTAGGGACAAAATTAAAAACAAGGTCAAATTCAAGTGGTATGTTTGGTGTGATGGGGTATTTTCCCCCACTCTTCTGTAGGAATGATGGAGTATAGGAACCATCATATTAGAGGTAAGGCTCAGCTGCTTTTCAAACGGTGGTTGTTGCAAATAAAACAAAAGGTTCCAGCAAGAGGAATCTGTGTGAGACACACAAGCAGGAAGCAGAGCTGAGCCACCAGTGACTAGAATAGAAACAGGAAATGGGCCCAGGAACAAGCATACAATAATCTGCTGCAAGCAGCAGAGGCTCCAGCAGGCACCAGGCAGTATCAAGGCTGGAACAGCGTGACTAAGATGGAGAAGCGGATTGGCCAGCCCTGCTGGAGAACGAGGGTTCTAAAGAAGGATAGCTACATGCACAGGGTACACGCTGCTCTGAGCATTCTGTGCAGATGTGACAGAGAGGGTGGGGATTTCCTTTTCAAGACTGTGAGAGCACCTGGGCTACAATTCAAGGGGAACAAGTACAGACACATGGTCAGATGAAAAGAAAATAGGTTACCAACCTCTGAACACTTAGCTTCTCTGGTTACCATAATTGCTAGTGGCATTTCTGTCATCTCTTAGAAAACACACCATCAAATCCCTAGGCAAGAACTATTGGCCCTCTCTCCTATCATGAAATGGACAAAAGGGAATGGAAATAGTAAAAGATTATAATCCTTTGAATGTTCCAATTTTTTAAGCATTCACAGGATTTGTCACTCCTCCCCAGTGAACCCACACAACAAAAAGCTGCCCCTCAAAGTCAGTCAGGAGGCAAGAATCTAGAGGCCATTCAACACAGGTGTCAGATACAATTTTGAGTGCTCAAGCAGAGGTACCAGCATAATTTGGGCCCATAGGAAGAAAATGAGGCCGGAGCCCCAGAAAAGATATTTCAGATGGGTTTTGAAGCCAAAGTAGAAGTATACAGGACATTAAAAACAGATACACACAGACAAATATCTTAAGCAAAAGGACAATAGCAGAAAGGAAAAGGCTTAAGTATAACCGAGTGGCCAGAGATGAGGCTGCAGAGGTGCATTGGGAGCTGTGGATGGCTTCATTGTGGACTCTGGACTGACTGTAGACACAGGAAGCCAGGGTCCCAGAGGTACCCACAAAAAACTGATGACGAGCTAGGATCGATGGCATATGCCTGTATTTCCAGTGACTTGGGAAGCTGAGGCAGAAAGCCTGCAAATTTGAGGCTAAGCGTGGGAAAATTAGTGAGATCTTGTTTCAAAATAAATAAATAAATAAAAGGGGCTGAGAAGTAGGTGCTACAGGGCCCCTGGGTCCAGTTCCCAGTATCACAAACAAAGAAAAACAAACAAACAAACAATGAAAAAAAAAAAAAAAAAAGTTCCCAGCATGGTACTTCCTTTGAAAATCTTACTCTTAGCTTCTTTTTTTTTTTTTAAAAGAGAGAGAGAGAATATGAGAATTTTTTTTTAATATTTATTTTTTAGTTCTCGGCGGACACAACATCTTTGTTTGTATGTGGTGCTGAGGATCGAACCCGGGCCACACGCATGCCAGGCGAGCACGCCACTGCTTGAGCCACATCCCCAGCCCCTTACTCTTAGCTTCTAAACCATTATAATAAATCACTCAGAGATATTGTTTACAGAGTTAGAGCCAAAAGAGGTAGAGTGGGGCCTGAGAATCTGCATTTCTAGCAAGATACCAGGTGATGTTAGTGCTGCTGGATGATAGATCACATTTGGGGGCAGGGAGGGGAATCAAGGTTTTAATAAATAGTTCTTTGACAGCTAAGTAGTCATTTGGAAAAAGATAAAACTGGGTTCATACCCAAGAACACATTTTAAATGGTTCAGAGTTTTAAATGTAAAATGACAAGACCATACAAGTATTAAAGGAAAACACAGACTTATTTCTCTTTAACTTTAGTGAAGGAGAAGATTTTCTAAATATGACATAAAATTCATAGATAATAAATGGAAAGATGATAAATCTGATGACATAAAACAATTGTAAAAAAGCATGGGAAAGCACCACCAACAAAATGAAAAGACCACTGGGAAGCTGGGAGAAAACATTTAAACATATCATAAAGTTCACTGATATTTTCTTAATATACGGGACTCTTAAAAACAAAGGGAAAAGAACCAAAAATTTATAGAAAAATAAGAAAATCCATAACAGACCATTCACCAAACATTAGATAATTGCTTCTAAATATGTAAGTACATTTTCTTTTTTTTGAGAATTTTTTAATATTTATTTTTTAGTTTTTCGGCGGACACAACATCTTTGTATGTGGTGCTGAGGATCGAACCCGGGCCGCATTCATGCGAGCGCGCTACCGCTTGAGCCACATCCCCAGCCCCTGTAAGTACATTTTCTACCTCACTTATAATCATACAAATGCAAACCAAAAATTATACTGAAATAACATTTGTCACTTATAAAACTGACAAGATAGATCCTTGCTGTTCAAAATGTGATCTAATTAAAATAAGCATTATTTTAATTAACCACAATAGGCTAACTAGAAGAAAGGCCTACAGAATAGGGCTTGGTCCCATCCAACATGGGAGAGCCAAAGAACCACTCTATTCAACATTCCACTGTTTGAGGCAATTCCCTCACAATCTTTCAAGAAGATCCTACAGGTCTGGTCAAACCCTCCTTTCTGCAGGTTTAGCCAATACCCATGCCCCTCTCATACACGTCTCACCTGTGTCTTCATCACCAAGGGGTCTGGGAAAACAAAAGTGAAATGGAAATCCATTCACATTCCTTACTTTAGGTTAAGTTTAGTAAATGTTAAATGGCAAAGAGTTGAGGCTTTAGTCTAAAAATGTACAGAAGATCAGATTGTCCATGGCTTTACTTGGTGGCATCCAAGAGGAAATATTTCACTTGATATATAAGAGCTAGATTCAAATCCTGATTTTGAGCCTTGGTTTTCTCATAGTAAAATAGGAGTGGTTGCTCAGTACATTTTAATTCCTGTCCTTCCAGGATCACTGGTGTCTACAGCTCCTTTCCTGGCTTTACTCCCATTAGATTTTACAGGAACAGCATAGCTCCCACCCACTTCCTCTTTCCAGATCACTGCAATCCATCATAGAAGTAAAACATGAGTATTAATAGTTAATACTTTAAGTGATAGCTAAAGAATGGCTTGGAAGCTGGGTGCAGTGACACATGCCTATAATCCCAGCAGCTCAGGAGGCTGAGGCAGGAGGATCATGAGTTTAAAGACAGACCCAACAACTTAACATATGGGACTCTTAAAAACGAAGGGAAAAGAACCAAAAATTTATAGGAAAAATAAGAAAATCCCTAACAACTTAGAAGGCTGTAAGCAACCTACTGAGATCCTGTCTCAAAATAAGAAAAATAAGCCAAGTGTGGTGGCACATGCCTGTAACCCCAGTGGCTCAGGAGGTGAGGCCCTAAGCTGCTCAACAAAACCCTGTCTCTAAACCAAACATATTTCCTTTTCTTTTGCCCTTAGAAACCAGGCCATTTCCCTATGTAAAAAGGATCCCAATAAAAAATGCTTCATGACAAATTCACTGTCTGTTTTCCTTGATTTTTTTTTTTTGGGGGGGGGACACTGGGGATAGAACCCAGGGCCTTTGTGCATGCTAGCAAGCACTGTATCACCAAGATGCATCCCTAGCCCTTAATAATTTAATTTTTTAAATTATGAGACAGGCTTTAAGTAGCCAAGGTTGGTCTTAAACTTGTGATCCTCCTGCCTCAGCTTCCCCAGCAGCTGGAATTAACAGGCTGTGCCACAAAATATAATACTTGAAATATAAAATTGATATGAACCATTTTCCTCTTCCCCTTCTTCCAGAAATATCACACAATCCTGGTCTTCTGCCGATCTCTCTAACTCTGTTGGCTGCTTCCACCTGGTGACTGCAGGCATTGTGCAGGGCTCCATCTGGCTCCTCTCTCCATACTCCAATTGCAGCCTCTGAGGTCTACTTCAGTCCATGGTTTAACTATTAACTACCACACACACAGACAACCCTGCAACTCTATCCAGACTCAGCTATTCCCTAAGTTTTAACTCTTTCATTTCTTACTAGTAACTAAGCAGTTTATTTTTAGACATCTAATTATACCATGTTTCACAACAAAAAATAGGAACTTCTGTGTTGGGGTTGTGGCTCAGAGGTAGAGTGCTCGCCTAGCATGCGTGAGGCCCTCTGGGTTTGATCCTCAGCACCACATAAAATAAAATAAAAATTACTGTGTCCACCTATAATTAAAAAATAAATATTAAAGTCTGCTCAAAAATGAGTTTTCCTTATTAATCTATTTCTGTCAATGAGATTTTTTTTTCTATTATCCACCCTAAACCAGTCAATCAAAATCATTAAACCATTCACCCAGTAGAATTCACTTATTCTCAGTTCTACAGATTCTTTCCTACATGTCTCACATGTGGAACTAAATGGCTATGCAAATGAGATAATCAGAACTCCATACTTTTTTTCCCTTTGGAACTGGGGATTGAACCCAGACGTGTTTTACCACTGAGCCACATACCCAGTCCTTTTATTTTGAGACAGGTTCTCCCTAAGTTGCTAAGGGCCTTGCTAACTTGCTGTGGCTGGCCTCAAACCTGCCATTCTCCTGTCTCAGCCTCCCAAGATGCTGAGATTACAGTTGTGTGCCACTGCACTCAGCTAGAATTCTACATCTTTTGCTAGAATTAGTTTAACACTTTAACTTATTCCCTTGCTTTCATACTCTCCCCTTTTCAAATCGTAATATATGCCAATGGATCATTTTTGCAAAATATCCTCTACAGGCCTGTAATGTCAGCTCCAAATAGTTTACGTAGTCCACCAAGGTCTGAACCACTGTAATCTAGCTTTCCTTCTGTCACTGACCAGCCCCCAAATATCTGCACTGCACCCCATCCCCATCCCTGCCTTTCCTCTGATCAAACTGGATTTTTCCTTTCTAACTACTCAATACAACCATCTAGATCATATTCATGATGTTTTTCCTCAACTATTTAGATATGAATGGATCACTGACATCACAAAACTCTTGATAGCACTACACTAATGAAACAGAGAAGGACCCTTGAAGATAGAATACATGTCATATTCATACTTATAGACCTAAGAGTACAAATGATTTAAGAAATCAACCATGTCCAGGCTCTGTCTCTAATGTCTATTTGCCAGAGTGGTAGGTTTTACTCCAGGGCTGGGGAACTTACCTACATTTTTTTTCTTTAATATTCTCATCTTCCAGATCACAAAGGAAATTGTATATTATCATGTCTGAACCTAAGCCTATAGACAACTGGTATCCAGAGGTTTCAAAGCAGTCAGAAAACTTGGTCAGTCATGTTTTCCCCCCACCCCCCGGATGATTATGTTGACCACAGACTTGAAAGTAAAAAGGGAGAGAAAAAGAATAGCCAGGAGCCTATGATAAGCTACCAGGTGAGAGGTAGCAAGCAGTGGGGAAGGACAGGGAAAACCAGATTCAAAACAATTTCTGAGGTAGACTATGATTTTGTGTCTGTGTGTGGCCCCACTACTAGAATCCAGTGATGAGCACCACAAGCTGAGGAGTACTTCCAGGGTGGCATTGGCAGTGCAAGGGCTGTCTTACCCCAGGAACAAACAGCTTTGAGGCTACAGCTAGAAAGCAGTCTCATTTCTTCCAAGTCTCTTTTTTCCCCCATCATTTTCAACTCACAAGCCTGCCCTTCCCGATCTCCCTAGAGTCAAACAGTAGTATAGTGTCTGTGACCACTATTATTTAGATTAGTACTGTGCCTTCTAGGCTAATAAATTTTTTCCTTCCCTTTCCAAGGATTCCTACCTTAGTGTTATTCCAACTGGGATCTTTTGAACTAGCAGTATAAGTCCACTGGAGAAATGGAAATTCTTGGGGTCTACTTCACGTCTACTAAACCAGAATGTCTCAGGCAGATCTCAGTAATCTGTGTTTTAAATACTTTCCAGGTCATGCTTAATGCATGCTAAAATCTGAAAAGCAGTCTTCAGATGTGGGTTTTAAATCCTGTATCCACGTTCTATCAGTCAATCCCAAGTGCATGATTAGAGGGTGTAGCTCAATGGTGGAACCCTTGTCTACCACATGCAGGGCCCGGGATTTGATCCCCAGCACCATAAAAAATAAAAAGGTGGGGGGTTATCTCAGGTATACTTACAAAGCTAAATGTAAAACTTAGAAAACTGTCTCAGTAAGGAAAATTAGGGATGCATTAGGCATGCATTATTCCAGGGAACCACATACACTTGGACGAATTATTTAAACAGAAATTTTTAAGCAGGGTGCAGTGGCTCCTGCCTATAATCCCAGAAACTTGGGAGGCTGAGGCAGGAGGATTGTGAGTTCAAACCCAGCCTCAGCAACTCAGGGAGCCTCTAAGCAACTCACTTAGCCCCTATTTCTAATAAAACATAAAAAAAGGGGCTGGGGATATAGGTCAGTTGTTGGTAGAGTGCTTGCCTCACATGTACAAGGCTCTGGGTTCAATCCACAGCACATACACAAAAAAAGGGCTGGGGATGTGGATGTGGTAGAGGGAAGTACTCTACCACTGGATTAAGCACCCCTGGATTCAATCCCTGATACCATAAGTAAACAAACAAATGAACAAACAAACAAGAGCTTTTAAAGATATAAATCTAAATTCTCAAAAACGATTATAATCCAAAGTCAGATACCAATTTTCAGAATGAGTTCCTCAAAGATATGGCTTCCAAATGAAGAAAATTAAAGATCTTAATGAAACACCCAGAGATTTGGTCACTCATACCTTACAAAAACCTTCTTAATATAAAGTGAGGTTGTATACATTTTATAAGATGGATGACAAACCCCAAACTCATCTCCTAAGGCCACTGTCAGTCAGTACAAATAATCTATCCTCTGAGATAGGCTTTGGGTCTTCCCATAAGAATCTGTGATGCCTATCTTGCCTTAGCAGTGGAAACAACAACCTGGTACTACATGATCAAGCCCCGTCAAACACACTCTTGCCAGATAAGCAATGTTATGGACACTGCTCAGAATCACTTGTCCAATGAGTGGGAGCCTACTATATGCCAGGCACTGCGATGGCAACGAGTAAGACAGAACAAGTTAGCCCACACTGAGCTTTCATTTAAATAAATAACTTAAAATATATTTGAGATAGGCAATCACAAAAAGTATGGGTGCTAAGAGTCTAAAAAGAACCAGACACAATCTGGAGTAGTGGACCTCTACACCTGGGCTGCAAATCAGAGTCATTTGGGATAGCTTCTAACTATGCCCCACCCTACATCAAAGCAAATCAGAACTCTGTGAACCCTAGACATTTTTCTTTTTGCTGTAGCTTGTTTGGGCAGTACTGGGGATTGGACCCATTATAAATGCTAGGCAAGCACTCTACCACCGAGCTATGTCCCCAGCCCTTTTAATTTTAGGACAGGGTATTGCTAAGTTGCTTAGGCTATCTCAAACTTGGAATCCTCCTGCTTTAGTCTCCTCAGTAGCCGAGATTACAAGTATGGGCCACCATACCTAGCTGGCATTAGTTTTTGTTTGTTTTGGTACTAAGGATTAAACCCAGGGGCACTTTACCACCAAGTTACAACCCCAACTCTTTTTATTTTTTAAATATTTATTTTTTAGTTGTAGATGGACACAATATTTTTATTCTATTTTTATGTGGTGCTGAGGATCGAACCCAGGGCCTCATATGTGCTAGGCAAGCGCTCTACCTCTGAGCCACAACCCCAGCCCCCCAACTCTTTTTATTTTTTAAGACAGGGTCTTGCTAAGTAAGGCCTCACCAAATTCCTGAGGCTGGCTTCGAACTTGCAATTTTCCTGCTTCAGCCTCCCGAATCACTGGGATCATAGGTGTGCGCCACTGTGCCTGGCTGGCATTCATTTTTGAAGATAATTACCTAAAGTAATCCTAACATGCAGCCATGGTATACAACCACTGGTCCTGTAATGGATGTTGGGGACAGCAAGAACAACACAGTGTCTGCCCTCCAGAAGCTTGCCATTTAAGTAAATAGGGGTTTTAGTAAAATGCTCTGTCAACATGAAATTTTAAAAAATTTAAAAGTTGGATAGTACTTCCCTGGGTAAAGGAAAAGATAAGTGATCCCAGAGGGGTATATAAGTTTTTGCCTACATGTGTTAGTGTAATTTGGTTTCTAAAGATAAATATTCAGACATCGAATTGTTCTTTATACCTGCTTCTCTTAAATATTGCAGAGCTTTCAAAGTTAAAACAGACTTACTCAGTGAAATCAACATAAAAGTTACTTAAGCTGAATCTTTTTTAATTTTGTCTTTAGTTGTAGATGGACACAATATCTTTATTTATTTTTATGTGGTGCTGAGGATCTGACCCAATGCCTCACCCATTCGAGGGAAGTACTCTACCACTGAGCCCCAGCCCCAGCCCTTACGTTGAATCTTGAAGTTTGATTAGAAGAATGTTCAGAGGAAATTATCTTTAGGATATAGACTGAGGCTGGGCACAGTGGCACATATCTATAATCACTAGGATTACAGGAGGCTAAGGCAGGAGGATCACCAAGTTCAAGGCCAGTCCCAGCAATTAGCAAGACCTTGTCTCAAAGTAAGAAATAAAAAGGGTTGGAAATGTGACCAGTGGTTAAGCAACCCTGGGTTCAATCTCTTGTGCAAAAAAAATAAATAAAAAGAGAGATATAGATTGAGAGATGAACAGGAAGAGGTGGGGGGAAAGGTAAGAGAAAGTATGAGGCAAATAGAAGAGTATATGCAAAGGTCTGAAAGTGGAGAAAACACGAGGCCTGACAGAGAAAGCTGCAAGCAAAGTGGAAAAAAAGGACAAAGTAGAGATTCTCACAGTGCCTTCCCTGGTTCTGCCATTGGAATGGAAGTACTTGATAGAAATGCACATTTTCAGACTATTCTAGACCTACTAAACCAGAAAATGGTGGGAGAAATCTTTGCTTCTGATGCCTAGGTAATCAGACACAGTTACTTATGGGTTTTAATGCCTTTAGAGCCAAGCAAGTATGCTGAAAAGAGTAAGGGTGGTGACAAACATGAGCCAGACGTGCGCTTGCAATCCCAGCTACTCAAGGGGCAAAGGCAGAACTGCAAGTTCAAAGCCAATCTGGGCAACTTAGTGAGACTCTGTCTCAAAATAAAAAATACAAAGGGCTGGGGATATAGATCAGTGGTAGAGTGTACCCCTTTTTTCAATCCCCAGTACTGCAAAGATAAAATATTAAGGACCACAGCAACTAAAGGGGTTATATAGTCAGACTAGCATCTGCATGGCAGCCAAATTCAAAGAGGTGCCTCCTAAGGCCTTACTTAGTGAAGGAATGTACTGCCAAGCCTGGGAATCCTTTAAAACAACTGGTTAAGAAAGAAAAGGGCCTTGTGAGAAATCTGACTTCTCATTTCTTCAGATGTGATTGCTTCCTAGCCTGACTAGACAAATCTGCCACCAAACCAAAATTTCAAAGAATAACCACCTCTTGTTTTCTGGTCCAAGTAGCAGAAGGATAAAAAGCAATTAAAAATACAAGATGCCAGGACTAGGGCTGTAGCTCAATGGCAGAGCAGTTGCCTATCATGTGTGAGGCACTGGGTTTGATCCTTAGCACGGAAACAAACAAACAAGAAAGATGCCAATAACCCAGGCAGCTCACTTTGCACATGGTCAACCATAGAGCCTAAACTTGGTAATATTACCTATTTTGGGGCTTTCCAAGAACAATCCTCCCCTGAGCTTAAAAGGCTGCCAACATCTTCACTTCAGTATTCAGAGGTCAAATCAGAAACTCTTGAATTCCCAACCCTTAGAACACATGCATAGCATGAGGCTTGGTGATACACACCTATAATCCCAGGGACTCTGCAGCTAAGGCAGGATTCCAAGTTCTAGGACAGCCTCAGCAACTTAGCAAGAGCCTCAGTATCTTAGCAAGACACTGTCTCAAAAAATAGTGGGCTGAGTTGGCAGTGGAGCCCTTTGCCTAGCATGTGTGAGGCACTGGGTTCGATACTCAACACTTTACATACATACATACATAAAACAAAGGTATTATTGTCCATCTACAACATAAATAAAGAGAGAGAGAGAGAGACAGAGAGAGAGAGATAGGGCTTGGAATGTGGCTTAATGCTAAAGAGCCCCTAGGTTCAATTCCCAGTACACACACACACACACACACACACACACGCATGCACGCGCGCGCACACACAAACACAGAGCATGTCTGTATATGAACTTTCTCAGAACTAAATAATACTTTAAAAAAAAAAACTAAATAATGCTAAATACATTTTTATCAAAAGGTCATTGGAAGTAAGAAGCAGCTTTTTAAAGGGGAGCAACTTACAGCACTGAAAGAAATCCACTGATTTGGGATCTTGCCACAATAGCACACCACCCAGATTTAGCCACAGACCACAGATGATGAGGGAGTAGTTACACATTTCTGACTGAATCAGGTTAAAAAGCACATTCCAGTGAAGTTCAGGATGCAGAAAAGGATTGCAACAGACACTAATGAGAAGGGAACAAAGAGTGATCACTTTATTCAGACACTTCCTCCCCCAATTTCTCAGTTGAGAAAGTCATCAGTAGAAGTCCCATCCTGACAATGTCTCTCCATCCTGGCCTTGGAAGCTTGTACTGAGAAGCTCTGCAAACCTTGCCCTACTAAAGTTGTATCTCAAAGGTCTTCAGGGGAAGCCATGGGAGGCTTCATTATGAAGAGAGTTCCTTCCTTGTATCTATTTCTTAAAGATACAGAAACCATCTTCTCCTAAGTCAGGTCTAGAGACAGGTTGTAAATCTAAGTAAAATCAAAATTTCAAAAGACTTTTATCTGGGCCTGTGTGGCTAAATGTCATTGCTTAGTTGAAGCTGAGCTTATAATGGAAGGTGTGCTATCTACCCACTTACTAGATTTTGGAGTAGCCCACTTTATTTCTGTGCCCTACAATTAACTTTCAGAGGATGAGACTTTTTTGTCCCTGTGCAGTGGCAGAGGTAATATGTTCCCACAACTAGTCTCGATGTATTTTAGTTGGTGCTAACTGCCTTTTGGGTATCAAGCAGTTGCTGTGCCCTCTGAGATGATTATAATGGCTGGCATTTATGAGTGTCTACCACACAAAGCTCTCTTCTATTAGCCTACTTAATGTTAATTAGCACCCCCCCAAAGTGGGTACTTTAGGTTCATTTTACAGATGTGAAAACTAAGACACAGAAAGGTGACTTGCCCTAAGCTACACGCTACAGAGTTAGTGGTAAATCAAGATGCAGACTTAAGTACTCTGGCTCAGAGCCCAAGCTCTCCATCAACAAACTACACTGCTTTCTCAGGATATGATCAATCTATTCCATAATTAAGCTCCTGATTCCATAATCAAACACCAGGGCACCAAGCACTGTACTAGGCAAAAAGCACCCATTCACATAAAACCTCCATCATAAATTACTTTCATTTCACCCATGCTCAATGTGATAATGCAAGCTTGAATGTACCCCAGGATCCCATCTCGGCAATACTAAGCCAAAAACATAAAAAGTGTGTGCTCAACAGTAAGATCAAAAAATGGAGATTTTTTTTTTTCCAACTTTGATGGAGAGCAGAAAGTGCTTCTAACATCTCCATCTTCTCTACCATTCATGTTTATCTCTAAAAGCCCCAAATCTTAAAAAACCAAAAACAAAAACAGATTGCAAACCTATTCCCTGAGCAGCAGATAGGACAGACATTCTATAAAATCAGTCTATAGAATTTTGAACCTGAATTCAAAAAATGGCTTATCATTTGTTTAGACATTTATCACCAAAACATCCAACCAGAAACTGGTTTTCATTGGTTTCCTCTTTCTAAGGTGGCAGAAATACTCACAGGCAAGCTGGAGGGTCTTGACTGAAGACTCAGGTTCATATCTTCTTGCCCTCCCTTACTGGAGGTCATTGAGGGGGCTGAGGATGCCTGAGACCCAAAAGAATCTTGAGAAAGCTCCTAAAAGAAGAACAACAAGATGTGAAGGCCTGGTATTGATAAACCAGGCAAGCTTACTTCATGGTGAAAGGCGGATGGGACTTTAACACAGGGGAACTGGGTGGGAGATAAGGCACAATTGTAAACAATGTTATTTAAAGGCAGAAAAAAAATCCAAGACTTGGTGCTTAAGTTTTATGTCAACAGTGAACTCTTTCTGATGGAACTGTCACCCATTTATTCCTACCCATAGGAACTGCTTCTTGGAGTTAAATGATAAAGTCTGGCTAAATCTAAGTTATACCTGTTAAGCAATGAGAGCTGTTAATTTTAAAATGAACAAAAACTCATGCCACAACCTCTGCATTAAATAAGTACTGCTTCCTTGAAAGTAACCGCCTTGGAGTAAGAGATTTATTCCAATGATGCCACCAATGCACAAGATCTTTAATGAAGCTGTCATCAGTCATTCCTTCTCTTTTGGCTTTATAAAACTATTTTTAGGCTTCATTATCTATATCTTGTTCACCAGACACAGCTTGAACTCAGTATTTGCTATTTCCTTAAATCTAGTCTACCCTCAAAAAATAAGATTTGTAGCCAGCCATGACAACACAAGCCTATAATCCCAGTGACACAGGAGGCTGAGTAAGGAGGACTGCAAGTTTGAAGCCAGCCTTACCAACTTAGCAAGACCTTGTCTCAATTAAAAAAGGTGGGGAGGGTGGTCTGGGGATGTGGCTCAGAAGTAGAATGCCCCCAAGTTCAATTCCCAGTATCATCAAAAACAAAGAAAAAGATCTGCCACCAGTGAGAGTATTCTAAAGAATGTGATAGCAGCTCTCTCTGATGGAAATTTCAAAGGAAGGGGTTCAAAATACTTTTGAGTAAAGTAAGAATGAAATGGCAGCTGAAATGAATTATAACACAGCTTCTCAAAGAGACTATTTTGGAAAAAAAGACCAAAATCATTTGGGGGGTAAAATTCTGATATGTTGGTTAAAAAAAAAAAAAAAATCAGCCTCATTATCTTTAATTTCTTATCTGTCTATGCAATTTTCCATTGCCCTATTTCTTCATCAATAAGGAGAGCTACAAGTCTTTATGTAGTTAAGAAGGTTATACCTTTATTAGTTCAATCAATCCAGTTAGCATGTTTACCCAGAGTTTAATTAGTTTTTAAGTACACATTAGAGAACCAATTTGCATGACAAAGTTCTCAGGATACCAGACCCCAACCTATCTGTGGCCACACACAGAGAAGGGCAAGAGGCAGGGGCATCTTACCTGTGGTGGAGGGAAGCGCTGCTGGGAGTAGGCAGTTTGCTGGGACTGCTGAGACTGGGGCTGAGGATATGCAGCCTGCTGGGAGAGCGTCGAGGATGCTGGCTGCTGAGGTTGCTGCTGCTGGTAGGGAGACTGTGCCTGCGGCTGCGAGTAAGGGGGTTGGCTCTGGGGATGCTGCTGTGTCGTGGACTGCTGGGAAGGGTACGGAGTTGGGGATTGCTGATGTGGAGGCTGAGATGGCTGCTGGGAATATGGAGGCTGAGAGGACTGGAGCTGTGGTGGCTGAGACTGTGGCTGCTGCTGATATGAAGGTTGAGCGTGAGGGGTCTGGGATGGTGGTTGCTGGGAGTAGGGTGGCTGCTGCTGCTGAGGGTGAGGACTTTGCTGGTTGTAATATGGAGTCTGGCCCTGTTGACCATATCCACTGGGGCCTTGTTGTCCATAAGGAGGAATCTGTAGAAAAGGAAAAGATACTTTTAGCAATGAGTCTTCTAGATGAAGAAATATGAAGTACTCTATCAGAAGCTATGCCCTGAGGATATAAAAAGCAAGCAAGTCAAGCCTCATACTAAGGCGGCCCAATATTTTCTTACCATCCCTGTCTAAACTGAGCTGGGAAGAATGACCAAACTTATTAGGTGGTTTGGTTAGGTGTGGACTACATTCATCCAATGAAAATGTATACTATTTCATTTGTGGGCAATTTATGTGAGTTTAAGAACAATATTTTTTACCAATGAGCCTACTCTTTTCATCATGGCCTAGGTTGTTTTTATAAACATTGGGAATTTATAAACCAGTCACAATGAAAAAAATCAATACTAGCTTGGTTCAGCCAACTGAAAACCTAGGGTTCTGTAATCCAGAAATGTACAAATCATTAAGCTACTTTATTTTTTGGTACTGGGGATTTAACCCACTACTGAACAACAAGCCCACACCTTTTTTTTTTTTTTTTAATTTTTTGAGACAGGGTCTCACTAAGTTGCTTAGGACCTCAATAAGTTGCTGAGGCTAGCCTCAAACTTGTGATTCTCCCGCCTCAGCCTCCCAAGTTGCTGGAATTACAGGTATTCGCCACCACTCCTGGCTCATTAAGCTGCTTTAGTTCTATATTTCATTAATCTTCATTTGAAAAAAAAAATTTGAGGGCCTACTAGTACTTACTTATACCTCAGGCACTATTTTAGGGTCCAGGGATATATCTATGTATGTAGCCACATACTCCCCCCAAATTCCACCCCATCTCCCCTCAATAATCTCAATGGGGGAGGGAAGGAGGGAGGAAGGGAGGGAAAATGACAGTATCTCTTATTTAGGCCTTGCGCATGCTAAACTAGTACTCTACTACTGAACTATACTCCCAGCCTTCGATGTATCATTTTCTATATTTAAGGATATTCTTTTAGCATCTTAGAAGTAATTTAAGTTTTATATTCTATCCCTTGCCATTTTCAGTAGAAGTATCACTCATATATAAATTATAGAAAATTCCGTCAATACAAAAAAAAAATTACAACAAAAAGATAATGATATGGGGCTGGGGATGTAACTCAGTGGTACAACAATCGCCTAGCATGCACAAGATCCTGGGTTCCATCAAAGGGAAGGGGAAGGGGAAGGAGGTAGATAATGAAATGGGAGGCCAGACAAAAGATGAGAGGAAATCTTAACATCTTAACATTTGTAATAGTATTAGTATCTTTATTATATAATCTACCCTTTTCCTTCCACTTCCAGTCCCTGGTAAGCGTTCATTTTGAGCGAGACAGTTGATACGCTGAAGGCCTTGAGAAACATGTAGGGCCTCTTCCATTCCCAGGGCACACATTATGAATGGTTTTCTTTGTAGCAGCAGTAAACAGGTGCTCAGTCATTGCCTTTCTTCTATCCCACCTCCTTCAACGATCACCACTCAGTGAGTATAAGCAGGCCAAATAGGTCATGAGAAAAAAACAGGGGCTGGGGTGCAGCTCAGTGATAGAATGTGTGCTTAGCATGCACAAGGCCCTGGATTCAAACCCCAGAACTTATTTTTTAAAAAAAAAAAAAAAAAGGAGGTATATAGCTTGTGGCCAGGGAGAAGTTTTCCCTGGAGCTCTCATGGGATGGTGCCCACAACTTTGGTCTTATTAACAGCACAACATAATTAACTGAACTAGCTGGCCTTTGCCCCTATTAAGAGGCTTGAAAGCTAAGGATATATTTTTATTCTACAGCTCAGAGAGTAGATCCTGAATAGCAACAAGAGTCAAAGTAATCAGAGTCACCATCTACCTGCTGTGCATAAGAGAGGCTGCCCATGGCACTCTGCGCCCGGCCCTGCATGGTCATCGGGTACCGCTGCGGAGTCTGGGACCCATATGGCTGCCCTGGGTACCCATGTCCTTGCTGCGGTCCTGAAGGAGGTCCCTGTTGTTGCGAGTATGGGTTAGTCCCGCCATATGGCTGAGGTCTCATCTTGCCCATCTGATCCATTGGACTGGATGGCTACAAAATAAAGAGCATTTCATTAACCTGAAGCTTTGATGGCCTCTGGCCAATAAGAACATACAACTCAAATGTATGGGTCTTTTGAAGTCTGTATGCCACACAGAAAACCAGTTCCTATGAAAAGTAATGGAATAGACTCAGTAACTCTTGAGTGGGTCATTTAACCCTCCTCAGAAACTTCATTTGTAAGTCACATATATGTAAAATAAAAATACCAAAATTGTTTGGAAAAGCATCTTGTAAGCTAAAAACATGGCTGAAGATTCAAGGAATGGGTCAGGTATAGAGCAATTAACATATGCATTCTGTGGTGCAGAAATCAGAACTAAGGCCCTTCCATTAGAAAGGATGCTGTTGTTATGCACTATGACCTTGTTCAACATAAAAACCAATGCATCAACATAGTATGGCTGGGAGTTCAAACACACAAGCATCCAGATGGTTTGTTTTTGTTTTGCATCCAGATGTTTCTATACTTCCAACAGTGGAAACTTTTTTCCTTTGCACATTTGCAGCCTATTTGCATTATGGTCCAAGCACTTAAAAATTATGCTTTCTTCAAATGAGCAAAGAGGCCAAGTAACAGTTGTTGAGGAAACAGTGACTCTAATTTAGAGCCTTATGCATCTGAAGTGAAAAGTTCATTTTCTCTAAAATCAAATTAGAGGACATAATGATAGAATTTTTGTCTCTTTAAAGAACAAGATAGAGAGGTACAGCACAGCACCAACAATAGTTCAAAGTTTAAATCAAAAGCATTTGTCTATAAGCAGCTTTCTTTCCAGCTCTCTAGGGAACAACAGGTTCAATCAACTCATTGACTTTTTGACATGCCTTTATCCTATTGGAGCTGCACAATACAGAATGCTCTCATACTTTCTTCTGCCAAAAATACCTACCTATAACTACTGTGATATAGAAGGGAGGGATTTATTACCCCTTAAATACACTCAGTGGGAAGATAGGTTTGGGCTTGATATGAAACTTGAAAGTGAATCTTAAATTGGGGGCGGAGAATAGATATTAATATTCTAGGTCTAAGTATCATTAACTCTCAAATAAAATTCAGTAGGTCTCAAAGTTTATCATGCCTCAAAAATCACTTGGAAGGTTTGTTAAACCACAGAAACACTGGGCACCATCCCCAGAGTCTCTGGTTCAGTAGCTTCAGGGTTGGACCTAGGCTATCTACTTATAACAAATTCCGAGGTGAGGCTGACACTCCTGGTCCAGGGACCACACTAAACTGCAAGGCATGGTGGTGCATGCCTGTAATATTAGAGGCTGAGGCAAGAGGACCGCAAGTTTGAGGCCGGCCTGGGCAACTCAGTAAGACCCTGCCTCAAAATAAAAAATAAAAAGGACTGGGGATGTGACTCAGGGGTAAAGTGCCCCTGAATTCAATCCCTAATACAAAAGAAAACCCTACTAAATGTTTTATAATAGAGGAAGTAGAGTGCAGGCATTGTGGCAAACAACTGTAATCCCAGCCGCTTAGAAGGCTAAGGAGGATTGCAAGCTGAGGCTAGCCTGGGTAACTTGGAAAGCCTCTATCTCAAAAATAAAATGGGTTGTGTGTGTGTGTGGGGGGGTTCTCTCAATCAGAGAGAACCGCTGGGTGGAAAGGAAACACAAAACAAGAGCTGTCATGAAGAAAAATGGTATGACAATAATCCACAAAAGCTGCTGTTCTAAATACCAACAGGAAAACAGCAGAAGCAGAGTTTTCTCTTATACTAGAGCTGAAATCTCAGCTAAAAAGGTAATAGTGATGATGGGAGCACTCCTCTCCCAAACTATAGAGAGTGAAACTGTGTCCCAAATCACTACTCCATGTCAGTGTTATTAAAGGGCTGTTTCTAATGATCCTAACAACTCCCCTCCTTCCCTGCCCCTGGTACTGGAGACTTAATCCAGGGGCATGTTGCCACTAAGCTTGCTTTTATTTTGAAATAGGGTCTGACTAAATTGTTGAAGCTGACCTTAAAATTTCAATCTTCCTGTCTCGGCCTCCATTGTCACTGGGATTACAGGTGTGTGTCACCGTGCTGTGCAATCCTAACAACTTTTATTCAAGTCCTGCATCAGTATTAGAAGCTCAGAAGCTCCAATAATGTTACCAACCATAATTCTGGAGCTATATGAATTCTCTCAGGACTATTTAAGAAGTTCAAATTTAGCAACAATTGGGCTATTGAGTAATAAATAGCATGTGGTCTTCCCCGATACGCCTGGCAATGAAGCCAAAATATTACCATTCTCTCTTGTAAAGAGCTCAAGGGTTTACCTGGCCACATCATGCCACATATCATATCGAGGTCTTCATCTCAGCCCCACAGAAGGTAGTTTCTATCTGGCTCCAAATGAAGAGACATTTGCTGAACAGAGACCAACCTGCTGTGGGTTATCTCTGTCAGTCTAGGTCTTCTCTGAATATGAGAGGCAGTCATTACCATGGTTACCATGGAGCTTCTAGAGCAGCAGCTATTAACAGGGGCTGCAGATTAGAATAGTCTGTAAAGATTCACAAATGCCTGGGCCTCTCCCTAGAGATTCCAATTTAGTGGGACTGGAAGGACCGGGGCTCCTCCCTGTACCTCCCCTTAAGATCTCTGAATGATTCTGATGTATACTATTAGCTGAGAACCAAGGATCTAGTGAATCTCTGTTTAACAGAATTTTATGGACATGTAGCAATTATTAAATATTTAGAATATAAAATATGACTGATGAACCGAAATATTTTATCTACCTTTTTTTTTTTCTTTTTTGGTATCAGGGATTAAACTCAGGGGCACTCAATCACTGGGCCACATCCCCAGCCCTATTTATATTTTATTTAGAACCAGGATCTGAGTTGCTTGGTGCCTCGATTTTGCTGAAGCTGGCTTTGAACTCACATACCCCTCCCTCAGCCTCCTGAACCACTGGGATTACAGGCATGGGTCACTGTGTCTGGCTATCTACTTTTAATTAATTTAAATTCACATGCAGCCCCATGTGACTAGTGGCTATATTGGACAGTACAGTTCTAAGGCAATGTTCCCAAATCACTTTTATCACTCCCTGCTCAATAAAAGCTCCAAACTTCGTATTAAATCCTGAGCAGTACTTGAGTTAAGATTCCGGCTCAGTGGTAGAGCGCTTGCCTAGCATGTGTGAGGCACTGGGTTCAGTTCTCAGCATCGCATACAAATAAAGTCCGCTGACAACTAAAAATACATATATTTTTAAAAACATCCTGAACAGTACTACAAAGAAACCAGAATATAGTAAAATTTGATAGATTTGAGTTAAAATCCTATCTGACCTCAAATATATCAGTTCTTCATCTAAAATGCACATAACAAACAACAATACAGTATTTGGGTTTTTTTTTTAATTAATACTTTAATTTTATTTTTATGTGGTGCTGAGGATCGAACCCAGTGACTCACACATGCTAGGCAAACACTCTACCACTGAGCTATATAACCCCCGCCCCAGTGCTTGGTTTTTTGTGTTGTTGTTGTTGTTTTTTTTTGGTACAGGGGATTGAACTCAGGGGCACGGAATCACTGATCCACATCCCCAGCCCTGTTTTGTATTTTATTTAGAGACAGGGTCTCAATGAGTTGCTTAGGACCTAAGTTGCTGAGGCTGGCTTTGAATTCACTATCCTTCTGTCTCAGCCTCTGGAGCTGCTAGGATTACAGGCGTATGCCACCACACCCAGCTCAATGCTTGGTATTTACATGCACAATAAATGGTAGGAATTAACAATAATGATAAATAGTACTTCCACCTGGCTGTACAGTGTGGTTCAGTTCTACACTTTTGCATTTGTACCACAGTTTCCCAATATTGTACATGCCCACCTGTATAACAATATTCCTTGCCTTGCCCTCCTATACACAATGGCTTCTGGTGGCAGAAACTCAACTTTTCAACATGAAGCCACTGCCCACATTTTCAACACACTTTGATCCCTTACATATCTAAATATCCTATTGTAAATTCAGTCAGCACCACAAGATTTAACATTTAGTTGAGCCAACTACTTCACTTCTTAAGACTATTTTGTTTTTTTGAGGGGGTCTTCCTATGTTCCCCAGGCTGGTTTCAAAGTTCCTGCCTTGGCCTCCAGAGTAGCTGGGACTACAGGCATGAACCGCCACACCTGGCTAAGACTTAAGTTCTGGGAAGCCAGAATTCAGGTATTAAGTTCCCCCAAACATCCAATTACAGATCTAGGGCTCAAGAACTGTTCGAGTGCAAGAAGACAGCAGGAGAAAGCTCAGATTAAACTATTCAGACACAAGGCCAGAGGCTTATTCTAAGTCCAACCCTAAGACAGTACTTTACACAGAAAAAAACTGAATTGGGTTGGACTGAATGGAAGAGGGGAGATTAAAATTGTCAAGAAAGAACAACAGGGCTGGGGATGTGGCTCAAGCAGTAGCGCGCTCGCCTGGCATGCGTGCGGCCCTGGTTCGATCCTCAGCACCACATACAAACAAAGATGTTGTATTCGCTGATAACTAAAAAATAAATATTAAATTCTCTCTCTCTTAAAAAAAAAAAAAAAAAAAAAGGAAGAACAACAATCACATTTTGAGAATAACCATCCTATACCAGAGAGGATTTCAAAACTGCACAGGCATGCTCAAACACACTGCTTAGGGCTGGGATTGTGGCTCAGCAGTAGAGCATTTGCCTAGCACATTCGAGGCCTTGGGTTTGATCATCAGCACCACATAAAAATAAACAAACAAAATAAAGGTATTGTGTACAACTAAAAAAAATAAATATTAAAAAAAAAAACACTGCTTAAAAACAAAAGGCTAAAGGCAAATCATCACCCCCCCATCTCACATCAGGGGGCCTGTGCACCCAATGGAATACAGCTACTTACATGAAGGTTATAAAGGGCTCAAGGAAATCTCCCATCTCAACTTTTCCAGAAAAAATGACACAGAAATTCTTTTTCTAAAAATAAAATTAAGATATTTCTTTTTCTGCTTATTAGATTCCCCTCACCAAACGCTTATAATCAAGAGTGTATATATAGCTTATTTAGCAAATTAAAATATTCATTCAGTTCAAAGAGATTACCCTGGTCTCACATCAAAGTTAAATATTTACTCTTATCAGAAGGGAGGTGAGCAAGGGACCTAACCTAACATTTAAAATCATTATGAAAGATATGTGATTTGTATATAGATGAAATGCCATCACCCAATCTCTCATAACAGAGAAAGGGTCTTAAAATCTTCACTAATCAGTTTTATTAGAAAGTAGCAATTTCACAACAGAAAAATCCCTACTACATGCAAGGTAGAAAAGTCAGTATCAGCAGTCTGCAGGCACAAGGCAGGGGATGGGAAACACCAAATCATAGCTGCAAAGAGCCAGAGATTCCACTCTGGGAAAAGACAGAGAGGAAATCCTTTCAATGGGAAACCACAGGAGTAGATTACTGTGATTACACTTCAAAAGCAAAGGCTCTGCCACAGAGACACATAATTGAGAGGAAAATGCTGCCCCTTGATCGAGGAAGTCAGGCCCCCTGCTATATACCCTCCTGCATTCATAAAAAAATAAAAATAAAAAAGGGGAAAAGAGCCATAAGAAAACTCTTCATCTCCATCTACCATTTATCTTCTTCCAGATCACTGGCCGTGTTATAAACTGCCTGCCAAATGAAATGCATCAGAAGATGCAGTTTAGGGCATCAAAGGCAAGAATGCCTAGCAGGCTTGTCCTTCTGAATATATTCAAAACAAACAGCTTGTAGAGAGTGAGTTCCCCTGCTCCAGGCAAACAGAATTGCAAGCCCCTCCAGACCAGCTAGCCATTGTAATCCATTATTGTACCAAGGAAAGCCACAATGACCCTCAGAAGCTGCTGAGATTTAACAGACTGGAACATTAAAGTAGAATTGGGCTAAGTGTCATAGAGCCAAAAGTAACCAGTTTCTGGACACTCAGATTAAACAGACTTGCAAAATTCTCCATCTGACCATGGGTGACTGAGAAGAGAACAGAAGACAGGTGAGATATATCATTCTCTAAAATGAAACATTTCATGTAGTAGTGGCAGCAGGGAAGAGAAAATTATAATTCTGATATAAAAGTCCAAGAGAAAAACCCTAGGCCCAATCCAAACATAATGTTACTTGGCCAAAGTAGCAACTCTAAGGGTCAAATCAGTACCTGACAGGGCCAAGACTAAAAATAAAAAGTAAAGAGAAAGGAGCCAGGAACTGCCAAAAAGGTGTCCATCAGAAAGGAGAAATCTTGACCACCACTTACTTGCTCTGTCACCCTAAATGTCAAATAGTTGGGGGCCAGTATAGACAGTTAAATATTATTTCTTACTTCTTGCACTTTCAATTTAATCCTGGCCAGATTTATTGTATGACTTTTAATAATAACAATAAAAAAATGCATCCCTGGCTCTTTAACCGAAAGAACCCCCTAATTGATTCCCACAGTAATTAACCTGCATTTTACCTCAGAGAGCGGTAGTTAAGGAAGTCGGCACTGCTATTTATAACTCATCTCAAATTGAGGGCAGACTGCCTAAAATCTAACACATCCCAGCTGTACTCCTGTTTGAACTGGGGCCAAGGGAATTTTTTAAAGCAATCTTGGCACCGAATGAATGACACCAACAGTATGAGAGCGCGAGTGGTTGTGTTGTGGTGACGTAGCACTGGAGGTGGAATGGGAGAGGGGGGCCAGTGTACTGTGATCCCTCTCGTGCATGCCTGCTGCTTGCCGAGTCCCAGTACAGTAAGCTGGGAACCGCCCACTGAGAGCCAAACACAGGAAAAGGCTTTTCCTGTGGAACGCCTTGAAGTGAGAAACACATGGCTAATCTGCATAAACTCGAAGCCACACCGCCCCTGCCAGGAAGGTTAGTGCTCGTAATCTCTGGCCATGAAGCTGGCTGCCTGGGAGGACTTGGACTGGCGCCTGATAACCCAGAAAGAGCCGAGAGAACAGATGGGTAAGGACCCCAGCAGAAAACAGCCCCAGGTCACGTGACTCGCCACATGGCCCCGCCAGCACAAACTATTGTCTGGCGGCGGAGCTCCTATACAAAGGCACCCAGCCTCCGCTTCCTGTGATTCCAGGGACAGGCGGCAGCTGTTGATCCAGTTCCCATAGGGACCCTCTCCTGTTAAGGGGCACTGCAGGCAGGGACAAGTATAAAACTTAAGGCCTCTCCCAACCAACAAGCTTTCACTTTCCTGCCAGCTCCAAGGAGCTCACTTAGATTTCAGGACTAAGATTTTTAAAAGTAGACTTCCACAAAAAAACTCTCTGTACACTCATACACATAAGTTGACCAGCATTAAGCATTTCCATTGTCCCTCTCTTCCTCAGCCACAGGCATCAGTATCTAATAGCCCCTAATCCTATCCATTCTTCTTTCTTTCCTTTTCCCCTCTTCTAGCAAGTCATGGCTTTGAAGACTAGTCAAAGACCTCTACACCCCAACTGAAGAGAAACTCTTCAGATTCCTACTCATTTTAGTTCTACTCCTAGACCCTGTCTCTTAATAATAAGGAGACCAACTTCATCTAGTTTTATTTTTAAACAGTAGGGAAACATGACTGTTTGTGACCCAGGACAATAAGAGATCCCTAACCTCTTATTTGGCCTCACCAGACATCATTAAAGATTTCTTGAAGCTAAAATGATAACAGAATTATAATCTCATCAGATATATCAATACCCGACCTAGGAAATCAAACACACTTGACCTAAGATTCTCGTCACTCATACATCAACTGGGAACCACACCCCAATTTTCTACTTCAGAAAATGGAAAACAGTTCTTTCATTCTAGTTCTGGTTCATTCAAGTTCTAAACAAGCTTTTTCTGTCTCTGGTGAGAGAACTAACCAACAACTAGTTTGCAACTACTACCCCAAAAAAGAGTTTTCTTGTTTTTAATCTGTTGAAACTTCCATAAGTTTCCGAGCTTAAGAATAAAAATTTCCCCGTTTCCAATATATCTCCTGAAGAACCAACCGGAGGAAACCCCCAAAAGGGTTTGACCTCATCCTCAGGACCTTCCAACCCATACTACTGCAAAAGTGAAACAGAATGACAAAAAAAGACCTCACTGGTGAGTATTTAGGCTCCTGTGCTCTATCCTTCCTGACTAGAACATTAGAGAAAACTCACTAAGGTTAGAAAAAGGAGACTAAAAGGGGAAGAATCATCAAATCATCTAACAAAAACTCAAACAGATTATGAGAGCCAACTGTAATAACCACCTCACAGCTGTCCACCTAAGAGGCATGCCAGAAAAACCACAACCAGGTGGCTGGTATTTCTTTATTTCTTATTTGGCATCAGAAAGAACACTTGAAACAAAGCAGCTAGAGCTTGAAACTAATGAACTTCCCAACAAATGGTAAAATCCTTCTTTTCATCTATAACACTTTCATTAGCCACATTTTACAAAAAGAAGGCTCTTCCTAAAATAATGAAGATCACTTTTTTTTTTTTTTTAATGACCAGACTCAGGTAACCAGTTCCTCCCTATTTCTAACAAATTATAAAAGCCTCTAAGGAAACCAAACAACTTGTTTAGAAAAAACTCCTCTTTGGGTATATATTGCTTATAATTCAGGACTCTAAAAACAATAGTAAAGCCCCAAGATAATGATTAAGCAGAAATCAAAAATGCCATCTGATAAATCCCCTTCTTTGTAATTCTCAGGAGTAAGGCAGCAGTACAACATGGTAGGAAGAATACTAAACTGAGAGGCAGAACATTTAAGGTTCCAATCTCAGTTCTCAGACCAGTTTCCTGGGGGGAACAAAAAAAGACCTCACTGGTGAGGTGCAATTCAGTGCAGTGAACCAGCCTGTAATCCAACCTCTTAGACTACACAATCCAATCCTACTTTCCAGATTCTGAATCAACAGCTCCAAGATGGCTAAGAATCTGGATTTTTAATCTCAGGAGATTCTCCTGTCTAGTAAGGGAGCATATGTAATTCAGATACATGTTGATTCCTTAGCCAAGCAATGGTCTGAAGAGAGCAGTGACTGGCTAACAGAAAAAAAATCAAGAATGCACCTAAGACTCCCAAATTTCCAAATAAGCAGCATTCTCAGTAAGACAAGCTTCCCCCAAATTCCCATACCTGGTCCCTGATGTGGTCACCTTGAGTACATATATAGAGTATATACTTTAATTCTCTTGCTTACCTCTATACTTGGTCCTGATTAACATTTTCTCCTGACATACAGCATAGCACACAATATGGTTTACTTTGCAAGACAAATTCCAGAAAGACAGAGTTTACAAAATAGACTTTCAAGTAGGAAAGGAAAGATAATGAGAAAATGAAACTCTATGGATCTTGCAATTCGCAGCCCTGTTCCTACTGAGAGGAAATGCTTTGGGACCTACATTGCCAGTCAGGGGCAATGGTTTAAGAGCTCTGCCTTGCATTGCCTTCAACTTCTCTGTCCCTCAGTTTGCTCATCAAGAGAATAAATATAACAATACAGTAGTCCCTCCTCCTCCAAAAGTGCAGATGGTACCAAACACCATATATACTATGTTATTTCCTATACAAAAATACAATAATACACACCTGTGATAGTTTAATTTACGTATTAAGCACAGTAAGGGATTAACAACAGTAACTAATAAAATAGAAAAATTAAATATATTTAATATATGGTCTTTCAAAAATATAGAGTATTCCTTTAATATTTCCAAACAGCAGTTGACTGTAGGAACTGAAATTGCAGAAAGCAAAACCACAGATTGGGGGTGGGGTGTTGAATGCAGTGAGTTAACAAGGGGGGGACACTTTTCTTATTTTTTCAATTGTAGTTGGACACAATAGTTCTTATTTATTTATTTATTTGGTGTGGTGCTGAGGATCCAACCCAGGGCCTCCTGCATGCTAGGTGAGCACTTTACTGCTGAGCCACAACCATGGGGGGGGGGGGGGGGGGAGGGGCGGGCAGCACAGGGGAAGGACATGGGAAACTGCCTGAATCCAGCTGGACAGTCTCCAGAATCAGACTTTGTAGTCACCGATTCCTCCAACTGAAAAACTTATTTTTTTTTTTCCTCCCAAATAAAAATTTTAACCCTGCACACCTCTATACTTGGTCCTGATTAACATTTTCTCCTGACACACAGCATAGCACACAAAGTGGGTTTTGTTTTTTTTTTTGTGTGTGTGTGTGTGTGTTTTAAGTGGGGATTGAACCCAGGGCCTTGAACATGCTAGGCAAAATCTGTACCACTGAGTTACACTCTCAGCTCCCTTACTTTGTTTAATGTTCATGTTCTGGACTATAATATAAACTCCAAGGGGTATACTTCTACATGTGTTTAATTCACTGCTGTATCCTCCAGCACCTTTTAGCAATTACCATCCTACATGAGTCTGATTTCTGATAGTAAAGTGCAAAAACCAAAACAGTTAACATCTGATCCCATACACTCAAGACCAAGAGCCCAAAGTGGCCAACTAGAAACTAGGAAATCAAATAAGATGACTCTTTTTGAAAAGTACAGGATTTGACACCACTTTGAACAAGTCATTTCATTAGAACCATCTGTAAAACAGGAATTAAAAATCTACATTTAGCCAGGTACACTGGAGGAGGCCTGTAATCCCAGCAACTGAGGAGGCTGAGGCAGGAGGATAGCAAGTTGGAGACCAGCCTGGGCAACTTAGCAAGACCCTGTCTCCAAATAAAGTAATAATTAAAAAGAGAACTGGGGCCAAACATGATAATTCACGCCTGTAATCCCAGCAGCTCGGGAGGCTGAGACAGGAAGATCGCAAATTCAAAGCCAGACTCATCAACAGTGAGGTGCTAAGCAACTCAGTGAGACCCTGTCTCTAAATAAAATACAAAATAAGGCTGAGAATGTGGCTCAGTGGTTGAGTGCCTGGGGTTCAATCCCCAGTATCCCCCCACCCCCCAAAAAAGAACTGGGATGTAGCTAAGTGGTAGAGTCGGTGTGTTCGATCCCAGTGGGGGGCAAGGGGCAGAAAAACTTGTGTTTAACAAAGATAGGAAACCAGGCATGGTGGCACATGTCTGTAATCCCAGGGAAGCTGAGGCAGGAGGATTGCCAGTTCAAAGCCAGCCTCAGCAATGGAGAGGTGCTAAGCAACTGAATGAGACCCTGTCTCTAAATAAAATGTAAAATAGGGCTGGGGATGTGGCCCAGTGGTCAAGTGCCCCTGAGTTAAATCCCCGGTAACCACCCCCCACCTCAAAAAAAAAAAAAAAAAATAGGAGACAGTTTAAATACATTATGTGAAAATACATTATGTGAAAGTGCCAGTCCATAAAATACACAACAGACATTACTTCCCACTCCACCCTCAACAGGAGAAAAGGCAGAATGGGGTTGAAAGCACAGTTTCAAAATACCTACTTAAAAAACATGAACACTCAAGTCAGACACCAAAAAGGTTGGCCAGTCCAAGTCTCAAGCACCACCTACTTTCAGTCTGTTCTCCCAGAGGAATTTGTTCAATAACTCCTTCCAAGAATTCTGACAGTACAGCCAATAGTTTTCAACTGGGGCAATACCAGCCACTGAGAAGTGTTTGGAAATAAATGTATTTTTTAAAAGTGCTTTTTTTTTTTTTTTTTTTGGTTATCACAGTGATGCTATAATGCTTCTGGCATTTATTACCTGGGGAGCAGAATGCCAAACATCCTGCAATACAGCTCCACACAAAAAGCCTTGCTGAGAAACAGTGACCCAGCCCCTTACACCTCAGATGGGTGACTTCCTGTAACATTTGACCCTGGAGCAGCCAAGGGAAAGGGAGTCAGAACTGACCAGTACCCACCCCGTGAGCTTAACAGTGCAAAGCCACCCACTAGCCAAGATGAACATAAAAACTCATTTTAAACAAGTTAGAAGACAATTTACCAAAGATGATACTTTTCCTCTAGGGCATTTATTATAATTATAATGATATAGTTATTTGTGATTTGCTTACATATTTCTTCCCCACTAGAAAGTAATCCACAGTGGCAAGAATTATGACTCTTAGGCTCACAACACACTGCCTGATAGCATTACAGAAGCTCAATAAGCACCTGTTGTATTAATTTAAGCAACTAGCATATGGTAGATGCTTACAGGTTATTCAAAAAAGATTATGCCATATGATTCTTATGTTGGCAACTATTTTATGCCTTAGACAACATTTCAGCAACTAGATTAGACAATTAGGTGAACACTGAAAAAGTTCTTATCCTAACAGAGTAGAAGACACAGAGGTAATTCCACATGGCTATGGACATCATGCTCTTGACAAAACTAACATAAATATACAACGGAGAATAGAAAGTCTATTTAACAAGTGGTCCTGGAAACATTGTATATCCATACATAGAAGAAAACTAGATCCAGATCTCTTAGCCTGTACAAACATACACTCAAAATTGATTGAAGGCCAAAATGTTAGATCCAAACTTTGCAACTATTCAAAGAAATAATTGGGGAAACACTTCAACATACAGGCATAGGCAAAGATTTCCTGAATAGGATTCCTATAGCTCAGGAAATATGATAAAGAATCAACAAATCAAATAGCATCAAATTTAAAGGCTTCTGTACAACCAAGGAAACAATTAGTAGAATGAAGAGATAACCTATAGAATGGGAGAAAATCTTTGCCACCCACTCTTCAGAGAACAAATATCCCAAATGAATAAAGAATTTTTTTTTAATTGCTCTCTTGGACTATATTTGCTATAATATTGGGGTAACCAGTCAACCTTGTTCGGTGAAAATACCTCTAACACGATAAAAAAAAGAAAAAACTAGTTGTAACATCCAATTCATATATACAATTCAAATAAAAATAATATATGTATAATATATATTATTTTAATATATTAATGTTTACAAAATAAAACCTGTTTTCTACTGGGAAAAAAAAGTTCTTATCCTGAAATGGGGAATATGACCAAAGTCTGAGATATCTTGATGGTATCTAAAAAAGACTGGTTGGGGTGCACTATGTCCCAGCACATGCTCAAAAATTAAAGTACAAACCTTATTACCCATAGGAGGTAGTAAGGGGTGACACCAAAATAAGGCACCTTCCTACCACAAACCATTCTCTGATTCATCTACTAAGGAAAGGGCCTTAGTGTAGATGGACAGTATTTTGGGGCAGTATTTTGGTATCCTTACACCCAAGTTAATTGTCATCATCTATCACTAAATGATACAGTACATTTAAGGAATATGTAGAGAGGAAAGGTGTTACCTTACAAACAGCTTTACTCAGGAGTGTATGTTCCAGTTTTTCAGCACAGATAATACTATTTTGATTCATACTTGCTTCTCTTAAAATTCCTTCCTCTTCCATGTCAAACAGATTTGCAGGTAAGTGCTCCAAAATAAGTAAAGGCCAACAACTGCCTCTTAGCCATAAAACTGTAAGACCTCATTTGCTTTCTCTTTAAAAAGAGAATTTGCTTTCTCACCTACTCTTTTCAAACTCAGGCCTTGTGCATGCTAGGCAAGTGCTCTGCCACTGAGCTAAATCCCCAACCCCTTCTCCCATACTTTTATTTTATCTATAAAACTCCAAACTTGGTCTGGTTATTCCAAGATTATACAAAAAGATACTAAAGTTCTCTACATAATTCTTCTACCTTCTGAAGTTTTTCTTTCTATGCTAAAAAATGTATGTGACACAACACTGTGATAAAGGGACCTAATTTACATGCAGTCAGGGATTCCTTTGTAGTCATGTTTGTACATCAATCCAATCAAGTGATGTATTTTGATAAAGACACCAAGTAGCAGCAATAATACCATGCGCTTTTTTCATTAATTTCTAGCATGGCCTTGAACCACTTCCCCAAAATATATTTCTCTAGGACCCCCAATTCTACTCTTAACTGGCACAATTATATAAGTTAAGGAATGACCCAACCTTAATAAACCAATCTTATTAAGATCAACATGCCTCCAGATCTTTAGGACTTAAGGTCAGCAATTCACTGAATGGAAAACCATAGATGTGTGCAAATTCCCCAGCACTTTTCAAAGCCGTAAATGTATGTTGCTAACAATCTCCTGTATACCATTGTCCAGACAAATGTGTATAGGAGACCTGGCTTCGTGATTTAAACCAGAAATACATGGGACAAGGTTACCAGCTTATTGACTCTCTTCTTTATTTGCACTCTTACTACTATAATCACATTGGGATGGATACTTGGTATACTCAGCTATGGAAGTGTAGCCAACATCTAACCCTCTGCCCTCCCCCATCCCCCCCATTCTGCTTTGGTTCATATACTCTTTTGAGATTCTCTTGTTCAAGGCACCAGAATTTTCCACTGGTATATGTGTCTGGTGAGTGAGCCCAACTATCTCAATCTCATTTTACTTTAACCCAAAATACCATAATGAAAGCAGTATTGGTCACTTGAGGTTTTAAGTTGGGGTTTTAAAGAAGCCAGTTCAAAGCTGCTCTGGGAAAGCAGAGGATTCAAATCACAAACTGGAAAGAAAAACAAGAATGTTACAAATCTGTCCTGGGCCAATAGAACCCCAAAAACAGATTGAGGAGGACTAAAAATCTGTCTCCAGACCAAAAGCAATAAAATGAAAAATGAGAAGAGGTAGAGAGAGACCATTTAAAAACCTCTGTTTGGGCAGGAATGGTGGTGCATGCCTATAATCCCAGCAGCCCGGGATGCTAAGACAGGAGGATCAAAGACAGCCTATGCAACTTAGCAAGGCCTTAAACAACTTAGCAAGACCCCGTCTCTAAATAAAATTCAAAAAAGGACTGTTGATGTGGCTCAGTGATTAAGCACCTCCAGTTCAATCCCCGGTACCAAAAAAAAATAATTAATTAAAAGACTGGGGAGGGGGGTGGCTCAGTGCTTGAGTGCTCCTGGGTTCAACTTTTAGTACCAAAAAATAAACAAACCAACCAACCTGTTTGTGGGACAAAGGAAGGCACTTTCAGCCTCCAGTTACCCAGGCCTTTCCAACAGAGGTAAGCAGACAGTAGGAATCTTCTCAGAAATGAAATTGTTCCAAAAGTGGTATAAATCGCTTCTCCAGGCCTTTTACCAGCTCTGGGTGGTAAATTTACTGACCGTTTCCGTGTACTCTGCGTACTACTTATAAGAGTTAGATACCAGTGAGAGAATGAAAAAGGGAATTTAAAAAAGAGAAAATAAAGCTAAAAGGCAGAAGGATCATAATGTGAGTTAAAACATGCACACACAAAAGACTTCCTACTAAAGTATACATATGAATATACAAACATCAATTCACAGATAAAACTGTCTGCATTCTATCTCCTGAAAACCATGGCCTTCATTGCAGCCAGGTTTCAGTAATCACCGCTACATTTCTCAGGCAGGAGAGAAAAACATGATACTTGGTTTTAATGGGAAGGATATAGAAACATTAGATTTTCATGAAGTCCAAGTGAACAAGAACACTGGTTTGCCTTTTGGTCTTCAACTGTTAATGATTACCTGACCATTTCTATGCCAAGCATAACCCTTATTCATTAAGTCATGCAACAGAAGACAAGCCTTGATTTTAATGTCAATTCCTCAGAGTGGTCTCATTACTTCAAAGATGGGGTGACTTGTCAGGATTCTGTTGAGAGGGTTTACTTACTAGAATTTCACAAGGAATAGAAGGAGAGGAATTCATAGTAACTCAGGCTGGCAACTGGGGAGTTGGGGATGAGGGAAAGAGGTTACTAAGAAATCACCAGATCACCAAGGCCCTGTTCTCAGATGAGGTGGCCAACACAGGCAGAAAGGACATCATACCATTCAAATAGCGCTCCGACACCGGTCTTTAGATGACATTTTTGGGAATCACCCTCTTAGGCAAAATTTACTGAATCACTCACACTTGAGGACCACCAGTCACCAGTCTAAAATATAATCTTTTCCAATTTCATTAAACACCCAAGGACCATAGATTCAGATTATTCTTATGCTATCTCATCAAAGAACTAAGAGAAAGAAAAATGGGAGGCAGGGAACCCCCAAATTCTATAAACTATTTTTTTCACTAAAATTTACCATCATTGCATAGTAAAAGATTCATCTCAAAAATAATCTCTCCTGTTACAATCTGAACATACGTGTATCCCTAAAATTCATAAGTTGAAATCCCAACCCAGACACCTAATGGTATCTGGAAGTGGAGCCTTTGGGATATCATTAGGTTTAGATTAGGTCCTGACTGTGGGCTCCCAACACAATTAGCACCCTTATAAGAACCAAAGACACAGAGGGCTTCCTCTCCTAGAATGAGATGGTATGTGAGCACACAATGAGAAGATGCTAAGACCACTGTCTACAAGTCAAGAGGGCTCTCACCAAAAAGCAAATCTGCTAACACCTTAATCTTGAACTTCTATCCTCAAGAACTGTGAGAAATAAATGACTATTGTTTAAGCTACCCAGTCTATGGTATTTTGTTGTAGCCACCCAAGCAGACTAATACAATCCCTAGCCCCAAGAACTTTTAGCATTTTCTCCATCCAGTTATATTTTCTTTCACCTTAAGTGGACATCACTCTATAGTTAACCGGAAGAAGTCTTCAGGTAATTCAGATATGTCCTGCAGCCCAGTAGCAAGTAAATGAATAAACCCAGTAGTTCTCAAACATGAGTCTGCATCAGAACAGCCTGAAGGACTTGTTAAAAGAATACTGCCAGAATTCTGGATTCAGTAGGTTTGGGCTGAAGATTCGCATTTTTTAATACAACCCAGGTAATCTGGGAACCACTATGCTAATTATCTCTCAAACTAAAACAAATGGTCTTAATAAAATTTGAGGCTTTGGGAGGGAAGAAATGATGCTGGGGTTACAAATCCAAGGTCTTGGACATGCTAGTCGAGCACTGTACCACTGAGCTAAAACCCCAGTCCTAAGGGTTTTTTTGTTTGTTTTTATCATTAATACAATTCAAATGAAGCTAGGAACAATGAGATCATTTTTAATTCAGTAAAGATCAACATTTTCTTTTACCACTCAATTCTCTCAAGCAGTAGTCTACCACTCAGAAGTCATGTAAGAATTTTATTTGACAAACTAATGGCACTTGTACATATATTATTTAATACTTACTACAGCCTGTAGGTAGATATTTTTCCTCATCATACAGTTGAGAAAATATAGATTCCAGTAAGTTAAATGACCTGCCTAAAGTCACAAAGCTTAAGGGAAATTTAAAACTAGGTTTTAGAGCTGACTTTCTTATGAAACTTTACGTATGACACTTAACCTTATGTGTTCACTTTCCCCAAGTGGCAAATTAAGACAATAATATCTTCCTTTCCAATGAATACTCCAAGTTTCTGGAAAGTGAAATTACTCTGCAAACATTTCCACAATGCAAGTCATTCACTTAGACCAATTTTATTTACAGCCTGATTTGTAATTTCAAAGATCTCTCCTGAGAAGCAGACCTGAGGACTAAATGTTGACAACTCTCACTGTTGGAATCACAAGGCAGCTATAAACCAAGTGCCATGACTATCATCAGGAACCAAGACAATCAAAACCCTGAATGTAAGAGGCAGACAGAACCAAGGTCTAGGCATGATATCAAATTCTAACTAAAATGTACAGTGGTGCACATTCTGTAATCCCAGCTAATTGGGAGGCTTAGGCAGGAGGATTGCAAGTTTGAGGCCAGCCTCAACAACTTAGCAAGATCCGTCTCAAAATAAAAAATGAAAAGGGTTGGAGATGTGGCTTAGCGATAGGGCATCCCTGAGTTCAATCCACAGTACTACAAACAAATAACAAAATACAATCAAACCTTTTCAGTTTTTAACCTCATTTTAAGAGTTTCAGGCAATTGGGAAAATGTCATCCCAATAAGTCCTAGTGTTTGAATCATTTGTTTTGGAGAAGCAAAATTTTAGTTTCGGGTATAGCTCAGTGTTAAGAGTATTTGCCTAGCATACAAAAAGCCCTAGATTCCATCCTTGGCACTACAAAATGTGTGTACATATACAAATTTATGTGTATATGTTTTTGTTTATTAATGTCACAGCTCTGGAGAATCAGACAAACCTTGATTCAAATCCCAAGTCTGAGTTGGGGTTATAGCTAACTTGCCTAGCATGTGAGAGGCACTGGGCTTGATCCTCGCACCATAAATAAATAAATAAATAAATTAATTAAAGGTTTTATGTCCATCTACAACTAAATATATATATTTTTTAAATCTCTAGGGCCTGGGGATGTGGCTTTGTGGTAGAGTACTTACCTAGCACAAAAATAAATAAAAAATATCCCAACTCTTCCCTAGAGCACATTTCTTATTCTGAGATGGTGAAATTCACAGGTTAATCCAGCATTAGTTCAGGAATCTGAAACTCTTTGTAAATGTGAAGTAAGAGGAATAATAGAATCCACCTCTTCTAGAGTTTTGAAGATTAAATAAGGAAATTCCTAACAGAACCAAACAGTGGTTAGCACAAGTAAGCACTCCAATACATGACAGCTATCATGAATACTTACCCATAACATGATCTTATTTCTAAGAGAGGATCTTATTTCAAGACAACATTGTGCACAAACTACCTAAATAATTGTTCCCCAAATTGTTTACAATACAGTTTTCTTTAGCAGCCCAAATTACTAAACAGGTAAAAAGTTAGAAGTTTAAAAAGGAAAAGGCAAGATATCCACACCTGAATTATAAAGAGTTTCAGACTCCTGAACTAATTCACCAACCTGTGAATTCTACCACCTCAGGAACAGAACAGAAAGGGCAAGAGAGAAAGCCACCTGTATTTGCCTCAGAAGGTATGATAATGAACAACAACTAATTCCCAGCATTTCTGGCCTGGTGACTTGTTCTCTGAGGACAGCAGAAAACTCTAATGTCAATCCCAGAAATGGGGAAATCACTAAGAACATGCTTTTAAGGGCTGGGATTGGGGCTCGGTGGTAGAGCACTTGCATAGCATGTGTGACTCACTGGGTTTGATTCTCAGCACCGCATGTAAATAAATAAATATCCATCAACAACTAATAAAAACATTTAAAAAAAAAAGAACCCAAAGACATTACTATTTCCTCCAAAAGGATGCAACCAGCACAATGTCACTTTTAATCCTCTACCACGTGGCTGAATTTACAGTCTTCTTAAAGTCAAAGTACACCAGGTTTGAATCAGTTGAAAGTAAACAGCTGGGCCCAAATGCACTCATGCACAGCAAGCAAGCTGGGCTCAAGGAAAATAAAATACCAAGCACACAGCAAATGGATTATTTAAATGACAGACATCACACTGACCCCCAAGCTCCCCCAATGCCATCATACTGGAAGCTAGATTTTAGGGGGAAGGGAGGGTTAATTTTAATAGAGATGCCTATAAACAAACAAGCTGAAAGCTAACAAGGGTGAAAAGCATACAAAAATCTTGGCTTCTGGTGATGAGCCACAGAAAATCATGAATGTGCTAGTGCCAAGGGAGGAGAAAGTCTAATATCTAACATTGCAGACTTGGGAACACAGAATTAACAAAGCCATAAAGAAGCTCAAATGCAAACGAGAGAAAAAGGCACATGGCACACTTCCTCTTCATATGGGTGGCGGCAATTCAAGCAGTGCTCTGGGCCTGCAGAGCACCCAGCCCTATACCCAGGCCCTTAGTATTTAATATCAATATAACTTCCTGGAGGGCGACAAAAATCTGTCCTGGATTACTGGGTGATTTCTAATATGTACCATAACCAACACTGAGTCAACATTTTAGAGATCAAATTTCCTTCTCTGCAGCATGCTGGAATGCGTTCTTGGCATTAGGCTTCTTCCCATTCCAGTCCACCCTTAGAAAATGCAGAAGCCACTGGGAAATAAAGACTCAACCTGTCCCAAGACAATCTTCTGGCTACGCACAAGTAAGTAACAAAAACAAACAAATTCACTCAGATGTCTCTTCACATTCAATAAAGAACTAATTTCTTCTACTTAAATGGGGGGAGAGGCAATTTTGGGGAAGAGCCAGTCAAAGCCATTAAGTCAATGTTCACTCTAACTTGAATTCCTGAAAGATCTGCAATTAACTAGAGTTCATCTGGAGGCCCTACACATCTACTGTCCATGGCAGATGAACCAGCATCCATGCCCAATTCCGAGTTATTAAAGACCCACTTTTGCAAAATGCCAAAATGGAAGTCAAAAGAAGTTCAAAGAGAAATTTCTACACTAGAATGCTGTATTCAAGACTCCATACTTCCACGCTGGTGCAGTGTCACTCACTGTTCTCTTCCAGGAGGAAGTACTGTTATAGCCTGGAACTGAATACCCCATGAACTCTCAGTTGTTAGGCATGCACTACTGGCCCTTGACAAATGCCAGGCCCAACTATACAGAGACCAGCAGGTAAAGGGAACCCAAAACCACCACATTTCACAGGCTCCATAAGGAATAAGCATGTGTTTGCAGCATTTATGAACTTCTTGGCCACAGCCAACCTAATCAAAAACAATATTAAAGGCCATTTCTATGAACAGATGGGCAAACCACATATTTGCAGGCTTATCCAACCCATCAACCCTCAATACAAGGTCTAATCGAAGCAACTCTGCTTGAGCACAACTCCAAGCTCTTTAGAAATAACAGCAGTATAAGAATCCCAATAGGTACTTCATGACTATTGTTTCTGAGGAGAAAGAAAAAGTCCAGGCTCATCAACAAAAGCTGAAACACCATCACTGCAGAGCTGCCCAGAACACAGAACTCTGAAGGTGACAGGACCTTTCAAACTCACAATTACTACATACAAGCACTGGCCAAGAACTTAGCAAGTTGTACCAAAGGTCCTAAATGGTCACAAGAACCATTTTTTCAGAGAATTTCATGGTTAGAGTCTATATTCTCAAAGTCAACAGACAATTGAGACAACTACAGATATAAGGATGGTTGTGCAATCTGGATTTTGTAAAGCTCACTGGACTTAGAGTAGCTTTAGGGATAAAAGGCAAATTAACATCGTAATTTTCTCCTCCTTCAATGCTTAGGTTCACAAATACTTTTGAAAACCTCTCCCAGGTTAACCCTGCCCAATTCTGATTACTCTGAATTTCTTCAGCCCATGTATTTAGCTTGGTCTATAGACATTTATTTATTTAGGTACTAAGGATTGAACCCAGGGGTGCTTTACCACTAGGCTACATCCCCAACCCTTTTAATTTTTTTTGACAGAATTTCACTAACTTTCTGAGACTAGCCTTGAACTTGGGATCTTCCTGCCTCAGCCTCCTGAGGCACTGGGATTATAGGAGTGCACCACAGCACCCAGCTTGTCTATATACATTTATAAAAACTTGCTTTGTTTTGTGTGAGCACATAAGCACACTTCTCCATGAAAAACAAATTCCTCTAAAGCAGATATCTCCTTTCTTTTAAACCCCTTTCTAGAACCCAATCAGAATTAAATAGGAGTATTTCCCACCCCCACTAGAATCTCCAGAGCTCCCTGACCTTGAAACAATGCTCTCAGCAATAAGTCTGAAGTTCTAACACCCTTACCAATCATCTTACTGAGAAAGGCCTTGGCAATACTAGACAACCAATGTATGTGTTGACCTGAGTTTTTGGATTTTGTTTTAAAATAAGCTGATAGTCCTTACAAGATAGCTAAATCTAAAAATTTTGGTCAGGGCCATAATTATGTTTCTATCCCCTGCTACTATCTAAATAGCTAAATCCAAAAAAGCACTTCCAGAACACTGCTTAAAAATAAATAAATAAATAAATAAAATAACACTTCTTGTGAAGAAATGTGGTATCAAAGTCAGTGGATATCTATTTATTTATTTATATTAGAGATTGAACCAGGGGTGCTTTAAACACTAAGCCACATCCCCAGACCTTTTTTGTTTAAGACAAGATCTCACCAAGTTGCTAAGGATCTTCCTAAATTGCTGAGGCTAGCTTTAACCTTGTGATCCTTCTGCCTCAGCCTCCCAAGTCATGGGGATTTCAAGTGTGCACCCACCAGGCCCAGGTGGATTTAGTTTAAAAAGAGGCAAGTGCTCTACCACCCAGTCTAACATGCGTAAGGACCTGGGTTCAATTCCCAGTACCACCACCAACAAAAAGAGAGAGAGAGAGAGAAAGGAAACTGAGAAGGCTCACTGGTCATCTCACAAAGCTACCAGAGTACCACAGGCAGACAGCTAAAATATTCATAGATTATTCTTCTTTCTCCATAAAAAGAATGTGTCACTGAAGGGGCCCCAAAACGTTTTAATCCTAAAATGGAAATTCAAACTCAAAGACTAAATCTACCCACATAACTCTTCAAAAAGAATCTAGCAAGTCCCCAACATAGGGCCTTTGTATTGACTCAGAAGCCAGGGGGCATTAATGTTAACATGTATAAGTAATGCAGAGAAGTCTAGTAAGAACTATGAATAGTTATATTTGGGTAGTGGACTACAGTCTGCAGAGGAGAGAGTAAAGACTTAAGTTGCAGTATCTTTTTTCTCCTTTCTGATATTCCAAAAATGCAAACCCAACCCCAAAAACATCTCACCAAACTACAACACCTTCCTAAAGGAACAAGGTTTTAAAACTTAAACTCTAATAAACCAAGCTTTTGGCTTATATTTAGTTTACGATGGAAAATCAGGAACTTTTTCCAAACTTCTGTTTATTTTCACTATTTAATTGTAATTGATTTGGGGGAGAGCAGGGGCAGGGTACTGAGGTTTAATCCAGGGGTGTTTACCACCAAGTCACATCCCCATCCTTTTTTTTTTTTTTTTTTTTCATATTGAGACAGGGTCTCACCAAGTTGCTTAGGAGTCTGGCCAAGTTGCTTCAGCTGGCTTTGAACTTGTGAACCTCCTGCCTCAGCCTCGAGAATCACTGGGATTACAGGCTTGCACCACCCCACCCAGCAATTACAATGTGCCTTCAAGTTAACATGCAGCCAGGGTCACAGTGGTTTCACTTTCAAGACATCTTTCTACTTCAGATATCTTTTAGATCCCCTCTCCTTATCTCTATGCTCCCTGCCCCCCAGCACTGCCCTCTTCTCTATCCCCAAGTCTTTTCTGCCAATATTATTTTATTCTTCCACATGAGGTGACTAGTATTATCTTTGCTTGAAAACTGTTTATTAATTTTCCTGTCAAACATTCTATAGAGCCTTTTACATCTTAACTACAGAAACCTCCTGGGTACATATTGACAGCTCAGCAAGTATTTACACAAAGCTCTGAAACATTTGGTTCCTTTAGAGAGGAAGAAGCTGCTGTGTCAAGCAGAGAATTGTCAAACACCTTTCCTTCTCCCTTCCCCCCTCCTTTATAAAGGGAAGCTTCCTTCTAGCACAATTCTAATAAGCCTAAATTACACCTCTAAACTACTAAGCCATGAGGAGAAAAAAATGGAAATTCAGATGTGCTAGAGAAAAGAAAGAACAGTACTTCCAGGACCACATGCAAACCATACCATGTAGTTTTTTAAATCACGGGTATGAGAAAAGACAAATATACCTATGAATGGACCCTGAAAACACTTAGTTTTTCCTGTTCCAGGCTCAGAAACTTTTGGTCTTCTCTCAGCAAAACTTACAGGACAAGTCCAGGCACTTGGATTACAACCAACTGCCCAAACCAGACCTAGACCTGCCCAAACACTAGAGTCTGAGAGCTAAATGCTACCTCTACCACCCCCCACACCTCCTTACCCCTCAAAAAATTCACCCCAAATATAAATTCTCCTCTGGGGACAGTGAAGCAACTGTTTTTAAGTTTTGCTTTAATGGTCTCTGCCTAATTTTTCGGTTGCTGTTCAGTGTTTTAAAACCACCAGCCAATCATGTGCAGTAAATGGTACAGGCCTGTAATCACAGCAACTCATGAGGCTGAGGCAGGAGGATCACAAGTTCAAGGCCAACCTGGATGACTTAACAAGACCGTGTCTCAAAAAAATTTTTAAAAAGGGCTGGGATGTAGCTCAGTGATAGAGTGTCCCTGTGTTCAATCCCCAGTACGGTAAATAAATAAAATCAGATAGGTGAAATGACCAATGACAAACAGATTAAATAGTTTTAAGGAAACAGTCTGGTAGGTCTTTTCCTGTAAAGGTCCACAGACCACTGTAGCACCCAACTGTACAGAACTTTTTCCTGTGAAGCCTCAGGAGATAACAATGAGTTCCTCAAACCCAAGAGACGAAAAATGGTCTCAAGACCCCTACTGATAGGTAAGAACACCCTTACAATAAGCCGGTTATGTAAACATAGATATGCACCATCACAGTAAAACTTCATCTTACTGATGAGGAGAAAATAAACAAAAGGCAAATGACTTGCCCCATCTCACACAGCTTAATCTGGAGCTGCATATGGAACCCATGCTCCCACACTCCTCCTCCTCTGAAACCTGGACTCTTTAACCCTTAACCACCAAGCAGCACACAATTCAGTGGGTATCAGTAATGATAACGACCAATCTAAACAAGGAAAAACACAGATAAAAATTAAGAGTATCCAGACTCCATTTCAGAGCCCCACATATCACAACTTACTGGCAGGAAAGAATTATTTGGTGCCAATTTATTTTGAATACCATATTTTAACCATATTCACATGCTTCAATTGCTTCTAGAATTTTTGAGATTTGAAGCCAATTAATATACTCTTTGGGGGGACAAGACTAACAAAGGGAACAATCTATTACTTTGTTAGCCTATTCCCATTTTTTAAAAAAGTTCATTAACTTCTTCGTGAATGGCCTAATGTAGTGGACACCACACCTTTTAGGACTCAATTCAACATATGAATGTTTAATGCAATGAGAGACCTCTTGTTAGAGCACGTGCCACTTGTCATGGTTACTTTGTGCCACACAAAGGGAGGAATATAAAAAAGTCCTCACAGGAATCAATACACAAGAAGCCCACCTGGCCACTTTCTCTCCTCACACCACCATCCCATCTCTCATCACTCCCTGTTGTCTCACAAACTGGTAGAGAAACATGAGGCCCCCACAATTTAAAGTGCCATCTCAGTGTGGTTTTCCTGGTCCCTCCTACTTGAGAGAGCTCCAAGAGTCCTGTATTTCAGCCAGCCCAGAATTTCTGCCAGTAGGCATTCCCATAATAAATCCAGGATTCCTCTGTTTCCCAGGAGTTGGAAATATCTCTTGATATTTCCACAGCAGAAACTAACAGCCAAACTTCTATAATCATATCCAACTTGATCTGAACTACTTATCATATTTCATTTTTTTACCAAAATAAACTGGAACTACTTGCAAGGTGTTACTGCTAAAAGTAAAAAGCCTTACATCAAGTTCAAGTACGTAAGTAACCTAAAACCATTTCATCAGTACCAGGACTTGACACCTTGAGACACAATACCACTTATGAAGAAATAAAGGAAAAGTCTGCCTGCTGAAACTATGCTAGCTCCTATAAGACACACACACTCTTACCTAATCTTTATTTCATTAAGGCACAGTAAAATAAGAACATTTCACCTCAGCTATGTTACTCGTTGTGTTGGAAAAGAAGTCTTACCATAAGACGAAGTTAGGGAGAAAAGAGAATGGAGAAAGATCCTGTTATTTAAGAATACTTAAGAGTATGGCATCATGTTTTGATAAGAAGTTTATCCTCCAGCAGCAAAGACCTCAGAACAAAGTCCTGACCTAGACTACTGCCACACAGCTGAAGAAGCCCACCAACTGAAGCTGCACTCTCTTCCACAAGTGAATGTTATCAGCTCATTCCCTAGGTCTCAGGGGAGTAGGTAACTAAACTGAAATTAAGTAAGAATCTGTTATGTAGGGTGCTGGGTCAGATGATATTAAAAGAGAATCAGAAAATTACCACCAGCAGCATTGACAGACTTCTAAACAAGGTCCATATCTATTATCATTTATCCAGGACAGAAAAGGGCACAGTACCCAAGCACACAGAAAGTACTCATTTAATGACTGACAAACAGAAAATACACAGCTAAAGTTGATTTTAAAAAGAAAAAAAAAATCCCAAACCAAGAGAATTCAAAACAATTTTGCTTTTTAATGAACTTTAACTTACCCCAAATTATTTCCTCTAGTAGGGGGAAACATGTAGATTATAGAATGAAATGAGAACATTGTACATTTTAAGAGAAAACTATCCTCCAAGTAGTAGAAAAACAAACATTTTCTTATTTCTCACCCAGATGTAGAACATCAGGGAAGTTCAAGACACAAAGCTTTATGCCCAGAGCCTAACACATCTATTTTCAAAATTCCCAGCTCAACAGAAGAGTAGAAAAGTAGTTCTAGGATAGGGAGAGAATACAGCTAATTAATTATATATAAACAAAATCTCCTCTTGGCCCCAAAACAAATGCTGGGCTACGGGAGCATGAGGGAGGTTTTTCCCTCTTTGAAAAGATACATGACTACCCAATATTCCCTGACCAAGCACTGATGGAGAGAGAAGAAAAGCAAAATGCAAATAAAATAGGATGTATTAAAAAGTACCTAAATGTTGCAATTTCTAAGTGAATCTTAAGTGCCACTGTAGGTCACATCTTTATACCTTGGAAGATGAAAAGAATTGAAACACAAATGCAAAGAAAAAAATTAATCAAAGCTCTAAAATCACTGATGACAAAACAGAAAAACTAGTCTTTTTAATGAACCATAAATTTTACCAAACCAAGCCTTGAGGAAAAGGGCAAAAATTCATCAAGAGCATGAAAGACTCGGGCTACTTTTCAAACTGAGCTGCTCTCCTAAAGTTCAATTAACAAAAGAAAGTGTTAACAAGATTCAACATGTAAACAAAGAATGAGGCCAGCCTTGCTTAAAACCCAACACTTTAACCTAATGTGAAATTCTCTGAGATTCCAGTTCTAAACAAAAATCATTATTAACAAGAAACGCCCCCCCACACACACACATTTGCCACTCAATAAAAAGCCCAGTAAAATAATTCCAGTTCTAAGTGAACAGCGTCAAAATTACTCAAGACAAATGCATCTTCAGAGCCATCAAAGAAGTCATTTATACCATTAGGAAAGTCACAAAACCAAAACAAACAGCAAACCCATTGTAGAGAAAAACTCAGCTACTGTTCTGACAACACAGAATCTATTTCAGGCTGCATAAAACATAACAAGCAAAATAAATCCAAGGTACAAGAAAAATGCCATTGCCTCCTCTTTTGTTTCGGGCACAATGTAACAAGGGCAGCCTGTCTGGGGCTCTGCTCCTGCTGATACAGTATTGCTGCTTAAACCTCCCTCCTCAAGGTCACAGCCAATTTCAGCTCTGGAATAAAAGGCAGATAGTGGCAGCGATGGTTTGGGTTATCACTGGCAGAAAAGCAGAGTGTAAAAGTTTATGAGCTCATCAGGATTGTTGTACCATTACATCAGAGGCAATTATAAATGGCCAAGAGCAGGAGATGGGGAGCCAATCAGATCACAGATAGGATGTCAACCTAAGACCAACTGTCTCCTGGCTTTGACAGAAGGATTTTACCTCCATAATTCAAATCCCAAACCAAAGCAATCTGCACTTACTACTCCAATCACTCAGCTGTTTACCAGCACTTCCAGAGAGAAGCCCAGGCCACTGGGCCAGCGGAGACCAAGACAGGAGACGGACCGGGCTGCCCTGGGTGAACCGCAGCCGGCCTCTAGCTGCCCCCAAACAGGCCCCTGCCCTCCCTCGAGGTCCCCTGAGCCCAAGGGGCCCCTCTTTGAATACACACACGGGGGAACAGCCTCAAGGCAGGCAGGGGGGACAGAGAGGAGCGGCAGGTGAGCAAGGAAATGTTCGTTCAACTCCCCGGCTCCTACCGCTGCCTATTCCCCTAACCTGAGCCCCCAGCACCCCCTCACCCTGGCTGGACCCTTCCGGGCACACTCTGCCCTGCACCCCCCTGAAGGACCCCCGGAGTTCGAAGGGACCAGGGGAGTGGGAGAAGCGCAGTAGACACCTCTGGAAAAGCCCCACACAAAGGCTGAAGGAGGGAAGGAGAGGAAGGCAGACAGGCAGCCATTTTAAGAGAGAAGAGCCAGACAATGGCAGCTCCCCGGCAGTGGGGGCCTAGGACCGAGGGGAGCCCACGACTGTGGCCTGCTCCCCATGGCCGCCACCCACCCCCCGGACCCGCTCGCCCCAGCCCCCTCCCCACTCAGCTGTGTACCTGAGGGGTCCGGGCGAGCGGCTGCCCCCCGCCGCCGCTGCTCCCGGGGCTCATGGGCGCGTGGTGGCTTCTTTGTTGGGCCCCTCCCGAGGCGGCGGCCGCCACCGCAGCAGCAGCAGCAGCCCCCCAGCACTGCGAGGCCATGTCCGCCGGGCCCTTGCCCGCGCCCCCATCCTGGGGCCCGCCGCCGTAGTCGCCCCCGGGGTAGCCCTGGTAGCCCCGGGCCGAGCTGGGCGACGTGAGCAGTTGGTTGAGAGTGGGGGTGGCGGTGGGCTGGGGAGTTCCCCCGCCGGCCGCTGAGGGGCCGCCTCCCCCCATGGCCCCGAAGCGCTGCTGAGCGAAGGACGAAGACGACGAGGAGGCGGAGGCGCTGGAGGAGGGAGGCGGCTTGGAGCCGGCGGCCGCCGCGCCGGAGCCCGGAGTGCCACCTCTCGGGGAGCTCAGCGCGTAGGCCTGGGGGGGCGGGGGGTAGGCGCTGCGGTTGGGGTAGTAGGAGTTGTACTGGTGGTTGGGGAAGCCGTGGTCGTGCGAGTTCTGCTGGGGCCCCGCGTAGGGCTCCAGGCCCCCGCCGCCGCCGCTCTGCAGCGCTGCCAGGCCAGGGCTTTGTTGTCCGCCATGTTGTTGGTGGAAGACGGCGGCCGCCGCCGCGGCGACGGCAGACGAGCTCCGGCCGTAGGGTTGCCCGAAGCCGTAGGCTGGGGGCGGCAAGGCGGCCGCGGCTGAGTGAGGAGGCGCCCCCACCCCGTCGCTGCTGCCGCCGCCGCCGCCGCCGGGCGGCTCCGTGAGGTTATTGTTCAGGGCGGGCCTAGGGCCCGCGTTCCCGTTCGAGTTCTTCAGGTCCGGCTCCGCGCCGGGCCCGCCGCCGCTGCCGGCTCCGCCGCCGCCGCCACCCCCATTGCTCTCGGCCCCGTCCTGCAGCTCCTTTCCCAGCGGCTGCGGCTGCCCCACGGCGGGGCCCTCGCTTTCCTGCCCGGCGGCTGCCTTCATTTCCCCGCGCTCGGCCGCTGCCGCCTCGCCCCCCGCCTCCTCCCGCTGCTGCTGCTCGGCTTTCTTCAGCTCCGAGGGCGGCGGCGGCGGGTTGCCCAGGCTGCTGGCGGCGGCGGGGGCGACCTGCGCGGCCATGATCCCCGCTGTCTCGTCCGCGGAGAGACCCGGCCCTGTCTTCGTCTTCTCCCCCCCTCCCACCCCGCCCCGGGGCCGAGTCCCCCGGGCTGCCCTCCCCACCCGCCCGGGCGGGCCTCGCGGGGCTCCGCTGCTGCGCTGCGCTCGCTCCTCTCCCCCCCGCCCCGCCGGCTCAGGCTCCGGGCTGGCGGCGGCGGAGGAGGAGGAGGCGGCGGCGGCGGAGGAGGCGCCGGCGGCTCAGCTGCTCCCGGCTCTGTAGGCTCGGGACCCGGCTCTCCCGGCTCATTCCCCCCAAGCCCTTGCCTGGGAATGAGGGGGGCGGTGGAGGCTCCGCTCCCCAGGGCCTGGCCCCGCTGTGACTCTCCGCTTTCTGCTGCCGGAGAAAGGAGGAGGGAGGGAGGGAGGGAGGCGAGGGGGAGGGGGCGGGGAGGGAGCGGGGGGAGGGGGACCCGGGACGGGCGGGCTGGAGGGCGCGCGGCAGCAGCCGGGGCGCCGGGAGGTAGAGTCGGAGCGCGGGCCCGGTCGGGCGCCCTCCCTCCCCTCCCGGGCCGCGACTCGGACCGAGGCTGCTGTGCAGCAGCGGGCGGGCGAGCTAGCGGGCGGCCGGACTGAACGGCTAGAGCGCCCCACTCTCCTCCGAGTCCCCCTCACTCCGACACGAGGCTCAGCACTGCCATTTTACCCAGCGCCGTCGCGGCCGCCTGGAAAACCCGGAGTGGAACGCGGAGCGGGCGCAGGCAGTGGAATGGACTCGCTCCTTTCCCCTCACAAAGGAGGAGGGGAGAGAACGAGCCTAGGCGGCGGCAGGCCCTCAGCCGCTTTCGCTCGGCAGCGCCGCCGCCGAGGGCTTCGGAGAAAACCCGGCCCGGAATTCGCGCCTCTCCGGAGCCTGCGCAGCCTCCCTCCTGGCGTTCCTCTCTCCTGGCCGCACCAAGGGGAGCGGGCAGCGTGAACTTTACCCGCGCCTGCAAAATTGATCTGAGCCAGAGACCGGGGGGCGCCTCAGCCCAGGCCTGGCCCCCTGCAGCGGACCAGGTCTCTACAGCACTTTTCTTCCTCAAAGCCTTTTACAGACCTGCCCTCAAGACCCAGCTGAGTGAGCCCTGCTTTTCACCCGCTTTGGCAAGCCCAAAGGAAGGATGATCATTGTTCAGACTATCCGTTTTTCCACTGCCCTGCCCTCATTAGCGGGTCCTGACAAGGCCTTGGGGGCATGAGGTCCAGGATTATCCCCATTTCACAGAATTGAAAGACAAGGGGAGGGGACTGCCCAGGTCAGCAGGCAGAGGACAGCGGCTATAAAATGAAGTGGAGTCCCCAAGCTGCCTCTTATTTAGCCTAAAAAGAAGAAGAAGAAAAAGCCTCAAGTTGTGCAAATCCAACAATAGGATCAGAGTGTCAGAATGGGTTTGAAATCAAAACTGATCAACTCACCACTGACTTAGTGACCACCAAAGCTACTTTGGGGGCTTAGGACAGTCTTCTGGCAGAACCCAAGTTCCATTATTACTTCTTAAGGGAAATTAGCCAATAATGACCAATAGCCCCAGTCTCCAAAGACTTTTAGGACTAAACAGCCCACAGAAGAGTCTCCAGAGACTGTCAGAACCAGAGTGTTCCACACAAACTACTGCAGAAGAGGGATGCAGTGAATGGAAACCATTTTCTCCTTGAAGAGAGAAAAGGTACAAATAGGTCACTTAGGAAACGGAGGCTACTCAGATTTGTTTTCTATCCTGCGGTGTAAAAATTCTTCAAAGTTTACATTACATTCTAAGAGACCCTAAGGCCAGGTTTATCTGAAAAGATCAAGGCATTCATAGAAAACCCCAGTGTTTTCCTGATCTGCAGACACCACCAAATCCCAGCAGCAGTCCTTTAGTCCCCAGGCTGACTTGGAATGCTATGACAGGCTTGAGAAGCCAGAGGGGATTCTAACTTCTTACCAGGCCCAAGGGTGCACTGGGAAAGGCCCAGGGCAGCATCACTAGGCACCAGGGCCCCTTTCCTCCTCAGATTTTATAAATGGAGATTTTATGGCCACTAAATCATTATCTTAGAACTTAGAGATACTGCAGGCCCCTGGAGTTCTGACGTGTCATTGGTCCCACTGAATAATTCCAAAATCCTGAATTCTTTTCTACCCCCAAGAAACCAATAACCAAACTACAATACAAGGCAAAACCTTCCTGTTCATCTAGAATGGTAACCCCCAACCTTCTGCTGCTACCCCACCCAAGCCAAGAACCAAAGGAGCCTACCAAGAAGATCCAATTGACTGGTATGTACCATGTACCAATACCCTCTTTTCACTAACAATCCTCAGAGGCAACAACTCTCCTGGAGCATTAGGTCCTAGAAACCAAATTACAGGCTGCCTCATAAATGGAGCTTGGCTATTTAATCAACTGCCTTGGAGCTGGCAAACAGTCCTGAGTCCTGCACACAAATGAGGAATTTTTTACATGCAATTACCCTGCCATTTTCCTCAGAGCTGGGGTGTAATGGGAAACCTGGAACCCAGTGAAAATCTGGAAGCCAGAATGGATTTGTCTCCAAAGAAAGCCCCGTCCTTCAATGGCTGTGAAATACAGAAAGCGCCAAAATCCCTTTCCCTGCACGTGGGCACGCTATTTTGAAAACAATCACCATTGTAATCTAGCAATAAGGTAAAGTGCACAAAAATTACCCACCTGGGTCGGGATAAATGATGTGGGATTTCTCCTTTCCTACTTTATTTTTTCCCCCTAGAACTCGTTTTTGTGGGTTCTCTTCCACTCCTATCTTTAGATACCCACACCACTAATCTAGGGACTGCTGGGCTGAGGAACTTTCTTAGAAACTGGCCCATCCGCTTTCCCTAGGGGCACTGGAAACGCGGAAGGGGGAGGGGGAGCCGGGCACGTGGCTGGCCCGAGCAGCGAGACCCCGGCTCAGGGCCGTGGGTCCTCCCCTCGGTGGAGTGTTCTCCCCCACGGCCCCTGCCTTTTAACCCCACACCCAGGCGGCTCAAGAATCCCGGCGCAGATTATAGGACTAGGACAGCGCTCCCCTCCCGAAAGCGCCTCTGCCACCAACAGCCTGATGGCAAATATGGACTGAATCGTTGACATGGAAACCGGACTAAAGTCTCGCTCGCGCTCCCTCACTGGAGAGTTCTTATCTCGGTGCCCGACCCGACGGCACTCGGCAAACGCGGACTGGACCTCCGGCCCGCGGATCCGGCCGAGTTTCTGGGCTCAGAACCCCAGCGGCTGCGGCAGCCGAGGGAGGGGGGCAGGGCTGCCAGGACAAACCGACTGAAAATGGCAGAGGATGTGCTCTCATTTTATCCGGCTGCACAGCGCACATGGATTGGGTCCGAGAATGAGGGAACAACCTATGAAAATCCCACACAGTCAACTGCAAAATGTGGAAGCGGGGCCTGGAGGGTTTGCTAGGAAAAGGAAACGTTTGCAGGGAGGACAGTCCTTCCTCTCTCGCAGTTTGCTTCCCCTAAATGTATGAAATACAAAACTCCACAAACAAAAGATCGAGCGCTCCTACTCGGGGCTCCTTCCTTCTTTCCCCCACTCCTTTTTGGAGGAGACGTTTTAAACCCAGGAACCCCGTGAGGGTTTGGTCCGGGTACAAAGTAAGGCGAGGAGAATCCGCGCAGCGCGGGGCGCTTGCCCCCACACATTCCCGCCGCGGGCAAGCAGCAGACACCCAGGCGAGCGCTCTCGAGTGCGAACTGGAGCTGCGAGTTTGAGCAAAAGGGCAACTGTGTCAGTTGACGGAAGCCAGAAGCAGAGTTCAAAGCCTGGCGTGGATTTCCGTCTGGAGCTGTCTGTTTCTTAAAGTTTGTAACTCCGTGTTAAGAAACAGCCCCAGCGGAGGCTTTGGGATCAGTGTGAAAGTCTAGCACTACCATCTGACAGCGAGCTGCAAAACTTTGGGCTGCATATTAAGCGAGGAAAGTGGATTGAAGCTAGAGTCAAGGCAATTCATTATGTTCCCGGCTCCCAGGCGGGAGCGGTAAAATACGAACTGGATTAACGCGGAGGAAAATGGAATGGAGTCTCCAGCTCTTCACGGATAAAACTGAGCCTGCCTAGGACCTCGAATCCCAAAGGACCGAACCGGTTGCCTCAAACTTGGTCAGAGCTTAACAACTGCTTTTCTAGATCCCTTTTCTATTCATCTGAAAATCTTAATAAACAATTTGGGGGAAAGTACGTTTCAGAATAATGATAAGTAACACATTTTGAAAAATGTTAATCTCTGAATGAGATGAGAATACATACATACATATATATGGCTGGGATTGTGGCTTAGTGGTAGAGCACTTGTCTAGCATGTGTGAGGCACTGGGTTCCATCCTCAGCACCTATAAAATAAAAAATTATATAAAGGTATTGTCATCTACAACTAAAAAATATTTTTAAAAATAGCCTCAGGTATGTCAATCAGCTTATTGTGTATCAGTATTAAGCTAAGAATTATCCTCACCACCACCTCCACACAAACTAAAATAAAAAATAAAATAAATAAAGGGCCAGACTAGTCTGATTTATGATAGGTTTCAAACAAAACATTAACTCAGAGGCAATTTGAAAAGAAGGAAGAATGTTCCAATCCTCCCATATGCTAGTACTGTAGGTGCATCCTCTCATTCATCAATCTCATTAATGAGCTTTCTTCCTTTTTTTCTTTTTGAGAAGACAGTAAAACTACTACTAATATTTTTAAAACGAAAAAAAGGGGGGGCTGAAGTTTTACTATAAAACCACTGGACAGATAGGGAATTTGGATTTCTCATTTCTGAGTCTCATTGAATATGCATATTCACTAATTTATACCAAAATAGTATCTGAAAACCCTACTTGCAAAGAAGTTTGATCACAATTTCATAGACTATCAAATGAGAAGCAGCCAGACTTGTTGGTGCCTGTCTATAATCCCTACTACTCCAGAGCCTAAGGCAGGAGAATAGCAAGTTCAAGGCCAGCCTGGGCAGCATAGCAAGATGCCATCACCAAAAAAATAAAAGAAGAAGGAAGGAAGGAAGAAACTTAACAATTTTGAACTTGGTACTTATTACACTAAGCTGCTTTTAGATTTGGGGGGCTAAGCACCAACAATATTACCCAGGAAAGGTAAGGTCACCAATCAATACAGAAGGCTATTGCCCAGGAACAGAAAAGGCCTGTTGTCTTTGACTTCCCATATTAAACCAATGTAGGTTGTTTTTGCTTTGTTTTGTCCTTTAAAAGCAACCCCTGAAAATTTCACACATATAAAATGATAATAAGGAAAATTTTTAAATTTTGAGGATAGAAAAAGAAATTCAAAGGAAAATCAAATATTCTGTGTGGGTCTTTCTCTCAGCCCTTCCTTGCAGAAAGCTTTCTTACACTGCCATTTTACTGATAGGAAAGAGAGTGGGGAACTTTCTCACAGCAATTCTGGAATGGATCTGGAATGGAGTCTTTTGCTCCATCACAAATTCTGTAGAAGAAAGCTAGAAAGGGGAGGAAATACAGTGTGGTCACAGACAGAATGGAAAGAGGTGGGCATGCAGTTTTGTGACATAGGATCAGTGGTTTAAAAAGCAAACATGTCTGCATCACAACCACCTCAAGAGAATGCTCCAGCATGATCGTCCTAGGCTTTTTATATAAGAATCGAAGAAAATCCAAAGAAACCTATTAGGCATAAGACAGGAAGTGAATGGCCCCAAAGGGAGAGCATTCTGATGAGCTTTAATAGGTTTTTAACCCACCTATCCTCACAAAAAAATGACTTCTTCCAAAGATTAAGTGAACCAAATAAACAAACCAAAAAAAAAAAAGCCAATCATGAGACTGATCACAGCACTAGTAGGGGCAATGGTGTGGCGCTCCACTTAGAAATGAAGAACTTACCAATGACACCAAGGGAAAACTGCTAGGAAAAGTAATAGCAAAGCTTGGCACTTTTCCACATTATTCACTTTCTTCCCTGAAATTTAACAACATTGAAACTGGATTCAGAAGCCCTCAGCAGGTTGGTTCTCATTGGCCTTCCCTGCAAAGAGACTGCTGGAGGCCTCTGTAGAAATGTGTTGTTGCCCTTCCAGTCTTGCTGTGGGAGGGAAAGAAGAGAAGGCAAAGGAGGAAATAACCCAACACATTTCACTGAGCCTATCCAACAGGCCATTTAAAAAGAGCACCAAAGGGCTGTGTTTGTGGCTCAGTGGTAGAGCACTTGCCTAGCATGTATGGGTCACTGGGCTCGATCCTCAGCACCACATAAAAGTAAATAAAATACAAGTATTTAAAAGAAAGAGCACTTGGGGCTGGGGATGTGGCTCAAGAGGTAGCGTGCTCGCCTGGCATGCGTGCGGCCCGGGTTCGATCCTCAGCACCACATACAAACAAAGATGTTGTGTCCGCCGATAACTAAAAAATAAATATTAAAATTCTCTCTCTCTCTTTAAAAAAAAAAAGCGAGAGAAAAAAAGAAAGAGCACTCAAACACACATACACACTCTCATCATGATGTGTTTTCTAACGGAGCCCATCCACAAACTACTCTCTTAAAAGAGTTCACAATGCCATATAACAGTAGGCACTATTTTTGTTCCAAACACCAAGACATTTTTAATGATTCCTTTTGACCTCAGAACAAAGTCCAAGAGCTCATTTAAGTATTTCCTCCTGTCAGTCACAACTACCTAAAAATACGGACGGTCTGTCTAGCAGAAACTGGAGAGCATGGCTGATATGTTTGCTCCTTTAGTCCAGTTAAAATAGGAAGTCCAAAGTGTTCTAGAAAAGGGAGATTCTTTGATTCCATACCTTCACTTAATGTTTTTTGTTTTGGTACTAGGGATTGAACCCAGGGGCGCTTAAGTACTAAACCATATCCCCAGCCCTTTTTTTAAAAAAAAATATTTTTAGGGACTGGGGATATAGCTCAGTAGGTAGAGTACTTATCTCACATGCACAAGGTCCTGGGTTCAATCCTCAGCACCACAAAAAAAGTAAAAAAAATATTTTTAGTTGTAGATGGACACAATACCTTTATTTTATTTATTTATTTTTATGTGGTGCTGAGATCAAACCCAGTGCTTCACACATGCAAGGCAAGTGCTCTACCACTGAACTACAACCCCAGCCTCCTAGCCCTTTTTTAAATATATATATATATATATATATATTTTAAACTTTGAGACAGGGTCATTAAGTTGCTAAATTGCTGAAGCTGGCTTTGAACTTGGGACCCTCCTCCTCAGCCTCCTCTGCACCTGGCTACACTTTAGTTCTTAAAGAAGTATTAGACAGTATTTCCAAGATGGAATCGTAGGGAAATCAAGGTACCATATGGCCTTCCAAAAGAAAATATTCTCTAAAAAAGAGTCTTGGGGGTGGGGGTGCTGGGGTTGTAGCCCATTGGTAGAGCACCTGCCTCGCATGTGTGAGGCACTGGGTTCAATCCTCAGCACCACAAAAAAATAAATAAATAAATAAATAAAGATATTTTTTTAAAAAGAAAGAAAGAAAAGGAGTCTTAGAGGTAAGGAGATTGCAGCCTGATTGGCTATTCAGGATTTTTAGTTATCCATGCTTAGGTGTCTGGCACAGTGGCACACATCTGTATTCCTAGTGACTCAAGAGGCAAACCGTAGAAGGATCACACATTCATGGCCAGTCTCAGCAACTTAGTCAGATTCTGTCTCAAAATAAAAAGGCCTGGGGATGTAGCTCAGTGGTAAAGCACCCCTGAGTTCAATCCCCAGCGCCCCCACCCCCCAAAAAAAGTAATCCTTTCTTAGTATAATTTGTCATTGATTATAGAAGGATTACACAACAACCACTTTATAAGCATAACTAAAGGCATGCAGTTTTTACCCTGAAAACTCCTTTTTCATGATAAAAGAGGGGCTGGGGTTGTGGCTCAGCGGTAGAGCGCTCACCTCGCATGTGTAAGGCCCTGGGTCATGTGTAAGGCCCTGGGTCGTGTGTAAGGCCCTGGGTTGGATCCTCAGCACCACATAAAAATAAATAAATAAAATAAAGGTATTGTGTCCAAGTGCAACTAAAAAAATAAATAAATATTTAAAAAAGGACTTTACCCTATGCATCTTACTCATCTTTAGCAATTCTTGAGTAGCCCTGACCCAATTTCCACCCAAATTGTTCAGAAATCTTTTGAGTGAGATGGCACACACCTATAATCCCAGTTTTTCAGGAGGCTGAGGCAGGAGAATTGCAAGCTGAAGTCCAGCCTGGGCAATGTGACAAGATGTTCTCTCAAAAAAATAAAAGGAGGGCTGGGGTTGTGGCTCAGTGGCAGAGTGCTTGCTTAACATGTGTGAGGCACTGGATATGATTCTCAGTACCACATATCAATAAATAAAATAAAGGTCCATTGACAACTAAAAAATATTTTAAAAAATAAAAGGAGATGGGGATACAACACCTCTGGGTTCAATCCTCGCTACCATGATTGGGATGGGGAAGGAGTGCCTTGTTTCTTCATTTTCTCCTTGAATACTTACAAATACTATGGGAATTGCACTTAATTGTTATTTCTTGAAAGTCTGAAGTTCCACAATAAAATTCACAGGAGAGCCCTGCAACAGCATTAGTGCTAGGAAGATGTGCAGTGCTCAACAGGAGCGGTTGTGCTGAGCTGCCACCATTCATTGACATCACCTTTTGACTGCCTGTGAGTGATTCATATCCTCAGTGATCTGCTAGTTGAAGATTAATTAATTTAGTAAGTTCTTCACCACTGCACACACTATGCTATCTGCCTGAGCTTCCTTCCTGCTTCTACCACGTACATGTGCATGCATACAAACATACCTCTGACATCGTGTTTTCGTGTATGATGCCAAAATATGAGAAAAAATTAACAGGAAAACCATTTTCTAAACAATTAAAAATATAGGGAGGGTGCTGGGGTTTTGGCTCAGTGGTAGAGCACTTGCCTGGCATGTATGAGGCACTGGGTTCCATTCTCAGCACCACATATAAATAAATGAATAAAGATGAATAAATAAAGATCCATCAATAACTGAAGAATACATATTTAAAAATATATAGAGAGAGAAACTGGATAATAAGGAAACATTTGTTTTCTATTTTGTTAAAGGTTTTTACTTCCACACCTTAACCCAAGAAAATGCACAGATGCATATGCACACAAACACACACACACACTTTTTTTAAAAGGGATCATGGATGCTGGCCAGGGTTAAGGTTATACCAAACATATTCTACACTGCCATTTTCCAAAACTAGATGAAACACAGCAAAAACATGGAGAAGGAATTAACAGGAATGGAGTAAAGACTTGAAAACTCCATAAAGATGCCTTTGGAGGTGAGTGGGGTTGAAGAGGAGGGAAAAACCAAGAGTTGAAGGAAGGTTGTCCTCTTACTATTCAAAGCAAGGAGCCTTGTTCAACATTTGAGACAAATGTCTAGACCTTCATTCTAAGGTTTACAAATGGTTATATCCATTTATAAACTGAATGACCGTTTCAAATAGACCTGCAAAATCTAATCATACAAACTATGTATGTTCAGAAACATCAGAGTAGATTCTTCAAGTCAAATGGCCATCTCTTTACTGTAATAGTTTGAAATAAGTCTAGGAATTTCCATTTTTGATTTGATATGTCAGACCCCTCAAAAGTTTATTACAAAGGAGATATATACTTAAAAGGAAAAACATACTTCCAAAATAGTATTGGCCCTTTTCATTCAAAATTTTCTTATAGGGCTGGGGTTATAGCACAGTGGTAGAATACTTGAATACCCGCCCACCATGCTCAAGGCCCTGGGTCTGATCCCTAGCACCCTTGGGGGTGGGGGACCTAGCTCTTGATGGAGATGCTTTGCTGGCCAGGGGTGGTGGTGTTTACCTGTAGTCCCAACAACTCAGAAAGCTGAGGAAGGAGGATCACCAATTCAAAGCCAGACTCAGCAACTTAGTAAGACCCTAAACAACTTAGTGAGACCTTGTCTTAAAATAAAAAATAAAAAGGGCTGCAGATGTGGCTCTGTATTTAAGCACCTCTGGGTTCAGTCTGGCTACAACAAAACAAAAACCTTGTTTTCCAAGAAAACTGATGAACAAAGAGAAAGAAAAAAACAGGAAAATCTGAAGACATGGCAATTTCCATTCTTTAGGGCCTTAAAGAGATTTTGATGAGTACAAGGATAGTACCTTGAGATCACTGGAATAATTATCAAAGGGATTATTATTCAGTGGCACATGCCTGTAATCCTAGCAACTCTGGATGCTGAGGCTTGAGTATTGAAAGTTCAAGGCCAGCCTGCAACTTACTGAAAACCTGTCTCAAAAGAAAAAAATAAAAAGGACTCAGTGGTAGAGCATCCCGGGGTTCAATCCCCAGTACCACCCTGAACACATACTCACACCCAGAAGGTATTATTATTAGTATTATTACTGCTTTTATACTCAAGTTTATAGTTTAGTCTCCCCCATCCAGGAGGAGAATAGAATTATGGGACCCTCTCCTATTCTTTCCTCTTTTCCTTCTTTCTCCTCTTTTTGTTTGTTTTGCTCTGTAGTACTGGAGATTGAAATCAGAAGAGCTCTATCACTGAGCTACATATTCAGTCCTCTTTATTTTTTTTAATTTTGAGGCAGAGTGTCACTAACTTGCCCAGGCTGGCCTCAAACTTGTGATCCTCCTGCCTCACTCAGCCTCCTGAGTAGCTGGGGTTCCCACTACTGACTTCCTCTCTCTTTTTTGTCTCAGGGTTACAAAGGCTCTCACACTGGGTGATTATACTTAGACTAAATGGCACAAAACTATCCATAATATACAATTCATGCCACACCATCTGCTCTCAAAGCTCAGGCTCCTGTATGTAACAGTGCTCATGCCAGAGATTCCTGCGTGGCTTGGAACCAAGGACTCGTAACGCAACTATGCGGAATTATGAGATATTTGTTTTACCTCTTTGGCTAACTCTGAGTTTAGAATGGTCTTTGGTCTTTGTAACAAGAAAAACAACTGTCCACCAAAATGAATGGCTAAGACACATCAAATCAAATAATGTCCTTAATTGGACAGATGAGAAAGCAAAGAGCAAGCCTGACGTGGAGTCCATCCGAATGTCACCCACTGACAGAATCCTGGTGCTAAAGGGAGAAACAAATAATTTTCCAACCTTTTTACCCTTGCCATTGAAAGACTAGAATTTGATCTTTAGATTGGGTTTAGTGTTGGGTTGGTTTCAAAATTAGTGACCTGGGAAGTCCCAGACAGCAGCCAGTACTTCCTCACTCCATGAATGGGTGGCTGTCCCTCTCAGTCGGTTGGTTCCTCCCATTCAGCCTCTTTGAACACCTCAGCTAGCAGCAACACAAAGCAGAACAGTTGACCCAGGAGATCCTAAATGTTTGAAGCTGCAATACATATGTAGAACCCCTGGTTTTCTTTTTAAATTTTGAAAATATGTATTCAACAGAATTCTCTATTTAAAAAAGTTTTTTTAATTGCATCTCTGAAGCCAATTTTCCATCTCAGTATTTATAAAAATTGGAGTGATATTTGCCTTAAACTCTTAACATTTACCAGTTAACAGCATTCAATTCATCTATAATTTAAAAAACAAATAGAGAAGAAAACAAATCCTTTGGTCTCCACACTGCTTAAGCCTTCATACGCTGTTCTCCATACAGCATTACAATGGGTAATGTTGAGTACTCAGTGATAGAAAGGTGTTGGCAAGAGGTTAAATTTATAAAAGTGTAAAAAAAATATTTTTAAAGGAAGAAACTTGTCTGTGACAACTAGTATTTGCCACATTTTCTTCCAGACATCAGTAAAACCAAAGAGAATAAAGTTGGCTTGAAAACTGAGAATATAAATATAGAAAACAAACAAATCGGGCAGCCCCTTGCTTCTGTCTCTGTCACACTCAGAGAGTACCCAGGTGTTCCAGGGAGAGCAAGTTGCATGGATATGCTTACCTAGAGCTGCAGTCCAGGTATCTCCCATGGCTTGGGCTGAGTTGTGGCTCAGTGGTAGAGCACATGCTTAGCACGTCTGAGGCACTGGGTTTGATCCTCAGCACCATATAAAAATAAATTAAATAAAATAAAGGTATTGTGTCTATCTACATCTAAAATATTTACCAAAAGGAAAAAAAAAAAAAAAAAAAAAGGAAGCCCAGTCCTCACATTTGCTGCAGAGCAGCAGGAGGAATTCCTCTTCTATGGGGAGCAATTGAGGAGCAGCTCAGTTCCCAAACAGGGTTTTCCAAATTGCCTCACTCTGTAGACTTCCCCAAGGGCCAGCCATTAAGGGTACTTGTCTGCTATACCTGTATAGGAAAAAGAAAACACCAGAGGCCCTAAGACACAATGAAATAACTCAGTGTGAAAGAATATACAACAAAAATTAAAATCACTTTTTTTGAATTACTTCAGCTTCACACTTAAAAATCAGAGAGACCAGGCCGGGGATGTGGCTCAGTAGTACAGCACCTGTCTAGAATGAGTGGGATTCTTGGGGGGCGGGAATGTTTTTTGTTGTTGTTGTTGTTTTCAGAGAGACTAAAATTCTCATTGAACATCCTGGGATTTATTTTGAATCCCTTAATATTAAAACCAATCCAAACAAAAGGAAGCACACATCTATGTATCAAAAATTACATTCTCGATGAGCATGGTGGTGCACACCTGTAATCCCAGCTAAGGCTGAGGCAGGAGGATCTCGAGTTCAAAATCAACCTCAGCAAAAGTGAGGTGCTAAACAACTCAGTGAGACCCTGTCTCTAAATAAAATGTAAAATAGGGCTGGAGATGTGGCTCAGTGGTTGAGTACCCCTGAGTTCAATCCCTGGTACCCGCAAAAATATACATATATATCTATATCTTTATTTATTCTCTATGGATTTTATTAGAGCTCTAAACAGGGAGAGCAAGTTGCATGGATGTGCTCACCTAGAGTTGCAGTCCAAGTATCTCCCAGGGCCTGAGCTGGGGTTGTGGCTCAATGGTAGAGTGCCTGCCTAGTAATGCCTACTTTAAATTGATAGAGGGAAAAAAAAAATCTTTCTTCTTTTTTTTCCCCCAGTGCTGGGGATTGAATCCAGGACTCTGTGCATGTTAGATGAACCTTATCCTACTGAGCTACACCCCAGTCCAAAAAAAAAAAAAAAAAAAAACCAAAAACACAAACAAACAAAAAACCTTAGGCAAATAAACATCTCCTACACCATCAAAATTTCAAGCTACAGAAGATTTAGCAAAAAATACAGAATAAAGAGGTATACATGAAAAGGAAAGTAAGATAGATTCCCCATCTCACACAATGTTTTTTTTTGTTTGTTTGTTTTTTGTTTTTTTGGTACTGAATATTGAACTCAGAAGGTCTCTATCACCAAGCCATATCCCAAACATTTTTATTTTATTTTGTGACAGGACTTCACTAAGTTGCCCAGGTTGGCCTCAAACTTGTGATCCTCCTACCTCAGCTTCCTGAGTTTCTGGGATTACAGGAGTGCACTATCACACCCAACTCACACAAATTTGATGACAATAATAATAGCTATCTTACAAGTCACCATTATGGTATATCATATTGTATCTAAAAGTTGCACAAATCCACTAAAATAGGTGTTATCATCCCTATTTGATAAGTGAAGAAACCAAGGCTCAGGTACATTAAGTATTCCAAGGTCATACACTGCTAAATGATAGTCAGGATTTAAACTCAACTCTCTAAGAAATTCTAAATCCTTCCTGATACAGTGGTATTCCTTATAATTCCAGTTTCTTCATAGGGTGAAGCAGGATAATCACCAGTTCAAGGCCAGCCTCAGAAATTCAGCCTCAGCAACTTAGTGAGATCCTGCCTCAAAATTAAAAAAATAAATAATAATAATAAATAAATAAATAAAAGGGGTAGGGATGTAGCTCAGTGGTAGAGTGCCCCTGGGTTCAATTCCCAGTTATCCTCCCCACCCCCTACAACAAAAAAAATGTATGATCCAAGCCTAGAAATACAAGCATCTCCTTGGAGCTTCTTAGAAATGCACAAGCTCCCTAGCAACTTGGGAGGCCCGAGCAGGATGTTTGCAAGATCGGTACCAGCCTCAGCAACTTAACCAGAACCTAAGCAACTTAGTGAGACCCTGTCTCAAAATAAAAAGAACTTGGTATTCTTTTTATTCTCAGTGCACCTCTGGAGCTCAGGTCCCACCTTGCACTTTAACAAGATCTTTAAGTGATTTGTATTCAAATTAAAATTTGAGAAACACTGTCTTAGGGAAGGGTGATTCCAGGAACAGGGAAGGATGCCTCTCATCCTTGTTAAAGCCATGAACATTTGTAGAACTAAGAAGGGAGGGTATGGCAAGAATGCTCTCACTTTATAACCTTTCCTCTCTGATTGATTTTTAACTAAATAACTGAATGTTTAATTCTTTCTTTCTTTATTTATTTTTTAATAGTACTTTGGATTGAACCCAGGCCTGCCTCAAGCAAGCTAGGAAGTGCTGTACCACTGAGCTCTAGCCCCAGACCACAATATCTGTTCTTTTTTTTTCCTTTTTTTTTTTGGCTGCTTTCCCTTAGCATAATGTTTTCAAGGTTTATCCATATTGTTCACCAGTCACAGATGGCAATATTCTCTCAATAGGTGTTTGGGTGTCAGGAGCAATGTAACCTCATCACCTACTCTTCCCAAGGGGGCTCCTGAGTGCCATCATTCACCTAAGAGAAGTCTTTCTCCTTCTATTACTAATTACCCTATAAGGACATCTTTGGTAGAGTTCTCTTTTCCCATCTTCTCCCTGGGACTTAGCAGCTCAAGTGTAGCTGGCCGTTGGCCAAGCTTCCTTTCCAAGACACCTGCAGGCACTACTAGTGCTGCCACCTTATGCCCATTTCTTGAAGTAGTGGACACTGGATACGGCACTCTATTCCTCTCTGAGAGCCCTGCTCTTGGCTGTTCTCACAGCAATCAAGGTTGTGACTCATGACACAGTGTGACCAGGAGAGGTCGAGGGAGTACTGTGAGGGAATTCACTTCTGGTACCTGCAAAACAACCAAGAGGCAGAAAAGGGAGCAAATGCGAATGCCCATGTGGTAGAGGGGAGCAGGATCTTATGATCTCTCTTTCTGATTCTCTGGGCTGTTTCTTTAGCTCCCATTTCTCTTCCTCTCCTCAGTTCACTTTCATTTCCCTGTTATTCTTCACAAAACAGGGAACCTAAACATATTTTCTATTCACCTGGATTGTCTTCTTTTGCCACTTCCAGGAGCCCAGCAGTAGTGTATTTGGTCACCAGGTACACTTAAGTTACTTCTATTAAAATACACACATGCCAGGCGCAGTGGTGCACCCTGTAATCCTAGAGACTGGGGAGGCTGAGGCACAAGGATCGTGAATTCAAAGCCAGCCTCATCAAGATAGCAAGACCATGAATCTAAATAAAATATAAAAAGGGCTGGAGATGTGGCTCAGTGGTTAAATGCCCCTCTGTTCAATCCCTAGTACAACACACACACACACACACACACACACACAGTTTGTCTAAATATTCTGCCATACTGAACAGCAAAATAAGAAAAAGTTTTTCTGTTATTCAAAATCAAGATGTTCTTCCTTGCTGGGAGCTGTGGCCCACCAGGAGGATCCCAAGTTCAAAGCCAGCCTCAGCAATGGCGAGGAGCTAAGCAACTCAGTGAGACCTTGTCTCGGAAGCTATTCAAAGCCAAATTTTTATTATGAAACATATTTGAATTATGAGTGCCCTCCCCCCCCCAAAAAAAAAAAACTAGCATAATAACAAATACACTGTCCCTAAATGCTCATGCTGGGATTTGAGAACTTCTCAATTAATTTGGGGCATAGAGATTACGGATTATCATCCACTACCATGAACTCCCTGAGTAGCTCCTTTATTCCTTATTCCTGGGAGGGACTTTCCAAATGAAGGCTCCAGGTACTTATCCGCCTTAAACTCTCACTGTCCCTCTGTCATATTCATTCAAGTAAAGTTTGAATACTACTACTGCATGCCAGTCCTCTGCAGAGAAGATTCTAGCTTCCATGGGATTTAGCTTCTGAGCAGGCAATATATTGCTAAATTGCATTTCTTATAGACCTGTGGGGTGCTGGGTTGATTTCCCTCAGTGTATCTTGATGGCTGTTTCTGAGTGAAACAGGCAAGAAAGACCTTCCTATCTTGAACACCAAGGAAGAAAATCAGATAGACTCAGATGATCCTGGATGGTAGCCTTCTGCCTTTATCTTATTTAACCTTTGAATAACTTCCTGAGAGCCACAGAAGTATTCTTATGAAGCCTGAGAAACATAGCATTTAATGCATGGTACCATTGATCCATTGATTTATTTTTTTCTTTCTTTTCCTTCATTTTTTTTTTTTTAATAATGGGGATTGAACTCAGGAGAGCTTTACCATTGAGCTAAATACATCATCCCCAGTCCTTTTTATTTCTAATTTTGAGACAGGGTCTTGCTAACTTGCTTATGGCCTCACTAAATTGCTGAGGCTGGCCTTGAACTCTGCAATCCACCTGAATTCTTTTTTGTTTATTTGTTTGTTTTTGGTATCAGGGATTGATCTCAGGGGTGCTTAACCACAGAGCTGCATCCCCAGCCCTTTTGTGTTTTATTTTGAGATAGGGTCTTGCTAAATTGTTTAAGGCCTTATTAAGTTGCTGAGGCTGACTTTGAACTTGTGATCCTCCTGCCTCAGCTTCCCAAGTCACTGGGATTACAGGCCTAGACCAGCACACCCAGCTCTGAATTCTTACACATTGCTATGAAATGTTTTTTATATAGAATTTTTGTTAACTTGTGTATTTTTATGTTATTTAGAAATACGAACAGTTTACATTTACATGGTTGTTCCTTAATCCCTGGGAACTCAAGAGCAAAGTGTGACAGGTCTTCCCTGTTTTCTACTCCTTTTGTCTTCCACAGGGCTGGGCATATCAACAGAGGCTAGTTAAACTTTTACTGTTAGTCACTTTGTAGAGGAATGCATTATTTATTATCTCTTGCTTGGGGGTCAAAGCAACCAACCAGATCTAAAGACACATTTAGAAGACCTGTCAATGTAAACAGGTGTGTATTTATTCTTGACTTTGCTATTACAATTTAGTAAAGCTTCATTTGTCTAACACCTTTGGAGATTGTGAAAAGCCTGAATTCATTTTCTAAATAATTGAAATTAATCACTTTAGGTACAAAGAGTTTAAAAATATGCCGTTAATGAAATATTGCTTTAAATAAGATAGATCTTTGGCTTCTTGAAATGTATAGCAAGAATAATTTAATCTCTTACAGTCAGAGCTAGATTGCAAACTTACGCATCTTTGAAAAATATTAATATATGCTAGATTTTTTTTGCTGTACACAACATGGATGCAAGGCTGGTAAGGTTTTGAGTTCTTTTATATCCTAATAACTTTTTCCCCTCCCTTTATTAAGTATTAGATTAATCACTACTTCCTGGGTGTCTGGTTTTAGCAGTCCTCTTCCTAATCTGTGTCCGAGGAAGTCAGATAACCAAAGTAGTAGCATTGTATGTAAAGTAAAAGCAAATAGATTTTGAATCTGAGGGTCTTTCCTAGAAGGAAATAATAGTATTAGCTTTTCAAAGGCAATTCAATGGTCTCTTTCACTTGCTCCAGTAGTCTCAATTCTACTGCTGATGCCCTAGATTTTTGGATAAATTACCTTCTCTAGAAAACTAAGATGTTTTTCTATCTTTTCTGCTAACACAATTCAGTCAGAAGTAATTGTTTCCATCAAAATTTCTCCTTTATTTCTAAACTATTCTTTTTAGTTTCTCCTGATTCCAAATTTCAAACCACTAGTCCTTCCAATAAGGCATAAAGAAAAATCTAAATAACTTAGAAACCTGGTAAAACTTAAAGATTTTCTTATAGATTGCAGGGAGTCTTCCAAATGCAATGTTTTTGTTTTGTTTTCTGTAGGAAAAGAAGGCTTTCCAGTTGGAGTTTTTAAACTAAAACCAATGTATTCAATTTCTAAGTCATAACAATCACCATTTAAAATTGAGGTTCAAACCCAGCACCATGGCACAAGCCTATAATCCCAGTGGCTCCAGAGGCTAAGGTAGGAGGATCGGGACTTCAAAGCCAGCCTCAGCAAAAAGTGAAGCATGAAGCAACTAAGCGAGACCCTGTCTCTAAATAAAATACAATACTTGAGGGTCTGAGGCAGGAGGATCATTAAATTCAAGGCCAGTCTGAGCAACTTAGTGAGACCCTATCTCAAAATAAAATGAAAAGGGTTTGGAGATGTAGATGTGGAAGAGCTCTCCTGGGTTCAATCCTCAGTACTTAAAAAAAAAAAAAAAAGAAAAGAAAGAAGTATCCAATGTATGCTAGGTGTTCATATTTTCTTTCCTGTACTTAAAGTAGTGCCGCAAAGTATATAACAACCCTAATTCAGACTCATAGACATTAAGTAATTTAATCAGTCAGTAGACCATTAAGTCAAATACCTGAGATTCAAATCCAAAATCTGGATTTTTGTTTGTTTGTTTATTTATTTATTTAGTGGAGCTGGGGATTGAACCCAGGGCCTTGTGCTTACAAGGCCAGCACTCTACCAACTGAGCTACATCCCCAGCCCTTTTTTATTGTTTCAAATGTAAAAAAAAAAAAAAAAAAAAAAAGTTTGTATCTCATATAACAATCTAGAAGGGAGTAGTTCTGGAGAATGTCCACCTACTCAAGCAAGAAGTTCCTTTCATATTGTTGCTTTGCCTTGTTAGAGGGAGGAGCAGCAGTCAGATGGGAGTAGGCAAGGCACTTATAGGTGCTTGCATGTTGACAGGAAGGAGAAATAGAGGATCCAGTTGCCCCTAGATAAATGAAAAGAATAGAAGGACTGGGAGTACCCATCTCCCTATTTCCCTCCTTCTAATACCCAGACAGAGCTACTCTCAAAGTCTGCATTCTTGTCATCAAGCCAGGTTGCCATATATATATATATGATGGACTCAATGCCTTTATTTGTTTTTATATGGTGCTAGGCTCGAAGCCAGTGCCTCACACTTGAGAGGCAAGTACTCTACCACTGAGCTACAACTCCAGCCCCTATATTTTTTTTTACTTGTTCTTTTTAGATATACATGCCAGTATAATATATTTTGACATATTATACGTACATGAAGTATAACTTATTCTAATTAGGATCCCATTTTTGTGGTGTGCATGATGTGGAGTTACACTGGTTGTGTATTCATATATCAACATAGGAAAGTTACATCTGATTCATTCTATAGTCTTTCCTATTCCCATTCCTTCTCCCTTCCTTTTATCCCCCTTTGGCTAATCCAGTGAACTTCTATCCCCTCCCCTTATTGTGTGTTAGCATCACATATCAGAGAGAACATTCATTCAGCCTTTGGTTTTTAGGGATTGGCTTATTTCACTTAGCATGATAATCTTCAGATCCATCCATTTGTCGACAAATGCCATAATTTCATTCTTCTTTATGGCACCTTTATTATACTATTGCTGAGCCATAATAAGAGGCTATTCAGCATGTCTTCTAGCAACTATGGCCAACTTGACCGTGGACCTTTTGGTAATAAATGTAGTCAACCAATTGTATCTGTAATCAGCAATTATTGTTAGAAGATAAAGTAGAAGTGGTTTTCTCAGGGGCTAGAATCTCCCCCCTGAGGAAGCAGGTAGGAATGACTTACATTAGTCAACTGGCCCAAAGGCCAAGCAGTTTAAAGCCTAGTTAGGTTCCATAAGAGGAGCTTTATAGTCACTTGATGAAAGCCAAATGACCAAATATTAGACCAGCAAGTATATGAACAGCTCCATTCAAAATATAAAGGCAAATAAATATCCACTTGATGAAATATAGAGTTGAGACTTCAGTAAGAACAAATACAAGCCAGGCCTGGTGGCACACGCCTGTAATCCCAGCAGCTCAGGAGGCTGAGTTAGGAGGATCATGAGTTCAAAGCCAGCCTCAGCAAAAGCAAGGTGCTAAGCAACTCAGTGAGACCCTGTCTCTAAATAAAATATAAAATAGGGCTGGGGATATGGCTCAGTGGTTGAGTGCTCCTGAGTTCAATTCCTGGTCTCCCTCCATACACACACACAAAAAAACATTAGTTCAATCAGAAGTCTTAGGGGACTGGGGATGTAGCCCTGTGGTAGAATGCTTGCCTAGCTTGTGGAAGGCCGTAAGTTTGATTCCCCACCCCCAACAACAACAACAACAGAACACCAGCATGGTGGTATATGCCTGTAATTCCTGTAACTCAGGAGGCTGAGGCAGGAGGGTCACAAATTGGAGAACAGCCTGGACAACTTAGTGAGCACCTGACTTAAAATAAAAATAAAAAGGGCTGGGGGTATAGCTCAGTGGCAGAGCATCCCTGGGTTTCATCCCTAGTACCATATACACACAAAAAAAAGTCTTAGTAGTTTTCTCAAATACCTGTGATTGGAAGATAGGAAGATGGGTCTACTTGGCTTTAGTGGGACAAGGATCTTCTGGGAAGATGCATGAGATGACTTGATCAGAGAAGACATCCCCCTAAGGAATAAGTGACTGTGAGAACTGCAATTTCCTGAGTTCTTATTAATACTTACAACAGTTTTTTTTTTTTTTCCTGTTTTTTTGTTTTTTTGTACCAGGGATGGAACCCAGGGGCTCTTAACCATCAAACCACATCCCCAGCCCCTTCTACTTTTTATTTTGAGTCTTGCTAAGTTGCCCAGGCTGACCTCAAACTTGGGATCCTTTTGCCTCAGCCTTTCAAGTTGCTGAGTTTACAAGTATGCACCCCATGCCCAACTCCTACAGCAGCTTTTTTTTTTTCCTGGTAGTGGCGATTTAATCCAGGGGTGCTCAATTACTGAATCACATCCCCAGCCCTTTTAAGACAGGATCTTATTAAATTGCTAGGGCTGACTTTGAACTCACAATCCTCCTGCCTCAGCCGCCAGAGCTGCTGGGATTACATGTGTGTGCCACCGCTCCCAGGTTACAGAAGTTTTTGTTTGTTGGTTGGTTGGTTGGTTGGTTTGGTTTGGTTTGGTTTTTTTTGGGGGGGTACCAGGGATTAAACTCAGGGGCACTAAACCACTGAGCCACATCCCCAGCCCTATTTTGTATTTGATTTAGAAAAAGGGTCTCACTGAGTTGCTTAGCGCCTCATTTTTGCTGAGGCTGGCTTTGAACTCTCCATCTTCCTGTCTCAGCCTCTGAAGCAGCTAGGATTACAGGCATGTGCCACCACGCCCGGCTATCACAGCTTTTTGAAGTCTTTAATTTTTTGTTTTTTCTTCCCTTTTTAATTGTGACAAACATGCCAATTTGGCTTTGCCTCAATTAATTCATATTCTTCCTTTCATTTTCTGATTGTGACTTAGGTTAGTTCTATGTTCTAATTAATTACATGTATATATCTTCAGCTACTACCCCAAATGCTTCTATATGGTTCCCTGATTCTTCTTTTTGTTGTTTCTATTTTAATTTTGAGTGTTTGTTTGTTTATTTTTTTAATACTTTTTATTTTTTCTTCTTCTAAATTTTCAGATTTGTAGTGTTTTGATAGTTGGCCTTCTGTACCCTACTACCTTTTTACCCAGAAGACGTAAAACAGCTCATCTTCCTTGTGGTAAACAGACTTTGGATTTGAGGGGTTCTCCTTACTTCAAAACTGCCACCCCATCAAAGTTGTTATCAAAAGTCTGCTGTGGTCACTACTCAGTTAACTAAAAGTTTACAAAGGGCAACAACTCACCAATTAAAGTTTTGCTTTGGGTCTTTGTGTGAGGAGGAGGGAGAATGGGGATGTGGACCATGAGCTCTGTGTCTACACGGAGTCTTGTGTTTCCTCTTAGTGTTGCTGCTTTTGTTCCTGAACTGCAGTGATTGAGTGGGGTTAACCCGGCATAGTTTCTGCTCCAATAAATGCTTCTTTTGCAGGATGTTACTGACACATCCCTTCACACCTCTTCTCAGGTTGCTTCTACCTCAGGTGATCTGATCTTCTGTCTCCCCACATCTCATCTCCAATATCACCTCTTTAGGAAGCAGTCTCTAATTCTGCCAAACTTGAGGTCAGCAGATCTTCTGTTCTGAAGAACCAGATAGGAAATACTGGAGGCTTTATAGACCCAGAGACATAAGAGTGCTACATAAGGTCTCTGTCCCAAAGACTTAACTCCGCTGACGTAGTGCACAAGCAGCCATACACCACTGGAGTGGCTCTGCTGCAATAGAACATAATTTATAAGAACAGGGCATAGGCTAAATTTTGCCTATGGCTCAGTGTGCTGACTCTTGTTCTACTTAGATATTTCTTTTCTAGTCTAATTATTCATGTCTTCATTATCATATTTGTTTCTGTTAAGTTTCCCTCCACCAGAATATAAGCACCTTGAGGATAGGTGTTGGTGTCCTTACATGTCTCTGAACTAAACAAATCTGAGCTCCTAATAGGTATTCTATAAACATTTCTAGAAGTAAGCAGGAAAGAAAGATAGCAAGTGACCAGGTGATGTGGCACATGCCTGTGATCCCAGTGACTCGGGAGGCTGAAGTGGGAGAATTGTTAAGTTCTGGGCCAGTTTTGTTAATACAGGAAGACCCTGTCTCAAAAAATGAAAAAGAGGGGCTGGGGTTGTAGCTCAGCGGTTAGAGTGCTCGTCTAGCACGTGCGAGGCGCTGGGTTCGATCCTCAGCACCACATAAAAATAAATAAAGGCATTGTGTCCAACTAGAACTAAAAAAAAATTTTAAAAAATGAAAAAGAAAAAAGAAAGGTAGGAAGGAGTAAGATACTGATTAAGCAGAAAACAGGATTGTGCAAATCCTCCACTGCTATGCAATTAAATATGATCATCCCCTATAACACAATCAGATGCTGTTTATAACATGGCTACGTTGGGCTTTTCTAAAAGGCATGACCTCAGCAAACTTGCTTTTTTTTTTTTTTTTTGAGGGGGAAGGGTACCAGGGATTGAACTCAGGGCACTCAGCCACTGAGCCACGTCCCCAGCCCTATTTTGTCTTTTATTTAGAGACAGGGTCTCAGTTGCTTAGCGCCTCACTGTTGCTGAGGCTGGCTTTGAACTCAGGATCCTCCTGTCTCAGCTTTCTAAGCTGCGGGGATTACAGGCATGTACCACCTGGCAGCAAACTTGCTTTTGAAGATTCATGGAATAATTTTCTAAGATGGCACCCAATGATTTTCACTCCTGGTACTCACTTACCCCTTCTTCACTAAATAAGGCTATGTAACTTAAAGGGTGTTGTAGAAATAAAGGTGTATGACATCTGAGACTGATCATAACAGACATCAGTGTTTCTGCCTTGTTCTTTCTTGGATCACATACCCGCTGGGGGAAACTAGCTGTTACATCTTGAAAACATGTGTCAGGCAAATCTACGAAGAGGGTGAACAATCGAGGCCCCCTACTCCATCCCTGAGAGTGAGTCAGCCTAGAACTGGTTCTTTTCCCTCAGTCAGCTTCAGACATTTCACTATAACTTAGTGATGTTGTCTCAAAGCCAAACTACTTGGACATTTCTGAACTGATCCATAGAAGCTATGTGAGATAATAAAAAGCTTATTATTATCTTAAGATGGAAAATTTTGGGAAGAATTTGTTTTATAGAATACAATATGTTAAATGGCTTTCCTTCATTTAAATTCCCTGATGTCTTTCAGTATACTTTATTCTTTTCTTAACATTTAAAATATCTAGCCAGGGTGCTGGGATTGGGGCTCAGCAGTAGAGTGCTCACTTAGTATGTGCAAGGCCCTGGGTTCGATCCTCAGCACCACATAAAAATAAATAAATAAAACAAAATAAAAAGATATTGTATACAACTACAACTAAAAAAATAAGTATTAAAGAAAAACATCTAGCCAATTACAGTGACACACACCTGTAATCCCAGTGACTCAGGAGAGGGAGGCAGGAGGATCACAAGTTTGAGGCACAACAGGCTAGGTACATAGTTCAGTGGAAGAGCACCCCTGAATTCAATCCCCAATGACACACACACAAAAAAATCTATATTACTTAAATGTCTGTCTCCTTCATTGTAGCAAAGACCACATCTCATTCTTAGTCAAGCACAACTCCCAGCATTCAGGAGGGATTCAAATATATTTCAGCAAATATCTAATAACAAAGAATCCTAAATCTAAGAGTAATTTGCTACCAACATTTTGTATCCCTGAAACATATAATGGGGTCTTTCCCAAATCATTCTTCATATGGTATTAACACATTTATGTGCCTCCTTTGTAGTTTTTATCACACCAAATAACAATAACACTAGTGGTCAGTGTGTGAACTCTTTCAGGGCAAGACCTTAGCTTATTACCTTTGTATTTCCAGCATTTGCAATTTCCCATCACAAAGGGTGTTCAATAAATTCTTACTCAGTGATAAATTAGGAGAGGGGATTGATTTGTGAAATGACTAAAGATGGGCTTTCCCTGAAACAATTTGGTCTTAAATTTATGCTATTTCAAAACAAATAAACAAAACCCAGTAATGCCATCTCATTAAATATTGCATTTTGGGGAATTTGTTGTTTTGTTGTGGTATCATCAATTACACTGAACTGAAATAAGACCCACTTAATAACATCTCTTAACAAACCAAAACCCAAATTTAAATAGAGGTTCTACAGAGGAGGCAATAGATCAGAGGAAGGAAAGTAGCTTCTCTCGTCCAACTATCATTCCAGTTTGGCAATTAGAAAACACAGGAAGTTTACATCCTTAAGACTCACAGATCCAGCAATGAACCAATCCCTGTTCACATTGAACAGGAAATCCAAAGATATCAGGTTTAGATTCTACAAGATAGAAGGCCTCCCTTGACAGAGAATGCCACTCAAAATATACAGAAAACAGATAATTTAGAAGATTCATGATATATGGAACTGAAAAGTGGAAAGAAAAAATGCTTCTAAACTGTATATGTATAGTAATACTCATAAATGTCTATGAATCCAAATACCATTATTATGGTATCAACAAGTCAGCAGACACTTGTCTTGAAATTAGTTTTTACTTTATGCTAGTGTACAAATTTATAAGAAAACTGTTAAAATCATTCTCAAGAAAAGAAAATCCATCAAAACATCAGGTAACATTAGAACATATCAATCATGATTTATTTCTTCTGATTTTCAACCAAAACTGCGTATACAGATTATATAATAAGTATACATACTAATTAAAACTGACAAGAGTATCCTTTGAGTTAGGGATGACTTAGAATTGAATCGGTTAATTTTCTCCTATTACTTCTAATTCCTATTGCAGCAACTATTAGAATTAACTAATTCATACTAATACATCCATATAGAGTTCCATCATTAAAATATTGAAAGAATATCTTTCACTGGTTGGTTGGTTGGTTGGTTGGTTTTTGCTGTACTCGGGATTGAATCCAGGGGTACTCTACTACTGAGTAGAGTACATCCCCAGATCTATTTATTTATTTAGACAGGTCCTGGCTAAGTTACCCAGGTTGCCAGGTTGTGATCCTCTTGCTTCAGCCTTCCAAGTAGCTGGGATTCTGTGCACCCCATGCTGCCTCAGAGGTGGTCTTTCTGATTGGTTGATGACCTTCACATATCATATGAAAATAATTGTTATAAAGCAATAACAAAAATGAATCTACTTTAAATTGCCAAAATATGACTAGCATGGAACACAGATCCTAGAACAAAATTTAAGCCCACCTCTGAAGGTGCTCCTACATTCAAACATTTTTTATTCAGATCATATATAGTCCCAAAGGGAAAAGCACAATAATGCCAGCTATGGACCACACAGTTTGAAGTGGAACTTCTAACACAGAGTCACAGGAGCCACCACCATGGCCATTGTGTTTGAATGAACATTCTCATTTGGTGCTCTAAGACTAGGTTCTGTTTATATGATGTTGATATTCAAAGCATCTCAGCTCCAAATTGTGACTTGTTCACTGAGAGCCCTGAATTGCAATTGTTATGAGGGAAGGATCTCTACTAACTGATAAAGCAGGCAACAATCTTAACATCTTCTAAGAAGCAAGATTGCTGCCCAGAAGTCTTTCACAGAAGTAGGTGATTTCAGTATATCCAAATAACGTATTAAATTTCTTTACAGATTGTCAGGCCGCAATGGCAATCATTCATTCAACATATTTTTTGACGGCCTACAATTTGCTTGGCACTGTTCTAGGAGTTAGGTATATAGTGGTGAACAAAGAGGACAGAAGTCTACCCTAAGAAACCTAGATTTTAGCAGTGGGAGATAGACAACAAAAAGTAATTAAAATATGAAGGCTGGGTTTGTGGCTCAGTGGTAGAGTACTTGCCTGGCATATTTGAGGCACTGGGTTGGATCCTCAGCACCACATATAAATAAATAAATAGAATAAAGATATTGTGTTCAACTATAACTAAAAAATAAATATTTTTAAAAATGAAAAATAAAAAAGTAATTAAAATATAAGTAAAAGACTTATATTTTCAGTGGAGAAAAATAAGTCAGGTAAGAGGAATGGGGAATATCAGGGTAAGGCAGAATTATAATTTTAAATGGTATAACGAGGAAATACCTCAATAGGAAGAGCAAAAACCTGAATAAAGTGGTGAGTGCATCAATTGATTTGGGCTATCGTAACAAAATACCATATGTTAATTCACTTAAACAATAGAGACAAATTTTCTCACAGTTCTAGAGGTCGAAAATCTAATATCAGTGTAACACTGGTCAGGTTCTAGTGAGAGTTCTTCTTGGTTTGCAGACAGTGCCTTATCACTGTGTGCTTACATGCCTTTCCTCAGTGCAAATGTGTGTGGAGAGACAGAAAGAGAGCAAAAGGTCTCTTGTGTCTCCCTTCCCCATTTTTTCACTTCTGCACCTTCTGGGGCTTTTTGTTGTTGTTGTTTTGCAGTTCTGGGAATCAAACCCAGGGCTTAGATGAATGCTAGGCTGGCACTCCACCACTGAGCCATATCCCCAGTCCTTCTGTGTCTTTTTATATGGGCATGAATCCTCTTGGATCAGGACCTTACTCGCATGACCTCATTAAACCTAATTGCTTTAAAAAAAAAATACGAGACTTTACTGTGACTTAGGGTTTCAACATGTGAATCAGGGGGAATACAGTTCAGTTCATAGCAGGGAGTAAGTACACAGCACAGATACCTGGGGGAAGAATATTTTAGTCAGAGAGTTAGGATCAGAGATATAAATTAGGGAGTTGCCAGCACATAGATGATATTTAAAGCCACCAGCCTAGACAAAATCACCAATATATCGAGTATAGAGAATATAAACAAATTCAAGTGCTGAATCTTGGTACACTCCCATAGTTAACCATCAGAGAGGCAAGGAGGACTGAGCAAGGGAGACTAAAAGGAAGCAACTAATCTACAGCCATACCACCCTAAACGTGCCGGTTCTCGTCTGAAAGGAAGCAACTAGTGAGTGGGGCAGGGAGGAAAACCAAGAGAATGTAGCATCCCAGAATGCTACTAAAGAAAGGTAATATTTCAAGAAGGGACTGAGAACTTGTCAAGTAAGGCTGAAGGCTGAGTCTTGACCATTGGTTATCAATATGAAGGTAGCAGGTGACTTTACCAGAACAAGTGCAGTGTAATGGCAAGGACAAAACCAATTGGGATAGATCCAGGAGAGATATGGAAAAGAGTAATTCCAAACATTAGTAGACTAGCAACTTAGGAAAAAAATAGATAAATTGAACTACAACGAAATTAAAAACATTGTGCTGCAAATGATACCATCAAGAATGGTGGCACACTTCTGTATTTCCAGCTACTTGTGAGGCAGAGGCAAGATGATTGCTTGAGCCAGTTCAAGGCCAACCTGGGCAACCCTGTGAGACCCCATCTCAAATACATACATACATACATAAAATGAATTAAGAATCAAATAGGCAGGGGCTTGGGTTGTGGCTGAATGGTAGAGTGCTCGCCTACCATGCGTGAGGCACTGGGTTTGATCCTCAGCACCACATAAATATAAAATAAAGATATTGTATCCACCTAAAAAGCTAAAAAATAAATATTAAAAAAATCAAATAGGCAAAAGATTTGAATAGACATTACTCCAAAGAAGATATGTAAATGGCCAGTGAACATATAAAAATTGTCTAACATCATTAGCCAAATTAGAAATGCGAATACCACTTCACACCTATTCTTACGGCTATCCTCAAAAAGACAGATAATAGAGCTGGGGGGTATAGCTCAGTGGTAGAGTGCTTGTCTAGCACACAGGAGGCCTGGGTTCCATCTTCAGTACCACAAAAGAAAAAGAGAGAGAGACAGAGAGACATAAGAAGTGTTGGTGAGGATGTGGAGAAATTGGAACTCTCACACATTGCTGGTGGGAATGTAAAATGGTACAGTGTTTTGGAAACAGTTTGTCTTTTCCTCAAAGTTAAAAATAGTTAATTAATTTATTTATTTGTGGTACTGGGGATGGAACTCAGGGGCTCACACATACTAGGAAGCACCCTACCACTGAGCTACGTCCCTAGTTACTTTATGACCTAGCAATTCTATTTCTAGGTATACACACAAGAGAGAGAACATGTGGGGCTGGGGATGTGGCTCAAGTGGTAGCACGCTCGCCTGGGCATGCGTGCGGCCCGGATTCGATCCTCAGCACCACATACAAACAAAGATGTGTCCGCCGAAAACTAAAAAATAAATATTAAAAAAAAAAAGAGAGAGAGAACATGTGTCACACAGAAACATTTATGTTTTCAAAAAGTTGTGCATGAGCCATGTGAAGTAGCACATGCCTGTAATCTCTGCAATTCAGGAGGCTGAGGCAGTAGGATCAAAGTTCAAGGCCAGCCTCAGTAATTTAGCAAGGCCCAAAGCAACTTAGCAAGATCCTGTCTCTCAAAATAAAAAATACAGGCTGGGGATGCAGCTCAGTGGTAAAGTACCTCTGGGTTCAATCCCCAGTACCAAAAAAAGAAAAAGAAAAAAAAATTGTACATGAACGTTCATAGTAGCATTATTTATAAACAATCTAAATAAATGTTCATCAATTACTGAATAGAAAAATGAAACTGACATATCCATTTAGTGGAAAATTTATTTAGCAATAAAAATAAATCAAGAACCAATACTTGTTTAAATATGGATGAACCCCGAAAATGTAAACAAAAAGAATCTAGTGACCAAAGACTGCATATTATGTGATCCTATTATATGAAAAGTTCAGAATAGGCAAATCCAGTAGAGACAAAAATATTTGTAATTGTGTAGGGTTTGAAAGGATGAGGGGTGGGTGACTAACAGGAGGTTTCTTTTTGAAGGATGAAAATGTTCTAAAATTATGGTGATGGTTGCACAATTCTGTGAATATGTTAAAATTGTTAAATTGTGCTCTTTAAATGAGTGTATTTCATGGTATGTGAATTATTTCCAAATGAAGATATTTTTAAAAACAAAACACTGTATAGTGATTGATGACTTGAGGAGCAAGGAAAACTCTAGGAGATTCTTATTGAACCACCACTAGGGATTCAATTCTCAGTGTGTCTGATTCCCAAGCATGTGTGTTCTTAACCATTCTGCTACCCTGCATCCTAAGGATTACTTTCTTAGGTTACAGTCCCAATATGATCACAGAGACAAATGATATGAACAATTTACTAGAAGGGCTAAAGTCCTTGCAGCCATTTGGGCTTGCTAGGTATGTGGTCCCCTTCTAGGTAAAGTGATCCAAATTGTACTTTCTTGCTCAAAGGCTATTACTCATAGAACCTGTTTTGAATGAAACAACCCCTACTATGACTGCTGATTAACCAGTGGCTTAAACACAAACCTGAGACAACTATATACAGGCTAGCCAACTGCCACTGTGAGGCAATGACAGTGGTTTAGTGTTCAAAAGCCGCACTCAGGACCAAGTAATGGCGAATCAATCCAATCAAATTCTCTCTTTAGGGACACATAAATGCCAGGTGAACAAAGAGAAGGCAAGTAACTCAAGCTCAAGTTGTGGAGCTTTTAGCAGCTGTGTGGTACGTGTAGAAAATGAATTATTTATGGAGAAGCTTTCAATTGTCATCCAAAGAGTGAACCCAAACACTTCTTGAAAACAAGCTCACCCCACTAGGAACCCATGAATAGCACATTGAGGCTAAGTCATTGATGCTACTAGAAAAATATAATGCCATGAAGCATTCTCCAAGGATAAAGCTTTCAAAGGGAAAACAAGTCATTCCATCAGATTGAATCATTGTACCAATAAAAATTTTAAACTATCTTTTTTTTCTAAAGTGTGTGGGGGGAATGAAGAGAAGTTATAATACCCTATCCAACAAAGGCCTCTTAAACCTCTGAATCTTCACTTCTCCTCAAATCTTAAACCCTTTTCCTGC